>NC_136692.1:23248210-23848210 GCF_947650265.1 Symphodus melops | reverse complement strand
AACTGAAGCCTGGAAAACAAAAACGGCTATCAGGAGGATGACTCTCCACTTCTCAGATATCAAAATCAATTTGAGGGGGAAGTCCACTGAATATTAACATTTGCTCAAATACAATATATCCTTCATTTCATAACAAGAGAAAATAAAAGTCTTCTTTCACTTGCTTTTTAGACACCAAAGAAAATAATTCATTAAGGGTCCAACATGGAGCTTAAACCCAAACAAAACAGAAACATATTAACATGCTACTTTAGTGTTAAAAATGTAATACTGAAAAGCAATAGTTATTTAAATTAATAAGATTTAAGTTAAATTAGAACATTTACATCTTAAACTAGCAGACAGCAGAATTTAAGCAGGATTAACAGTGTTTCAAACACTATCATTCTTCTCGTGTCCAGCACGACTCAAATCTGACTGATGTCACATCCAACGCCGGTTCATTGGGAAATGCTTACTCATCAACAGACAGTAAGCCTCCCTCCTTAGTCACTGGCTGTGTGGTTAGAGAGGTTAGTCATTGTGCCTCACAGGCTGGGAGCCTGCTGTAACCATCCCCAGAACATAAACCGCAGAAAGTCTGTTCTCTGGACTCTGCAGCTGAGTGTCTACCAGCTACTTCTCATATTCATCGTTAAGCAGCAGAAAACCCCCCCAAAAAAACATGCCGTTCAGTTTATGGTGAGTAATTATTCATAATGTGAGCTCAATGTGTCCAAAACATGCGTGTATGAAAGGAAATGGGTCTTTCGTGGATTGTGGTTCATGTATCCAAAATATGGCATTATTCAACAACACACTGAAAGGTGAAAAAATATTATATCCAAAGTCCTTTATCATTTCTTTGCTTTTCCTGATGTCTCTTTTTCTGTATACTTGGCAACTTCCCTCTCATTTCACCTCACCTCCTGGTATAAAATGTTTTAGTGTTGTTCCTGGTAAAGATTTAAACTTCTTGCCAACAGCAAATCAATTCCAATTTTCAGGCAAAGTGCAGTGGCGAGCGGCTCATGTTTGCAGTACAGTGATATGGTGATGAGTAGTTGCAAAAGGCCACAGATGAGTTTTTTGGCTGTTGTCACAGTTGAGCAGCTTGTGTCTTCCCGATATAAATCCTTACTAAAAGCCAGTCCAGATGCTTTTTACTTGATGTGTCGACTCCTGTGCTGAGCCCCAGGACTGGAAGAGGAGCCAAAGTGTTTCCTCCAGCGTGGTCGTAACACAAAGTCATAGTTTGCAGAGGTGTTCATTGCATAATAAACGTTGGCATTGTCAGGGATCTGAAGCTCTGGGGAAGAAAGAAAACAATCAGTGGTTAAAGGGAGAAGTCTGAGCTCTATTATCCTATTGGAACTGCTAACATGTCATGTTGAGACATTACAATTTCTCTGACAGAGGCTGACATTCATTTGTGAATTGTGTGTGTGCTTTAAACTTATTGTATCTTTAATTTGATCACAACTGGCAGGTTAGACCTGAGAGCCATCATATTGACAATATTAACCTTTTCCATTGTTGAGCATCTGGCAGAGGCTAAAATCACGACAGCTGACATCCTCCATGTTGTGTTTTTCGAGAGCCCTCTGAATAACTTGAGGCGTGTGGTCCTGACTGGTCAGCTAGAGAAGGACCAAACAGCCACATGTTAAGGTACAAACAGGATAATCCAACTGTCAATCTGTGGAAGAATTAAAAAATGTGACAATCTCCACTTCTTGACAGCCTGAGCATTTATTTTATTTTATAGGGTTTCAATTTTTTTCTATACTTAATGGTCTACATGAAGAAGAATCACAGAAGATCTAAGTAAAACATGCTATTTAATATATAACTAAAAAAATAACTACTTAATAACTAAACTAATAAATTAATATTTAACTCAATCCATGATAAACAAAATCATGGATTGGATTGTGACCAGAAAAAAAACAACTTTTTCTACACAAGAATATAAAATAGCACATAGCACATCAAGATACATCAACAATAATAATAATAATAATAATAAAACGATAACATAGACAATAAACTATAAATAAAATGTTTGTGGATGTAGTAGGAACATGTTAGTGCCTTATATGGAAACTAAACCCAAAAGTCAATGCAAAAGAAAATCAGTCACCAATTTAAATTAATTTATATTATTAAATCTTATTTTAGGCAAGTTACATCTCAAATGGAAATATTTGTTCGCTTCAACCTTCTTTGATAATATTGTTTAAGCAGTGACCTCCTATTTTTCTTACCAGTATGCTCTTGTAGACGTTTCCATTGATGACACAGTCGACACTGATCCTGATGATACACGAGTCAGCAACCTGCTTGTTGTAGACAGGCAGAGCAGCTGGAGGAGAGCTTGATGTTGAGGACTCATTCAGGACCAGAGAAGAAGAGCTGAGGTCTGGCTGTGATGAGCTGCAAGACGAGGTGGACAGACTGGGAGAGGAGGATGACGACATGGAGGTGCAGGAGAAATCCTCTGCAACATTGTGAAGAGAGCCTGAGAAGGACTAAGGTTGGGGAGGAGCAAAAGAAGTGTGTAAGTTAAAAATTATGTTGGCGTTTTTAAACATTTCCCTTGCTGACTTCCATACACTCAGACTGTCAACACATGAGACTGGAGACAGTTGGGGCCTCATACCTTTAGTTTTAGTCTGAGAGGGGAGGGCTGGAGGGCAGACAGATCCTCCATCTCTGAACTGCTGGAGCCTGAAGACGACACACTGATCTGGTCAGCGTGGGTCTTCCTGAGAGTGCAGTCATTTAATGTTCGCACCCTGCACACACAGCAATTTAGTGGCAATACGTTTCATATCACAGAAAGCGAAATCAGTTTTAAAAGTCACAAGAGCTTATCTTCAGGGTACAGAATCTGGAATCTTTCAAATATCGTTTGAATATTATATATTTTGTTTGAAATATGTTTTTTTTTCTCTTCCAGATTGTCATAGAGGAACAGATTAAAAACCTTTTTATTCAAAATATCAACAAGTTCATTGAAGAGGAACTGTGTAAAATTGCAGAGGATGGAGGTGGTTTTTCTGACTTACGAGGCGACTTTCTTGTTCAGTAGTCGGCTGCTCCAGGAGTTGGGAGAGCTGGGACAGGGGTCGACCGGAGGCTCTAGGTCTCGAGACAGCTCATAACTTAAGAAGACAAAAAAAGATAAATTAGTAAACAAAGCTCCAATCCATTGGATTTTAATCTTATCACAGTGGTGTTTGTGTGTTTTGAGTCTCACCTCTCTTGATCTGTGAGCAGTGTGTGTGCCCGTAGCCAGTTGGTGATACAAGTGTTGACTGGGAGCTTGTATTGGGAACAAGAAGCCTGAAACTGCCGAATCTGGAAAAGAATCTCAAACTCCTACAAGACATAAGAGGGGAAAATATCTTCAGAAACCATGAAAATATGATGTTCTCTTCTGAATGCATTTAAACTATGGTGATGTTTTTTACATGGACAAATCTGTTTTATCTTACAACACCTGTTCACATGTAAATATTAACCCTAACAAAATAAAAACCATCTAATTCAAACTAAAATTAAATTATATTCATATATCTTGTTGTATGTTACTATGTATGGCTGCTCATTGTTTATGGATGCTGTTTGAAAAGAGGTTTATTCTTATTCTCAATGAGTTTTCTCCTGGTTAAATGACAAAAAACCCTGTCTATTAAAACTAATAGCACGCATGTGAGACACCACTAGGAGGCGACACCTACCCGTCTGCGTTTCTCAAAGTTGATGAGTCCACCCTGCCAAAAAAAGAAGCGTTAAAAGTTTCAAGTATTAACAAAGCCCAAATGTACAAAGAAATGATTCGACTAAAAAAATGGAAAAAGAGTGAGGTAGTGGCTGTGGTTTGTGCTCACCTCCACAGTGTCAGACAGAGCTGTATCCAGCATAGTGAGGACAGTCAAGTAAGTGCCAAGGTATGGCACAACTCCACTGTTTATGTTCTGAGCACACAAATAAGGCAACACAAGAAATAGTTCATTCACATAATTCTAAGGTCATTTAAAGAAAAGAATAAAAGAGAAACTAGAAATTCAAATACAGTGGTGGCCTCCTACAAGTTTTCCCACAAATTGTTAATGTGCATAAAATAAGCTTGAAGTAATAATAAAGGAGTAAGAAAAAAAATAGAATGTTTTGTTCATTAAATGTAATGTCAGTGCTGTATAGACCTTAACTAAAATAGAAATATACGTATTATACTAAGAACACATCACTATCAAAAGTTAAACAGTCCAGGTGGGGCTGTGTACACACTGTTTTATACCCCCACAATCACTCAGAGTAAACTGTGCTCTGTTTTGAGCTTTATTATCCTTCCATAAGTGAAGGAAAAACTTAAAGGTCACTTGACTTGTATTAACTTTTCCGTCGAATGAACAGATCAAATAAAGAAATGGGAACTTGAACTGTAGCATCAATAATAGCAACTAAAAACAACTTGACAACATGTGACTTTAGGGAAGTAGAACTGATGATCTAGGCAGAGAAACATAACATCTGGCTTTCATTTTTCCTGACTAGTGTAGTTGACATTCACTTTATTTAGCCATGTTATTTACAAATGTTGATAGTTTTCTTACTGTCTGTTTGGACACTGAGCAGACACTTGACTTGGACCCTGGACCACTGCTGTCATCTGGGGGACTTCCATCCTGCAGAAAGCACTCAGCTTAAATAAAGAATAAGAGCTCCTCCTAAGTTCTTGCGAGAGTTAATAAACGAGAATTGGTGTAAGGTGCTGGCAAAACACACTTATTACATAACGTTTCAAGGTTTAGTGCCATCTGACAGAGTGCTATTGGGTGTGGGAGGCTGCCTCTGCAGAGCAGATTGCGTGACAAAGACATCAACAAGCCATCAGCCTTTTGTACTGGTAATGCCCTCAGGTGTGCACTGCTTATGTGTTTACGATAATTCTTTATTGATCCCCAGTGAGGAAATTTAAGGTTTACATGCAGATCATTAGCCTGTATTCAATATATTCAATGCTGTCTATAGCAGTAGTTATTAACCCTTTACTTCCACGTCAGCTATTATGCCTGTGAAAGAATAACAACGGTCTTTTATCATACGTTATAAAAACTGGGCTGCTCATTATGAGTAATGTCACTAAATATACACTCATATCAGTTGTTCTCTTCTGGGAACAAAGAAGATAGATTAGATTAAGATAGATAGATACTTTATTGATCCCAAGGGAAATTCAAGAATAAGAGCTCCTCCTAAGTTCTTGCGAACAAAGAAATGAAGGAGCGCTACACGCTGAACATTTATTCAGTTTCCTGGGCTCAAAAAGACAAGAATATTTAAAGGGAAAACAAATACTGGCACGCTGTCTGGAAACAATACAGCAAAAGGAACAAGTTTATTGGCCATTTCTCAGAACCATATTAAAAGTGCATTTACAACACGTAACAGCAGATTATAATACATTTGTCTTTACTATTCCTTATAATCACAATCAAGGGAAAAGGCAGCAAATCAATCAAATGAATACAGAAAGAACATCAAAAATTCAAAGCCTGCCTCCAACTAGAAAGTAACCTATTGCTGCCTCATTGTGATATAGTTTATCATTGGTTCAGTGATTCTTTTGTAATTAAGTGAACAGGCCAGTGCCTTTCACATTTCCACCCATGCCCCAGAAAAGAGCACAAATAAATCTCCACAGTTAAATTAGACAGCAAACAGGCTGTGTGTGTGTGTGCGTGTGTGTGTAAAAAAATAAAAAGTAGTTACCTCCACCAGGATGTCTTTGCTGGTTAGCACACAGTTTTCATCGAGGAAAGCCTCGCACAAGTGGTCAAAGGTGTCCATGCTTTCCCTAAAAGCAAACAAATTCAGTTTGTCAACACAGCCTTCTTTTAGAAGTAAATATTCACCTTGATTGAGGTCACATGCTTAAAGAAATATTACATAAAGTCAACCCAATGGATTTAAAAAATATATTTTTTCTTAATTTCACAAACAGTGTTTAATAAAGTTTCATGTCCGGTAAGTCTTGGATAATCTCATCGTTTGCTGACCTGCAGACAGCAGCCCAGGTTTTCTTGAGGCGATACACAGCATTGGACTGCAGGGCTGAAAGGATCGCCCTTAAGGAGGATAAATTCTTTAGCTGTCTACACTCCTGCACAAAAGACAAGGAAGAGAATAAAAAAAATTAAGGATATGTATGGGCATGCAACCTTTCATAGGATTCAAGCTGTTTTCGACCCTGACCTGAGCGATAGCAATCCACCGCTCGATGATGTATGCTCTGTGGGAAGGGCTGGTGTAAGCACGGTGAGGTGAGTTTGGGGAAGTAGAGGGGTACAGGAAGGTAGAGGAAGAGGCTGATGAGATGGGTGAAGAAGTGGAAGGACTGGGAGAGGATGGGCAGAGGAGTGAGGTGATGACACGGTTGGTCACAGCGTTGAACTGAGAGATGGTGGCACGGACGGTCGGCGCAATGGTCCTGTTTTCCTTCTTGTCACGCTGGGACCAGATGCAGCCCATGCAGTGGAAAGGAACAACTCTGACAAACAATTCCTGAAGGAGATGATGACAGGGTGATGCATTAAAAATAAGTGACTGACAGTAACACAAAGATGAGCTTTGAGATAAGGAATAATGAAACCTACAGCATCCAATCTGGTCAGCTGCTCTGCCACTTCTCTCTCAGTGAAGAACATAAAGTTGTATTTGTCTTCTTCCTTCGTGCATGTCTCAACTCTGTCCTCCAGATTACTGTGCTGCAGTTTCAATGACTCATTGTGGTGCACTGACGCAGACTGACTGCGATCTGTCAAACACACCAAATCACATCAACAACACTGCACAAAATGGGATGTTATTTAAAGTTTGGATAATGCCCAAAGATTCAAAGTAGCCTGTTCTTCGTGCTTTGGGTTGGCAGGTTGAAATAAATCATTCAGGTTAGATCTCCCATTGCCTCATACCTTGTTCATGGAGCCTCTTGAGGAGGGTCTCAGCAGTGTGTGCCAATCGTCTGAAACAGAGACGACGTCGCAAATGGGCACACAACAGCCGGAGAGCCTGGTACTGAGGAGGCTCATGAAAGTCTTCACTGTACTCCTCCAGCCATAGTCTGATCACTGGACGTAAGGTACTGAAGGAAGGGTGAGGTAAATCAACAAGCTTTAATTTTAGGGTTGTTGTCAACGTATGGAACTATGATACGTTTAATTTTTTTAAAAATGGGCTAATTAAAGTCAGTTATCACATCTCAGTTTGGATTGAAGTAATATCTACCCGACTTTAGTCAGAAGGTGTAAAAACTCACCTGCGTGTGCACACACTGTTATCCAGGTTGGTGGTTGACTCATCTCTGTGAAAAATTAAACCAAAATTAATTTTACTTATAACAAAATACTGTTATATGTTGGGTGAGCCAGCACTAAAAAAACTGATCAAACGGCCAGAATGGTCTTAGTGATGGGACAGAGGGAAGCCCTCCTCATGTGCCTTTTGAGACTTTAGATGCCATTGATTGGGTTTTTATTTCATTTGTTGTTATTCAATTGGATTTACGTTATATCTGGATTTAAGTTAAATATTCTGTATTGTTATTGTAGTCAATATGAAAGTCTGATTTGTGTTTTACATCAAAATGATTTCAAACATGGCAATGATATGAACTGAGAGGGTGAAAAGCTGCACTTTTCTGTATTCTCAACAGTAATTACTTACAAATACTGTAAACCAAAGGAGCACTGAACAGCACAGAGGAAAACAAGTGCCAAAGTATTGGCAATTTTTCAAAATGTTTCCTCTTGTGACTTAAGTGTGAAGTATCTTTATTCAATCTTATTATTCTCATTCTGTATTATCTTTCTGAAAGCAGTGAGCCAAGTCTCACCACTCACAAGGTTACACTTTGTATGTGTTTGAAATGGGCAAAACATTTGACATCATAAAGGTTTGTTTTTACTTGACATTTAAATCTAGGTTATAACCACCAAATTAAGGGACAACAAGTGACAGAAAACATCTTGTAAAGATGTATTCCTCCCTCACTTTTCATCCTGTGGGAAAAAAAATGAATAAAAACGCAACACCCTCTTACCAAGTGTCCACAGAACAATATCACCCATAAAAGGAATCATTTTAGTGTAAATGCATTATAAGTCAAGCTTTTTATCAACACTCATATCCTGGCCTTTATACAGTATCATTTTTCTCTCTGCTTTACATGGCCGAAATGTGAAACTAGGAGGATATTTCAAATTCAGAAATAAAAGAAAGTGAAACATGTTTCTTATCAAAAAAATAAGACACCTAAACTGTAAATTATACAGCCTATATAAAGATACAGTACAACTGCGTTACAGGTTAATGGCAGCAACAAAATGCTACATCCTGAACATGATCCTGTAGGGCAAACACTGTTCTTGGGCTGACCCCACATAAAGCTCACAGGAACCATGTTGCCACCAGCATCACAGTTGTGAGGGTGACTGTTTAACAAAAAAATATATCAAGGGAACAGAACTATTGAGCTGAGTTTCAAGGAGGAAACCAGTTGGAAAAGGTTTATGGACCTGTGAGAGACAAAGGACTGGGCAGGTTCTATGGACCGAGTCTGAGCTTCTTAGTAATATCAATCATAAACCAGGCTGAAAGAAAACCTTCTGGGAAATCTTCACTTTTTCTCACAAATATTTTTGGAAAGTACTACAACCAGAAAGGCTTTTCTGTGAGTGAATGTTTAAGTTAAATGAGAACAATAAATCTCAGAGCCTAGTTGACTGGGATTTTGTTGGGTGTGGAGGCTGTCGTCATGACCTGTCTAATGGAACAAAGCAGCTTTGTTTATTTCATGACGATCATACCTGCCATAGTAACCAGTGCAGCGTCAAGAGTTTCTCTTTTAGAAAACCTAGGGTGACCTAAAAAGTGTTCAATGGCTGTCCTCCCTAACAATAGATGCAAGCTTCAGGCATATTGTAAATGCTGGTGACGCACGTGCTTCACATATACTGCATTTGGATAAAAGGACAACTTTTTTAAAAGTAGTACACAAAAGAAAAGAAAATCAATAAGTTAAAAGATTCATTAAACAAAAAACCTATCCAACAAAAGGCTGATTTTTTATAGACCAAGTCTTAAGGTTCTTTTAAGCCTTTTGAGAAACTAAAAAATACCTTCAGAAAATATTGAGATGTAGGGTGTTTCTAGTCATTGATAAGATCAAAGAATTACCACCACTCAAATATCTCCACTACATCTAATACCAGAGTAAGCCGCTAGGATTGTTTAGTTTAGCGTAAAACTGAAAACATAGGTCAAGGCAGTACTAGACTGTTTTTATGTGACTAAATCTGAAATAATAAACTCAGTAGATAGAAGTCAAACAGCCACAGTTATCTCATTTGTTGGCTTGCTTTGCCAGCTGAGTCTTCATGTTATGAACACATGCCTCAGTAAACTAAAGTCTGCAGAGCCTTGTTTATGGTAAGTTTTGTACCTCTGAAACAGCAGCTCAATGAGGGTGTTTGTGGATGTGAAGGCCCTGTAAGTGGAGAGGAAGATGTGGGTGAAGTTGGGCTCCTCCGGCTCCGGAGTCAGCAGGTGGGTGACGAGACGGTCCAAGGGGCCGGCCTTTAACCTACGCACTTTCACCGTGTGGTACTGGACAAAGCTGAAGGCTGCTTGGAACTCTACTGTGTCCGAACTGTGCAAAACTGGCTCTCTGCGCAGTGTGATGCCAAACACAGCACCATTCTCCTCCTCCTCCCCCCACTCCTGCACTGGGTCCTGCAGGAGAGAATGCAAGTTCAAGATCCGAGTACACAAATATATATATATTTATATATATGCTACAGTAAATATAATGCACTCTGCTACTCTGTTCCTTTCTACTTAATATGGTAAATAATACATCCTCTTGGAAACAGAAACAGAGACAATTTCTTGAACTTAGAAAAGTTAAAAAAATTAAAATAAAATAAATCTCTGCACTACCAGCAACTTTGGCAGCTTCATTCTTAAGAATTCTGCTTGTGACCCAGCCTTGCACTGTTACGTGACAGACACCTGATGACTAACCCTGTCCTGATGAGTGGGTAAAGAAGCATGTTTAAGTCCACAAATAAAGCTCCAAGTTATCGAGCAAAGACAGCTTTACAGCTTCTTACAAGGTTGCAACACAATCCTTTACACGTTTAGTATAAACCTTGGTATGTTTCCTCTCACCATTTCCTGTTATTATCAATGTAGAGGAACAATCCCACATTAAATGCATTTTATTCAACACATGTAAATAGCTAAAAAAAACAAAAAACAGTAGCAGATATGATAGCAATGATATTTTGGATGATCATCTCAACAATACTTAGAGATTTGTAAGGTCATGCCACATTGCCACTTATGTATGTATGAGTGTATGTAAACTTTTTTTGAATCATGTCACTTATTCTGATAATCAATTAAAATCTAATCTTGTTAAATCTAATACACTGTATTCTTTATCAATAATGTACAGTGTAAATAATGCACCTTTGGTTGAAATAAGGCAGATCAAAAATCATCTTCAACAACTATGCATTGCCTCTAAAATGGGCCTTTATGACTGCACACGTGGGCAACATTAGGGTTAGCAGTTCAACCATACAGGCTTAATGTAATCACCATATTATTTCAACAATAGAGGCACATATATATATATATATATATATATACACATACATAACACCTGTTATCACATCTTGGACAATAACCAGAGTGCGCGCTAACTGCGGGACACAATGACAGTATTCAATGAGTCAACCCATTGTGTGTTTGTCCTGGTGGCATAAGTCAGAGTTAATGAGGTTCACCTGAAGAACAGCAACAACAACAAAAATACATTGCATCTCGTTGACCGCCCTCAAAACAATGCAGAAAATATGCGTTTTAACCTACCATTGACAAGTGCCATTTGCCCATGTTTGCTCTTTTAGCGGAGAAGGATTAAAAAAAGAAATTAATTAAAAGAGTCCCGTCTCTTCACGTATTTCGACCGCGGCGCAGGTCAAATGTTACGCTTCCAGCTCCACCCTAACACAGCTTTTAGTCGGAATAATATCGGATACGTCCATTTTCTTTTCTTTTTTTAAACAATAAAAAAAAACGTAGAGAAACATTGTCAATTCTCAATGAGATGAGCGACAGACAGAGTGCCAGAAGACAAACTAGTTGGGGAGAAGAAAGAACGTCTGGGAATGGGCGTAAGCAGCAAGTCATTGGGCGGAGTAAAGGGAGTGGTAAGGCCGGGGCTTACGCTATGAACTATAAAGACTTTGTTAATTAATATTCACATTTAAATATGAGGCCATGACTGAACTGGCATACTTCAATTCTGATACCTTAAGTGGTGGACTGCAAGAAAATGAAAATGAAAAATAAGTAGGCATACTAAGCAGTCCATTTTAATGCAGTAACAGTGAATTAATTATATTAAGTTTTAGAGTGTTGGATAGAGTTGTTTGAAAAAAAAAGCGAGTCGCCAAGATTTTCGAGGGTAAGCTACATAAATATAGATTTTCCAGGGTCAGCTAAAAAAATATAGTTTTTCTTGTGAATTTCAGCAGCTTTGTCCATACCTTTATAAAGTCTGCTACATCTAGTATATATTTACTCATGCCAGTCCACCTACTATGTGGTCATTGGAGGAAATGGTTCAGGATGATGAAGGATATAATCCACACATGAATTAAATATTTTTGTAGCCAGTTGATATGACAGGTTTAATTTCTGAACTTGCTGGTCTTTTCTGAGGGTTGGTATATTTCTAACTGTGAGTCCTTTTTCAAATTGACTTAAGTAACAGCTTTTAATAAGGACATTTGAATTTAACTTCAGTCCAAATATAAATACTGTACATGACAGAGACACCACTCTGACCTCTAGAGGCCAAACTCTAAAAATTGCAGCTCAGTTATTCAAGTTTCCTCAAGCTCTCAGTCTGGATCAGGGAAAGGTTCTCTAACTTTAAATGTTCTATATCCTTTCCTCATTCTAAAATTCCTACTTTCAATCTACAAAAAAACAATCCTATGACATTTTACAGTAACACCTTCATAAGATGCTGTGAACAGTGCATTTCAGAGCCTCTGCTACAGAAGAATGCAGTCTGGAATCTGGTTTGTCTCGTCCGTCTCCAGCTGATGGTGTCAGGGGTGTGGCAGTCATAACACGCGAAGCAGAACAATTCAGCTCCTTTAATTAACTTCAACACGTGAGTTCATGGAAGAATGAAATAAAGTCAACATGCAAAATATCCTTCAGTACTGCTGTAAACAGTACATTCAGAAAACTGCTTACGAGTAGAAACGCATTATGGCAAGACTGACATGCTGAGCACATGGAACATTTTTTGTCAGGCTGTGCGCTGCTGTTTTAGCTCAAAAACAATTATGAGCTTGTTGTTTCTCTAATGAGTTTCTGTCTCTCGCTTTACCAAAGGTCTACACTCATTCATCAGAGTTTGCCCCTGCAACTCTTTCGACAAAGGCTAAACAAAAGAGCAGAGAAAGAGTGCCAGGAGGAACCTCAATTAGTGCCCATTAGACACGTGAATGGTTGATGAGGTCGCAGACAACCAACCAGCAAAAGCATGGATGACTCTACAACGTGCTGGTTCAAGTTGTTCCATCAAAAATTCAAAAGGCTTTTTTTTTTACCAGCAGGAAATACAGAGCTCAGGAACAGGTTTTTTATAAACTTCCTGGGGCACTTTTTCTTTTTTTAAGCGTAAGCACACATCTGATGGTGCTCATGACCTACAAAACACAAAAATGTTCAGCTGAGAGTGGAAGTTCCCAGGTACAAACCTGACGTAAACAATGACTGAATATATGACAGCTACTCTGTTACAGATATGTGTATGATCACTAGTAGCCCAGTTACCCCAAATAAATCACAAAATGACGTAAATATCAGAGGACAATAAATATCAGCGAGAAAGTCCATTTAAAAAAACCCTTGTTATACAAAAACACACTCAAACCACCCAGCCGTATAATCAATGTTAGTGACTGAGCAATTAGTCTCTGAATGTATAACTCCATAGAAGGTGTAATGTATTTGTCGTTTGGGGCTGTTTTGTTGCTCTTGCCAAATAATGAACTTAAAGAAGAAAAACATTGGGCTCAAACATACTCACAAGCCTTTTTAAATATTTTGTATTAGTCTGTTATATTTGGTAGAGTAAATTGTTGAAATAATTATCACTTGCAGCCAAGACCCGTTCTTGTAGTTTGGTTTCAACTCACCTCGCACTGTCCGTCAGTGTCCAAAAGCTGGAAGCTCGTCAGCCACACACCAGGCTCCGTGTCGGTGTGGACATCCACGCTCTGACTGGGCCGCAGCCAAAGGAGCTTCTTCATTCTGCCCACCCTGCTGCGGAGGCTGCGGCACTCCTCTCCATCACCACCTCCACACACAGGAAGTATGGTCCTCATCACCCACTCTGTGTCACGATACAGGCCCACACACCTCGTCAGATCTCCTCCACACCTTCTGCCTCATCTGTGCCATGGAGGAAAGTGTGAAAACATTAGACATTGTTGTTTACTGTATGTCTTTATTATGAATTTATTTTTATTCCACTTAATAAAGAAAAATCAAGGTCAGCTGTAGGATGTAGCAGGTCAGGATTTAAACATCCAACTCTTTTGAATTTCATAAAAAAAATTAAAACTCAGATTACTCTGTTTGTGACCATATTAAACAAAACACATTTATCATGCAGGACTGAAATTAATGGGGTTAATGTTTGAGTTTAATTCTTAAACTTAACAGTTGACTTAAATCATTATGAGCATAGAAGTAAATTCATGAAGAAATCTTCACTTAAATCCACTAAATTGCATCAATCTGTGCATATGACTGAAAGAAATAAAAAATAGCAGTACAAACACTATGTGCACATTGTATCGTTATCCATTCCAATGTATGATTTTAACGTCTTAAATGGCCAGATTATGAAAACAATCACTAACAACATTAAACTGCAATGAGATGTTTCCCGCATCAATGTTCAATACCATCAAAAAATCAACAGCCAGAACAAGTCACAAAAATCCATACCTCGAGAAAACACATTCCTTCAACAGCATCCCTGAAAAAACTCAGAATAACTTAACATTTAAAAAAGACTCTAAAGAAGATCAAAACCCATCTAACCCACAAAAAATAGAAACTTAGCTGTAACCTTGCATCTGTTGAATCTGTTTCTCCTCAATCCTAACGAAGTCCATGTTCAGAGCTGTATCTGTCCAGATAGATATTCAAGTAGAGACAGTGTGAAACTTGTACAGGAGAGAATCTGGCATTTATCACCGAGGACTGATTGTTCTGTGTGTTTGTGTGGGATGATTTTCTCTCTCTCTCTCTGTGTGTGTGTGTGTGTGTGTGTGTGTGTGTGTGTGTGTGTGTGTGTGTGTGTGTGTGTGTGTGTGTGTGTGTGTGTGTGTGTGTGTGTGTGTGTTGGTCTCCCTCCTCCCTGTTTGTCTGTAGACCCTCGATTGTACATAATTGTGTCCCACTTTGATTGCGTTTCACATCCAATCATTCCAATTCACTGGACTTCTCATTACAAAGAGGCACAATCTCTCCCTGTCCTAATTTTCACCTTGCTCCTACAGTGATACAAACACTGTCAAGAATGATTGAAATACACTGCCGGGAAAAGTGACCCTATTCGATTTGCATGTTGCATTTCAACACATCTAAGAGTTTGCTGACAAACTCTGAATGAAAACACGTTTCTTACCTGTAGATGGAAAGAGGGTAATATTATGCAAATTATCCTCTACTAACAAAGACTCACACGACTCACACATACCACTCAAACTGATGTGTGGGAGCTCAGGTGGCAGAAGAAGTTGAGGAAACTTACTGACGCTGCTGGCAGCCATTCAAAAATCTGCAGCAGACTGTCAAGGTCCGCCTCCTCTCTTTGATTGGTTTGGAAAAGCACCAATAGAACTAAACGTTTTTTTATGTCGGCGACACAGGCTCCGATGTATTTATTGCTGATATATTTTGCATATTTTTTAACAAATAAGGCAACGCACATGGTCGATATTTTGGGTTTGTATTTCATTTTAGTGCAAGTTTAGATTTTATGATGACAGACATCAAGAACTGAATATGTAGGTCATAACTAAGCATACAATATAATATGAATATAACAAAGATAGAGAACAGTCTTTATTTTTAAATATGGCTACTTCTAAGTTGCACTAAGTACCTTTATTTTGCTGTCTTTCACTTAAAAAAAGTTTCTGTTCTCAAGTGATTTGTCTTGATGTCTGTCTTCTCTGGGGCGGCAGGCCTTCATCAATGATACAATGAATGCAGTTTGTTCAAGTGGATCTATTATAAACCATATAGTTACTATAGTTATAGTCTTACAGTGCTCTTTTTCTGTGATTTCTAAATGAGGAGTTGCAACTGGTCCAAAAAAAATATTTTTATTTTCATATATTTTACCTATGAATGCAATGATTTATAGTGTTGGATACCATGACTTTGGATAAGGGGGAACATGACAAATAGTTTGCTGTTTAATGGATCTTGTCATTGAATGTGGGCCAAGAGAACTTTAAAATTAACTTTTTGTAATTAAATTAATTGGTCAGATGAAAAAATATGGAAGTATGGAATTAAAAAAATGCAGTCCTACAGTAAATGGACTTGTCAGACACCAACATGACACATAAGTCAATAGAAGCTGAATCTTGAGTTGCAGCCATGAGTTGTGGCTCTTGGGACGTGTTAAAAAGAGAATCAATGAGATTATACACACATTTTTGAAGTAAAAGTTGTTCTTCCAGTCGCAGCAACATTGTTTGAAAAACATAAACAATTTAAAGATGATTATCATAGCAGAAATGTTTTAGGTGTTGACTGCTTTGCATTTCCTACAAGCTAGAGCGGTTCTTACATGCAGCTCTGTATCACGTGTAACACTGGAACTATGTGCACGTGCTACATCAATGTCATACACCCATGCATTAAGACAGCATTTTTAACAGGTATTAACGTTTATTGATTTGCGTGATAGACTTGTACATGTTTACAATTTTGCATTCACAATGTTAAGCTTTGATGTGACATAAGGTGAAATTTGTATTTTAAAGTTTTTTATTCTTTTTTCAGAGATGCAGAAATTCTGAGTTGTGACAAAAACTTGAAATAGTGAGTGTTGGTGCAACACTGACACCAGACAGAGGACCAAACCTCATACAAAAAAAAAAAAAAAGTTTTACATGCACATATAAATCATCTGATGATGTTATTTTTTAGTCGTATTGTTTATTATCTTGTGTCTTGAGGCTGTGGTGTTGGTTTAGAACTTGCCCTTCTTCTTCTTCCAGGGTTTCTTCTTGGAATTGGCGTCAATGATAAGCTGTGATTGACGCTTTAGAGCTTCCCGTGAAATGACTTCAGATTCATCCTCTTTATTTTCATCCTCTGAGACAAAAACGGAGAATAATGGGACAGATATAGATTGAGGGCCCGTGTTAATTTTCAAGTTTGTGTGTGCGTGCATGTGTGTGTGTGTGTGTGTGTGTGTTTGTATGTGTGTGTATGTATGGTTCCCAACTCACCATCCTCAAAGAGGTCCCGACTTTGCTCCTCAGGCAGCTTGACACGAGTGTTATAAGCTGGCAGTTTTCCTGCAATCTTGACGTAGAACTATTCAAAGCAATAATCAGACACAAAACATTAATTAGGCTTTTTTTATGCAACGGACTAAAAGGTTGTTCTGGTATCTGGCAATATCATATGTATATATTTTTGTATATAATTCTTTGACTGTTTAATTCCCATATTTAATCTTTTTTTCCCTCTATTGATGCTATTCATGAAATTCATATTTATCACAGATTACAGTTTTTTGTTTTTTGTTTTTTTTACAGATTTTTATTGCATGTTTTCCTCAAAGTTTTTGTAACAGATTCTTAGGAAACATTGTTGGAGGTATATTAGAACAATCTCATTGTTTTATCTACTCACACCATCCGAAATGGTTATTTCCAGGAACTTAGTGGTTTCTGTTATGGTTTCTTGTATGTGTTCAAGTTGAGCAAACAAAGCTGCGCGGATTTAGTAATAATCAGGTCAGAGTTACATCAGTTAAAACACTAATCCCTCCAAATTTAGATCTGATCATCTGAGCCATTAGTAAATGGCTGTTACGTGTTTTCTATGGTACACTCTGATATGTTCTCCTGGCCTAATGAAGTGATAAAGAACAAACCTGCTCACTGATGCTGTTTTTAGAGTCCAACTTTGCAGTATAGACTGTTTATTTGAACATCGAGATGGGTGTGCTGCTGGCCGTTGTTTTGTCTGTTTTTGTGCGTTAACTTAGTTTTATGCCAAGATACATGGAGCTTTTTCACCAGAGTCTTCTTATCTTATGAATATCAGGGCTATAACTCCACCGGATTTATTTACCAGTTTTTGAGGAGAATCCATAGAATTATTGGGTATTCTGGCCCTCACCATTGTCGGCGCTGTGAAATTATTCTTTATACTTGACTGTTTTTAAATTCTCTTTTATATATTGGTTATTGCTTCTTCTATTTCATTAAAATATTAAAGTACTATTTCAGCCTTATTTCCCATGTTAACTGTTTTTGCACCAAATTCCGTGTATGTGTAAATGTATTTGGGAATAAAAAATTATTCTGATTTAATTATTTAAATTTTTTAGTGTTAGGGTTATGATATGCCGCTACCTAACTGTTTTATTCAATCTTAATTAAAAAGCAGAGAGAAACCATTGTTCTACATGTCTTTAAATATGCTTGTGTTAGACGGCTGCCTGTTTATTACTTTATGTGTCTGTGTTTTTCCTATAATACCTTTTACTACAGTTGCACAGAACAATTTTGTCATCACTATCTCTGTCAAAACAAAATGTTTTTAAATATCCTACAATGACCTGAATTTCAAACCAATGTAATGCTGGATGAGTGTTGAGTAGCTTTGACTCACCTCCTCCTCCTCCATCTCCTTCATGCTAGCAGCCTGATCCTTTCCCTGAAGCTCTTCCTGCAGTAACTGCAGCTTCAGCTCACACTGAGTTATCAGCTCCACCACAAACTCGTCTGAGTCAGGAGACACCTCAGCCACTTCACCCTCAGTCTGGACAGAAATGGGGGATAACTTAGTACACAAAAGCTTACCTAAGAAATGAAATAATATACAGTAAGACATAAAAGGAGTTCAAAGAATAGATTCAAGTGTTCAACGGTTCAACCCAGATTTTGAAACGTTACATCCATGATGACTTATATTACTACCAGAGTGATGTGTTGAAGTTTGTCAGAAAGGTGCTCCACCCCAGCTCTGACAGTACTGAGGGTTTTAACAAGCCAATCCAGGCGCTCTTCACAGGCATCACACTTACGCTGCTGAGCCTGCAGCTGCTGCTCACACTCCTCCAGCATCTGTTGGTCACTGGGAAAACCACAGAGAAAGAGGAATAGATGTAGGAAAGTGGCTTGAGAGAAAACGTTACTGGACATGGGAACATCACTAATGCCTTCAGTCCACTACTGTCTGAGTGTCTCACCTGGAGAGTTTAGCTTCTCCAGAATATTTCATATCCTGAAACTGTTGGTTCAGGAGCTCCTTCTGCTCTTGCAGCTGCTGCAGCACTTTTTCATTATCATCCTTCAGCTTCTCCAGGCGTTGGTGAGTCTCCTTCTGTGAGACAAAGCGCTCCACTATCTCCTGCACACGTGAAAAAAGACCAATATATGTGTAGTAAATAGTAACCTCATCAACACTTTCATCAGCAGCTCATTAATCTCCTTCCACACATTTACCTGTATATCTGTGACTCCAGTGGCCTCTTTAATGCGTCGAAAGGCCTCCTCAAAAGTGGAGAGGACTTTCTCCTCCTCCCCTGGAATCCTGGGGCTGCTGCGTTGGGCCTCACTGCTCAGCTCATCCGGCTGTATTGTTGCTCTCTGGGCCTAGATGTCGGCAAGTTTTTAATCTTTCTCTCTATCATTTTCTGAATATGCACATATGGAATATGACTGTGTGTATGTCTCACCCTTCGATCCAATTTTTCAGCTTGGGCCTTGTGCTCCTCAACTTTTTTCCTGTAGCTGGCAATAATACCCTCTCTCTCCTTGCGCTCTTTATGGAGCAATTCCTCCTGCTTTTGTAACTCCATCTTCCAGGAAGAGGAATGGGAAGAAGAGAGGCGTGTGGCAAAGAAAATGATAGTTTGACAGTACCCTAATATTGACATTTACTTAGAACATTGCTTTAGGGCTGTTTTTATAGAATGGATGGTGTGGTTGATTGTATCTATATGCATCTAAATAAAAAAGGACATAAAGGGACTTTCTTTAAATAACTTTAATAATTACTGATGAAAGCAATAGTGAGTGAACCATCCTTCTGATGCCTTCAGTTGAAACACATGTGTTTTGAACTACACTCAACAAAAATATAAACGCAACACTTTTGTTTTTGCTCCCATTTGTCATGAGATGGACTCAAAGATCTAAAATTCATTCCAGATACACAATATTACCATTTCTCTCAAACATTGTTCACAAATCTGTCTAAATGTGTGATAGTGAGCACTTTTGCTTTGCTGAGATAATCCATCCCACCTCACAGGTGTGCCACATCAAGATGCTCATCAGACACCATGATTAGTGCACAGGTGTACCTTAGACTGTCCACAATAAAAGGCCACCCTGAAATGTGCAGTTTTTGCTTTATTGAGGGTCTGGGGACTCAGAACCAGTCAGTATCTGGTGTGACCACCATTTGCCTCATGCAGTGCAACACATCTTCTTCGCATAGAGTTTATCAGATTGTCAATTGTGGCCTGTGGAATGTTGGTCCACTCCTCTTCAATGGCTGTGCCAAGTTGCTGGATATTAGTGGGAACTGGTACGCGCTGTCGTATACGCCGGTCAAGCACATCCCAAACATGCTCAATGGGTGACATGTCCGGTGAGTATGCTGGCCATGCAAGAACTGGGACATTTTCAGCTTCCAAGAATTGTGTACAGATCCTTGCAACATGGGGCCGTGCATTATCTTGCTGAAACATGAGGTGATGTTCATGGATGTATGGCACAACAATGGGCCTCAGGATCTCATCACGGTATCTCTGTGCATTCAAAATGCCATCAATAAAATGCACCTGTGTTCTTCGTCCATAACAGATGCCTGCCCATACCATAACCCCACCACCACCATGGGCCACTCGATCCACAACATTGACATCAGCAAAGCGCTCACCCACACGACGCCACACACGCTGTCTGCCATCTGCCCTGAACAATGTAAACCGAGATTCATCCGTGAAGAGAACACCTCTCCAACGTGCCAGACGCCATCGAATGTGAGCATTTGCCCACTCAAGTCTGTTACGGCGACGATCTGGAGTCAGGTTAAGACCCCGATGAGGACGACGAGCATGCAGTTGAGCTTCCCTGAGATGGTTTCTGACAGTTTGTGCAGAAATTCTTTGGTTATGCAAACCAATTGTTTCAGCAGCTGTCTGAGTAGCTGGTCTCAGACGATCTTGGAGGTGAACCTGCTGGATGTGGAGGTCCTGGGCTGGTGTGGTTACACGTGGTCTGCGGTTGTGAGGCCGGTTGGATGTACTGCCATATTCTCTGAAACGCCTTTGGAGACGGCTTATGGTGGAGAAATGAACATTCAATGCCCGAGCAACAGATCTGGTTGACATTCCTGCTGTCAGCATGCCAATTGCACGCTCCCTCAATGCTTGCGCCATCTGTGGCATTTTGCTGTGAGACAAAACTGCACATTTCAGAGTGGCCTTTTATTGTGGGCAGTATAAGGTACACCTGTGCACTAATCATGGTGTCTGATGAGCATCTTGATGTGGCACACCTGTGAGGTGGGATGGATTATCTCAGCAAAGCAAAAGTGCTCACTATCACACATTTAGACAGATTTGTGAACAATGTTTGAGAGAAATGGTAATATTGTGTATCTGGAATGAATTTTAGATCTTTGAGTCCATCTCATGACAAATGGGAGCAAAAACAAAAGTGTTGCGTTTATATTTTTGTTGAGTATAATACTAACTAATAAAGGGTTTGCAAGATCACCTTAGCAGCTTCTTTCGAGAGCTGAGCGTCAGTGTTCATGGACTGCATGTTGTTGAGTTCCTCCTTGTGCTTCAGGATTTCTGCCTCTAGACTGTCCAGCTGGCCCTGGAAAGTGAGAGCCTCATCCTAAAGAGGAACAGTAATGTTATTAAACATGATTGGACAGGAAATATTGAAGTAGAGAATGACTGCGACAAACTTTACATTCACAATTTGAAAAATCATCAGAGAACGGTTGCCCTATGACTACTGCATGAAATGATCCTGACTTAAAAATATTTATCATTTGGTTGTGATCAGAAATTGAGGTAACTTTGATGAGGCTGATGAATTTAATAAGCTACTGGCAAGTTACACATATTGAAACAATGAAATACAAATGAGAGTATCTGGCAGTATCTGCTTGGAAGTTGACCACTTGAAATATAAATATGGCACAAAAATGACAAAGAATATTAAAAAGAAAATTATAGTTGAGTGAGGGCATTGAAGTTACATCAATTGATATTGATTGATTGATTTACATATCATGTACACAAACAGAGTGTGACAGTGTAATAGTGTTTGTCTTAAATGGTGGACAAAACACTGATGATGTAAATATCTCATGAGTGCCTGCTGATAGCAAACAAACTCTGACAAAGTAGTCTGCCAACAGTTCAAAAACTTTTTTAACTGTACAACAAGAAGTGAAAAATGAATACAAACTTTTTTCAGACTTAAAACGTTGAGGTTGAACTCACTTGCAGGTGACTTTTGACTTTTTTATAGCTAGCCATGATGCTCTCCGCCTCCTTGAACTTAAACTGGGTCTTCTCCAGGCTATTCTTCAGAGACCGCAGGTACTGAAAGCATAAACAAAAAAACCAAACAAACACACAACACACCACACTGGGGTCAGAAAAAGAAAGTGTACAACAGAAAAAGCAAAACAGTACCTTCCACGTTTTCTCATGAGCTTAACATGTTTTTACCATGGAATCTTCAACTTTTTTCCGATTTTGAGCATCAGCAAGCCGTGCTCCACCGGTGTCTTCAGGTTTCATCCTTTGGTATTCTGTTTTCAACTCTTCAAGGCGACGCTGCTTGTTCTGAGTGATGTGTTTTAGGGCATTGAGACGTTTCATCTTGGACAGCACACTGTGGTCAAGTGTTGTCAGAGCTGTCTGGTGTTGACCCAGAAGATGAAGTGTGAGAAAAGTGAAACAGAGTGGGCAGAGAAAATGGGGGACTTTTCTATTTCAAATAGTCTTAATCAATCAATGGCCTACACTTTTATTTACAAATGTTATCTCAAGACAAAACCTGTATCTTTATGGTTTTACAATTCTACAATTAATTTATCAGGTTGTGTACAGAGAACATAAATCCACCATGAGTAAAACACCTGGCACTTTAATGAACACAGAATTAATTGTCCTTCCTCTCACCTTCCCTGACATGTTGCGAAAGATCTCTTTCTCCGAGCCTCTGTTCTGAAAAGCCACTTTGATCACATTCTCATCACCCTTATGATGAAAGACACAACATAGTTAAACATACTGTAATGGTAAAGCAGGCCAGGTATGATTTGTTCCACTGATTCTGAGAAAGGCTCTATGCCATGGAGACCTACAGCATTTGTCTCTGCCAGTTTTCTGTACAGCAGCTGGTTCTCCTGCCTCAGCTGGTGGATGGACTGTCTGTTCCTCTTAATGGTTGACTGAGAGCTCTCATAGTAAGCCGTTCTGTCGCCCTCTAGTGGAAAAAATAAATACTTACAGCAACAGTATTGTTTATTAACCGTTCAGCTACAATGCCAGAAGCTTCTTCGGTGTATTTATGGATTTATAGAGACTTCTTATGTTCAGATTAGTACTGTAACTAGCAAACCAAACGTGCGTCGCATTACCTAAAATCACCACGGTGCCGACTTTGAAGCAAACTTACCCAGTAGTTGAATTTTAAGCTGCATCTCCATTATTCGGTCATGAAGCGGACATTTAATCGTCCCACTGAACGGCATTTTTATGCTGTTGGGTCCTTTAACACTTTCAAGCAGGAAAGTATGTCTAAAGCAAAGACTGCTTGGCCAACAATCAAAGGCTTCGAGTTGTCTTGTGTGTTGCCTAGCAACATGTACACTAAAGCTCATTATTAACCCCGCGTGATCTATAGTCATAAACCGTTTAATATTTTACATGTAGTCTAAAGTGTCAGATTGTCATGTCAAGAACTCAACAGCTTTCTCATGGAAATGTTAATAAAATACTTGAAGAGAGGCAACCCAACTTATTCTAATCAAAACTAATTCCCCTTTTGTCTTTCATGTGCAGTAGCCTAAGCTATGATTTAAATTACATCCACAAATGAATCTCTGAATTACCATTTTTGTGATAGAATACAATACCAATCACAAACCTAAAACATGAAATACCCCAACTAAATAAGAAACTTTCCAGACATCATTTTCTTTCTGTAGCCAAAAGCTCATCCCAAAACGCACATTGACGAACATATCATTACAGATACTTAAAATTCATGATTTAAAAAAAGGGTACAAATCTGATCCGATATCCACATTTAACTGTTTCATATTTCCATACTTGATTTGGATTTCTGTTTTTTCTTTCTGTGGGAAAAGAAATAACGAATAATAATAACAATAATAATAAAATAAAAAGCACACGCCCTTGGTGTGCAAAGGCCTTACGAAAAATAATGTTGAATGGGTAACATTTTGTTATAAATAAAACAAACACAGTTTTTCTATATGAACACTGGCAACATAAACTTTTATTTTACTTATTTTTTTACAACAAAACAACAAGAATGTAAAACTTAAAACTTCAACACATTTTTGGAAATAACCCTAGTTATAAATACACACTGTCAATGTCCAGTTTTTAACACAGGCCATTTTTTAATCTCTTTTGGCTTTTAGTAATAATAATAATAATAATAATAGTAATAATACTAAACCTTTATTGCAGTCTAAGAACATTACTTTGGTAACCACTGGTGAACATTGCAACATCTTTGTTAAATTGATCAATAAAAGCTTTGCTCATATATAAACGCTACATCTGACCCTGAAGTGAAGGGCTCATTGAAAGATATTGGACCCTTTAAATTTTCCATGTAAACTGTATACACAAATAAGAAAAAAAGACTTACCAGTAAATAAACAGTGGGAAAAAACATTCATTTTCATACAAACTGTACATTACATTACCAACAGTTGTTATCTGTTATACAAGTTCAGGGAGGCAATAGCCTGATGGCAAAACACAAAAAGATCAATAGTCTTCTTAAAACATCAGTAAAGCCCATTAAACAACAACATATATCGAGGGAATACCATATTCTTCCAATTCCTCAGCTTTCACTTAAACGCATACAACCCACCCACACACACGCCACTTCCACTTAATCTACAGGTTAGGCACGTCATTGGATTTATTCTGGATCGCCAGGAGATTCTGGGACATGAAATATGGCCTCTCTGCTGATCCATCGTTGCGTTCCAGATCCTCCACTGTAACATGGACAAAACATTGTTCAGCATGCTCGTACTTCAAAACAAATATTTTTTTCTTGTACTAAAATTTAGTAAATGTTTGACTAGTTTCAACTTTTTCAACTGATTTAAGATTTGAAGGTGGGCTCCAGCAATTTAAAATTGCTACCTCATAAAAAGACAATTTAAGAGCATCTTCAAACCAAGCAACCAAGTCGTGTTTTGTTTCTAAGCATGCTTGGTGTTTGAGGTCCTCCATAAGAAAACTTTTGATATCGTCAAGTTATACTTTAATTCAAGGTAAAAACATACAAACATAAGTTGTATAGCAGTCTATATTTTTGTTATAAACAATTGTTTATTTTTTCTCAATGAATTTAAGTTTTATCTTGAAATACTCTGGTTTGAACCTTTTCAGGGACCAATACATTTGTAATATATGTAATGTAATGTCATTTGTAGACTTCATGAATTGAAACAAATTAAAACATGTTAATTAGTTTAGTCCCTATATTAGTCCCAAAAACAACACTGCATTGTGTATTGTTCACTAATTGGAAAGCTTAACATAAAAAACTTCAGTCCCCAATTTGAACCTTGTTGGAGTACCCATTTACTTATAAAAATTTATGGTTAATTTGGTCAGATATTAAACTCACCTGCATCCAAATCCCAAAGCACGTAAAAACATGTATAGCCATAACAGAACAACTACAATTAAATGCAACCAGTTTAATTAACATTTACATCCAATAAATACGGAATGTCATCAGTAATTTCTGTGGAAAATCAACGTACATCTTTCACAAAGTGACAAACAAGAAAAAAAGTACAAAAGCATCCAGTGATTTAAGAAGTTAGCTCAGAGCATTCAGAAGGCCATGTAAACACCATGCAGCACTTAGAGAGAGAGAGAGATAGAGAGAGAGATACAAGGACAGGGCCAGAGCAGGGCAAGTGGGATCAATGTACAAGTGTGGAGGGCGGGAGTTCTGCAGAAAGGTCACGGTTCCTGCGTCATGGCCACACAAACACAGGACTTGCACCAGTCCGAAATACCAAGGCAAGTAGGTGGCAATACAATACATGGGATCTCATCTTGGCTGGGGTCTTTGCTAGCCCAGAGCCAAGATATACATAAGACATACACTACTGTATATACAAGTTCCATAGGAAAAAAAAAAAATCCGATATTCATACAGTATATCAAACATGTCTGTAACATTTTGGCGTCAGCTGGTATTATTGTAAACAGTGAAGGAGATTCACCATCGTTGAAAATGTTTGTTCTGACTGTAAACACGGTGCTGAGTGGTTCTGTAGTGCATTCGTTAACACGATTCAAACGACAAATATCAGTGACGGTAATCAGGCACAGGATCAGCACTCACAACGTTCCACAGATCTTTACAATATAAAACCAACACTGTTCTTAAACTGACGTAAGAGCTTTTTTTTTGTCAAGCTACAGAGATGCACTGGGCTTTTGACCTGCTTTATCCTTCACAACACAACTGAGACCTTCTCCAGCACAACATCACACCACTCTCAAGCAGACGTTTTGACATTTTATGCTTTTGTTATACACTGTACATTTAACAGGTCCATATCACATAGTTGTAGGTACAGTTTTCATTCTTTATGCTATATGAGGTTTAACAAGCTTGATTTTTTTTTGCCCTGACATCAAACATCTATTCCTGTGGTGCGGGGGGAGGGTTTTCTTCTTTAATTTCCTCTTTCTTCTCTTCAGTTACCTCCTTCTCGGCCTCCACAGATGGAGACGATGCCTTCTCTATCTTTTCGTCCTGTATCAACTCCTGTTTTTCAGCTTCTTTTGTCACCTCCACCTCCTCTTTCTTTTCAACCTCGTCTATCTGAATCACTTCCTGCTCTTCATTTTTTTCCTCTTTCAGCTCTTCAGCATCCGTCTTGGTCTGCAGAGGTTGCTCCTCTTCATTGTCCTGCTTAAGTAAAGTCTGCTGTTTCAGCTGGATCTCTCCATCAGGCTCCTGCTGGAGAGGGGTCTCCTCTTCCAGTTTTACCTCATCTGTTTCTTTTGCAGAGTCTGCTTGATGAACTCCATCTTCCTCCAGCTTTTTTGTCTTGGTGAGGATCTCGAGCAGCTCGGGGGACATAAAGTAAGGCCTTTCAGACGAGCCGTCGTTTCTTTCTAAGTCCTCACCTTTTGCGTGTGTGCGGATGTGCAATTTGTGTTTTTGATGGGATTCGTGGAAAATGAGAGGGAAAACGCAACCAGGAAAAAAGGGGAATATGTGAAAATCAAGCAAAGGGAAATTAATGGGAGAAAAGAGACAAAGAGAAGAAGAATCAGAAACATGTCAGGGAGAAGAAAGCAAGCATCTCAAATGAGAGGTTGTACAAGTGCTCAAAACAGGAAAAGAGAGCAGGTAGTCTAGCTGAATATAAATTACTCACAGAAGCAGAGGAACAGTGTGTCCACACACATGGCGTACACGCTGAAGAAGCCATGGGCGATGAGGTATGATCCAAAAACAAGTGTCTGTGTGCAGAAAATCAGAAAGCATTAACAAAGTTGTCAAGGCCTCTGAGGAGGTCTCAAAGCTCTCAGGTGAAATTAAGATCGGATGTTTTCACAACTTTCTCTCACCAGAACTGGCACCCAGTAGTAGTTTAGAGATGGGACAGCCTCCTCTACTGCTCTGATTTGTCCAGAGAAGAAGAAGAAAGAGAAGATCCCTGTAGAAAAGGAAGAATTAAACCAAAGATACAGACACACCTCTCTCATAGATAACAGATAACTTCGGTCTGAAAAAAAGAAAGAAAATAAAAATAAAAGTTCTTACCAACAATTCCAACAATGAGGAGCTTCCCAAGGAACAGCAGGAAGTCTGTCACTTTATCTAAAACAACAACCCTGTGATAAAATGGACAAAATAGAGAATATGAGAATCTACCAAGCTAAACATCTAATAGCTTACATTTGGCATGACTTATCTATTTGCCATTTCAGAATTAGTTACAGAAAACAGATAATTCAACCTGACCTAACAATGTTCCTCATGAGAAGGAAAAAAGCATCTCGCGCTGAAGGACAGAAACTTTTTCCATAGATGGCAATCTGGGAAATAAAAATATCATTTCAAATCTTGAAACTTGAAAAATTCAACATGCCTTAAAAGGTTTTGTCGTTTTGAAAAACTCACCATGATGTAGGCATTCCTGTTCAGGAATTTAATGCATTTCTCCAGACACCAGAAGCAGCACTTCATGCAGCTCAGCAGGAATTTTGCAAACTTATTCTGAGCACCTGGAGGGTGAGAGAAAGAGCGTTCATGGATTTACAAATGTTGTCATTAACAACAGTAAAATAATCTGACTGTTTTCTAAATTACACAAGTCGTATGTATGATGAACATGGAGCCAAGTAGTATAAGGGATGCAAAGTATCCATTGTATAGTATAAAAAGGTTAAGTTAACACTAAAGTAGATTTGTTTATCTGTCTCCTTTTTCTGAAGGGAAATCTCCTGACCTTTCAACTTCTGGTCCAGGTACTCCAGAAGGACCCTGACGACCTGGACCAGAGACAGGATCAAAGAACCAAAAGCCAGGGAGCCTGTGTGATATCTGGACAGAAGGAGGAGACGGGTGCCAATTGTTAGTGTGAGAACTGTCTTTCCAAACTGTTTCAAACATACGGCTCCCTTTAAGTTCCACAAGCTTTACATCATTTCACTAAAATTGACAGATTGGACACATGAATACAGCTTGAATCCATTACCGGAGGGCTCGTCCCAGTGAGGCGAAGACAGGGAAGGCAGGAATGTCTTCAGGCTTCTTGAAGGCCCAGTAATATGAGGCAAAGGCCCCAGAGAGAGTGACCTGGCCCAGGGCAGTTACAAAGTTGGCACACCAGAAGAAGAGGAAAATGTTGTAGAACTGGAACACGATGAGGTATTTGTGGTAGGGGGTCTCCCCACCATAGAAGGCAAACAGGCACTCAGCATCAGGACACTGAGCTGACACGTTGGAGGTGTTGAAGGTCTGGAAAAAGAGGAATTAGCAGAAAGTGGGATCATGTTTTTCATTTAAGAAAAAAACAAAACAAAAAAAACAATGATGGAACCTTTTAGTGTCCAGGTACAGTGACATAATTCTCCAAGAAGGTGACAAATAATAATAAATAGTTAAGTAGATAGTTTTGCTGATTGGTTGAACGAATAAGCGTCTTTAATCAGGTAGTTTAAAGGCAGGGTAGGTCATTTTGAAAACTAGCATGATTTTGAAAGTAGCATCCTCTCCATTCTCCGTCTTCATACACCCCCCCCCGCCTCTGCGCTCCCTCAAAAGCCACGCCCCTTAATTACAAGGGGGGGGGGGGGTCTTTTTCAGAGCACTTGAATTATTAAATACTGTCAGGACCTAAAGACAATTTCAACAAAAAATCTTAAAAAGTGTATCTGGGGAAAATGATCTACCCTGCCATGAATGTGTCTATGATACTGAAAAGCGTACCTTAGGGTCGCAGGTCTGCCTTGAGTACTCACACTCAGAACTGTTGAACACTTTGTACACCTGATCGTTAGAGGTGGACAAGAACCTGGTTGGAATTGTCAAGGAGATTTGTTAACAAAGGAAGGAAATATTTGAAGCTTAGTTTAGACATCATCAGTGTCTTTTTTCATTGTCCGGAATAGTTCTACAACAAATGGAACATCTTCTACATGTAGAAGATAATGTGTGTTTTGAAAGGATACACAGCAGTGACCGCCCAGTAACTTATCACCAGAGCCAAGAGGGCAAATGTCAGCAAGGGGTAGACGAGTGACGACATCACATACCCAATAGCTCTGAAAAAGACAATCCAATCAAATATTAGTTAAGCTGATGCATGGATGTGCTAAATAAACACTGCATATTTACACAACCGCCAGAAAAAAAAGAAAGATAAGCAATCATTTTGAATTTTGTTTTCTTCAGGCAAGATAGCACATCTAATCCAACATTCAGCATCCTGTTTGCTATTTTTGGGTTTTGGGTCATTCCTGTGGGGGAGATTCTACTCTTAACTGAAAAATGCTCATAATGTGCAAAAGCAAACAGTCTACTGTGTTCTCCTGCTGTTTGATGATACAGGTAGACTACAATAGGTTTTGTGGAATGGCTGCCAACAAAGCAGTGAGATTAAACACAAACTGTACTTGTGTAACCGCTAAAAGATGTTGAACCAGTCCGGGGAACTACAGAATTGAATGTTGTCTGACCTATTTTAAAGAGAATTTGATCAGTTAATAACAGTTTCATTGTCTCAGTGTCTTCTGAGACAGATCGATCCTGCAGAATGTCTGTTACGGACATAAAAGAGAGACTGACTTGCTGGCCTCTTTGATGAGGGCAATGGCAATAAGGATTCTCTTCCTGAGGAAGATGAGTATCACGATGATGATGACCTCCACAATAGCCATGATGATCACTGTAAAACAGTAAAGGTTAATTACAGGACTCATAAAATGTAACACAGGTATGCATAAAGAATTTTCAAGTTTCTTCGAACATACTGAAGGCCAGCCAGGTCTGTCTGATCTGCAGATACACAGAGAAGTCTGTCTGCAGGCCCAGGTCGCGGATAGTCACGTCAGCACCCGGTTCTCCCTTCAGACTCGCAAATTCCATGTAACAATAGAAAATCCCTAAAAAAAACAAAACAGATATTAGATATTTAGAAAATCTGACTTTTAATTGAGCAGATTTGAAGTTTATCACTTCCTGAGGCTTGAAGACATACCGTATCCGATGACAAGAATAACCAGAACAATCATGACCCAGACCATGATGCCAGCTATGTATCTCAGCAGGACGATGAAAATCAAGCTGACGACCATGGCGATTACCAGACCACTGGAGGGGGCGGATATATTCAGTTCAATTCAATACAATAACCTTTATATGTCCCTGGGGGGCAATTCAAAGGCACACATAGCAGTAAATAAAAGACAGTACAGCTACAGTCAAATTTAAGCAAAGATAAAATGTCAACAAAAGATATTCTGTGTTTAAACATCAAATGTTTGAACACAGTGAGAGTTAACTGCAGAGTCTTTAGAAGTTTTTGTTTCTGACAGCTGCAGTAATGTTCTGTTTTTTAAATGATCTGTTAGCAGAGGTTTTAAAAGATTAGCAGTACTTTATTTATTTACTGAAAATATAACAGCATAAAACTTATGTGATTATATAATGTTTTCTTTTTACCAAAAATATGTTGTCTTGTGTAACACTGTTTTGTTCCTTTACTGTCCTTAAGGAGTGGGAAGACTTACATCAGTATCCAGTACCAAGACTGAGTGTAATCCTCAAAGATTCTCATGGCCACTTGGCGAGCTTCAAGAACCACATTCGATTTCCTGAAAGAAAGAAAGAAAAAAAAAAGTAAGGAAAACCATCAATTTCAAAAGATAACACAGTGGACATCTGGCATGTTAGGAGTCTCTAAGCACTCAGAATTTAGTAAAAGTTTGCTGCAAGATGATAACAGCCTACTACAAGTCATCATCTACGTTAATAGCATGCAAAGAGACACACAACCTCCCCAGAAGCCTTGAGCAGAACCTAAGCAGGCCTGGGCTGCAGCAAATATCTACCAGTGTTTCACATGCGGACCCAATGACAGTAAAGCATCTGCATATACAACCAAAAGGGGTTGCATTTACAGTGCTGAATAGACAACTAAATGTATTGATTGACTCTTTACCGTTAATCAAGAATCCAATAAATAACTTGTTACTGCATTAATTTTAGCAAAAAGTGACTGCATGCTGTATATGTTACAACTGCTGATTTATCAAACCAATCTCACAAGAATCTTAAGATCCTTTCAGACTCAGTTTATAACTTTTACTGTGCTTAACACAGAGACGGATGCTATTTATTCTTCCAGTATTAATACATTGTGTATGTGCCGCTGCTGGACTCACTTGGACGCTTCAAGCACATCTGTGGCATTGATATTGAATCCCAGTCCAGCATCCAAGGTGGTCTCATTGCCAACCACCACCACCCCACCTTTCATCGTTCCCAGATCAGGAAGGCAGCGACGTGTGACTGTGCAGGAAGGATGTGATTTGTTCACACAGAAACATCAGACCTTTGAACAAAGATGTGGCTGAACATGCAAGATGTTTTTTTTCTTTTTTTAGGGAAGTTTCTTACAGGCTTTACTTGGCATCAGCATGGCAGGACACAAGCCATCCCTCAGGAGCTCAGGAGGACTCTGAATCACGTAGGAACAGTGATCGATGTTACTTTCAGCATAATTAAAACATGACTCATTTCACTCATTGTTTACTTACCAATTTGGCAAAGTCCACTCCATCTTTACAGTATTGTTGGTAGAACTCGCGGTCTTCATTGCTCCCCAACTTGGCCTTCACCAGAGTTAAATGCCGGTCAGGACAGCTTTTTACACATACCTGGACAGAAACAGAAACAATTAATGGTGACCATTGTGTGTGTTTTGAATGGGAAAAATATTGTGAAAAAAATACACAAAGAACTGATATTGTTTCTGACCTGTGTGGTGGGACACTGGAACTCCAGCAGCACCAGAGGACTGGCACATTGAAGGATGTTAAAGTAGAAAAGAAGAGGCTTCTTCCTGTTGTTTTAAGAGCAACACAACACAAATATTAGTGGGCCTTGGATCTCATCGATCTATCTATCTAACATGTTTTTTTTCTCTCGAAATTAATTTAGTATTTGCAACAAACATTTTTCATCTGGTCAATTTATCCACAAACGTGCACAGACACAAACGGAAGCAGTACGTCTTGCATTTTGAAAAGTTCCACTCGATACCAGTGTTTTACAAGAGGGATTTATGGACAGAGGACCTTCTCTCTCTCTCTCTCTCTCTCTCTCTCTTTCTCTGAAGCTGATGTGATTCTGCTCTCTTGGCTTTGCTGTCTTATGTCTTTGCAAGACTTGAAAGGGATTTAGTTTTTAAAGAAGGAGTTTTGTTAAGATGCACGTCGCCTTATACTACTGGACTGGGGTTGCACGGAGCCATGAGGTCCTCACTTGCTCTCTCTCTCTCCTCTGCTCTCTCTCGTGCATGCAGCAATGTTGTGAATAAATCAAAAATGACATAAAACAGGTCAGAAGGATACTCGGACGGCCATAGATACACCTGGTTCTTCCCATGTATCGTCCTTTGTCTGGGAAACACTATAATGTTTATATTAACAGCTGACTCACTCCAGATGGGTTCCAGCTTGTCCGCAGAATTGCCCCCTGCTGTCTGTGGGGTAGATCACTTTCCTGGGGTCACCCTGAGACCAGGCTGCATGGAGAATAATCAGGAGAATTCAAAAAGTGGACATCAGATCAATGAAAAATGACAACATGCACATGCTGCTCTTGTGTATCCTCTAATGAATATACATCAAATGAATTGAATCCTGTAGAAATGACAGCATCTCTTTGATATAAAACTCATTATAAGCTAACTGAATGGTAAATGGACTTGAGCTTGTATAGCGTTTTCCTAGTCTTCTGACTACATACAGTGCAGGTCACACCGACCCATTCACACCTATTTATTTACGAATGACAGAGGTTGTTATGAAAAGTGAAGATCAGGTGTAAATAATACCATTCATACAAACTGATCCGTCAACGACAAGCTAGCTTGGGGATAAGTGCCTTGCCAAAGAACACACCAGTGGTTGTAAAACCAGGAAACTAACCCCCAACCTTCTGGCTGTGAGGCGACTGACTCTACCACTGAGCCACGGCTGTAAGAAGTTTCTATCATCATGAGAATGATGAGGGTAGGTGGTAGGAGAAATCGGAATGCCCAATCAGAATGATTTTAATCAGATTGAATAAATTGTGCACATGTAAATGTAGCCAGTGTAAGCTGAATTTCCTGTCTGTGTGCCCCTTCAGTGTGGATTGTCCTCATGTTCACCTGTCTCATTAGTCTCACCTGTGTTGATTACCCCTGTGTTTATTTAGTCTCTGTGCTTCTTTCCCTCTGTGTCTCTTCATTGTTTGTCTGATGTTGGACATGTGTCAGTTGATTATTGTAACTCCTGTGGATTTTTTTCCCTTCTTTTTCGTAAGCCTTGTTTTGCTTTTAGTTTAATAAATGTAGTTTTTTTGTTCTGCAATTGGGTCCTCCTCTCCTTTGTTTTTGTCAATGTTCCTCACAATAACTTTCTTTTCTGTGTGATGCCTTTGTATACATCCAACTTGAAAAGAAGGAATGGATTTGGCTTTTGGAAGCGATAACTGAGGGGAGACTGTGAGCTGCACTTGCAGACAGATGTCTGCTACAGAGATACATTAAAGCTGAAACTTCATCAGACGACTGCCTATGGGTTACATAATGTTGGATTGTGTTCCCTCTCATTGCTTTCCACACTCACTGTTTCCCTTCATACAGCCAATTCCTGCTAAAATGCTTGTGAATGATATGACTTAAATTACAAATGGACAAAAGGACAATCCCGATACCAAGATCTGTTCATGAGTTTAGAATGTAGATATTTACAGGCATATAACAGAATATGTCTCAAAGCAAATGGCTCATTTCAACTCTTTTCTTGTACTGTAAGATTTTGCTGAGGGTCAGGGTCTTTGTGTCCCGCCTCTTTCTTCTCTCCACACAACCGTCATATCATTTGTTGACAGATTCTATGCCAATATGTCTTTCTAGAGATTCACTTCTTTTATGAAAAGTAAAGTAGCTCAAATTGAGTCTGTGAACAGCCTTTTATACCAGCCTTAATAAGACAAGATAAACTAAATGAGTACATGTTGAACAAAAAGTGCACCATGTGATGTGTTTTAAAATGAACACAATAAAACAGGAGGGTTCGTCTAAAGTCTGGTGTCTAATGAAACAAAAAGTGGAGAATCAATCTTACCAAGAATTCCGACTGCAAAGTACCCAAGCAGGGCTAAGATGAAGAGAATACAACAGAGGACATCTGTGCAGCCCCTGAGAGGAGAAATGTTGGTTATTTTGTGTCCTGTTCAACAGAAAGAAAATAATTTAAAATTAGCAACTCAAACACATCTCACCTGTTATGAATTGGCCCTTTGAAGTTTGGGTCAAACTTCCTCGACTCCCCTGGGGATATAAAGACAGGTATTAATGTTTCTTAATATTTAATCACATTTGGGACTTAAAACTTAGTGGGAGGAGAATACATTGCACATTTTAAAAATAATGAATGAACTACTGATTACATTTTATTGATTCTTTGAACCAACACCCACTTGTAGGTGTTAATGCCAATTCATTTGTGGGGAAAAAAAAAACTTTCTGAGGCATTCAGTATTTAAAAGCCTTGAATATATATTTTTTAGAGCTGTCACTTTATTCTGTCAATTTAGACGAATTAATTACACCGCAAATTAACGCATTATAAAAAATTACGCAAAATTAATTATAGCACACTTGAATAAAAATTCAATGTAAATTTTACCCAGGAACTATAAATGCACATTTCATACTTGGCCCATTGAAGGACCTGTACTTGTCTATCTTAAGTAAATATTCTCAGATTTTCCGTTTGACTGTAAATACTGTCCCATGTTTTACGCTAACGTTAGCTAACCATTGTTAACAAAGGCTGGATGAAATCCTTTGGCCAAAATGAAATCATTCAGTCAATGTTGTGTAACATAAAACGGTATAAGGCCCGTACCCTTTGCTTGGCTGTTATTTAACGTTAGCGTAGCAACATAACGGTAACATTTTCCTTACAGCTGTCCTCTTTTCTAAACAGATTCTTGCACGCAGTAACATTGAATGTTAACCTATGTATTTAAGATCCCCTCCTTAATGTCATCTCAGGAATAGAGTCTAACATTAATGTTGTTGAATCACTGCGCCTAAATCTTAGCAACCCCAAACATCATCTGTGCTGTCATGTCACATAGCCTCCACTAATGCTAGAACAGACAACTACTATATCATATACGGTGTATTTTCCAACACCTAAAGATATGCTATATCACATGTTAAGTTGTTTGGCTGAGCACAACACTACACATTGCACCTAGCCCTGATCAGCCACGTTCTGACCAAACACATTACCAACAAGTACTCATCAAACTGTAGGATTACACAGTTCTAACTCAATTTCACAAAGTCATTAAACACTATGATAAAGAATATCCAGTCCAGGTGTTGTTCGTAAATGTTGTTTTGTTAGCCAGTTTCTTTTCTCTTGAACCATCAACTGTCAACATCATCTGGGGAATTCTAGAAATACTCCTACATGTGAAGGCTGTACTCTAAATGTTGCTGTTGACACAGAGAAAAGAAAAGACCTCCTCCAGCACAAAAGGATTCTTCTGCCAACCTTGGCAACCCACAAGATGGCTCCCCCGCGACTGTGGGCTCCCTGTGGACATGACCAGCAACCATGGAAACACCTCAGAAGAAGCAGCAGAGAAACATGGACCACGCCTGCTCTGCCTACAGTGAGATCATCAATGAGCTAATGCTGCACCGGTCAAATTGGCTTTGAATGTTGAGATGTCTCTTCGTTACACCTTGATACATGTTAAAAAAAAGAAATCAGCTTGACTTGAATACAGTGAACCGTCTCTTCATACAACATCCTCTCTAGAAATTGCAAGACCTTTAGCTGTTACACAACGTGTCACAGAAGTGTCTCTGACGCAGCCTTCATGACGACTCACATGATTATCTATGTTCTTTATATGCTGCGTTATACACACACACACACGGAGAGAGGCCAACCCAGCTGCTTTTTATCACAGTCTAGTATTTACATGTACAATATGTGCAACAACACTGCAAATACACACACGTTACAGAGATCAATGTAACTTCCACATTTATACCACAAGAAACAGAAAGACACACTGCCTGTGCCAGCACTTTGTATATTACAGAATAGTGTTTTTGTTCATTTGAATATTTGACTTAAAAGCTATCCATTAACTGAACTCATGATTAAGCTTCACGGGTAAATGCATTGAAGTCAAATTCAAATGTGTAAATAACACAACAACAATAACAATAACATATGATATATGACTGTTTAAATGACCGTTACAGTACCTTGTCTTTCGTATTTCGTCATTCTGTCGTTATTTTTTTCTACGTTTTCCACAGGGATGGTTAAAGGATTCGTGCAGTGTGCAGCTGTTTCTTTATGTCTTCTTCCTGTCTGTTGTCAACCTATCTCAAACTCTTTACTTCCTTAATTTAGTGCATTCAAAGCTCTGCCCTCACCCTGTTCCCTCTGTCTGTCTTTGGTCTCTCTGTGAGCTCAGCTCTTGTCAGGGGAATAGCAGCAGAAACTCTACTGCTCAGGGAATTAAGAGGAGCCACTTGTGGCACCTGCAAACCTGCTGTTGTAAACATAAAAGAAGTTCAAATGAGGATCTGACTCCACCATCTAAACAGTTGTTTTAGCTAACATCTTAACACCCACTAAGTCCTCATGATATACAGCTTTCACTCTTGCTGTTGTTCCTCCCTGCACTCCGACCTGGCAAGATTCACATGGCAAAAATTATACATTAATCATAAAACAGCACTTAACATGGACTTTGAAGAAAAAAATAATCCATAAAAAAAAACGTAAAACTCCCCCACAACATTTTAACACAACTACTGTGCAGTAACACCCCCAGTAGTTTAGTCTTCTCTCAGCTTCCTGTCTATTCTGTGAACTTTAACCAAACCCTCTTTTTAAGCGTCATCATAATCTAACTTCACCGCATCAACACTGTTCAAAGCAATGCAACATGTTTTGTATTGATAGTTACATGCTTTTATGACAATGGTTTGATTAAGATGCACGTGTGTATCTGACATACCGAGGGGGTGTTCATCAGATATGAGACTGTGGGACATAGCTTCGGTCTGATGTTCCCACCTCAGCTGCCATGTGACAGACTGCCTGCATGCCAAAGCATGACATACAAAATTAACTTCACACGTGCCTGTTACATGTACACAGCCGTGTCCTTGCCACTGCAAACTCAACCTTGTTCTTCTAAACAAGCCGAGATCCTTCATTTGAGCTGAGCTCATGATAACAAGGAAAAGTAAGACAAGTAGGACATTTTGGGAAATGGATCTATTTATGTTCCTCCTTGTTTCACTGATACAAGCAAACAGAAGTCTACCACTCTCTCATCATCTACATACAAAGTACCAACAAGAGATCGTAATCTTAGAAGGAAACAGAGGTGTGAGCTAACCAGGCTCTATTCGAACAGCACAGAAATTGAATACCAGCGTGTCCTATGCTCATTAATTAAAAATTACTTCATGGCTTTAATCGGTACAGAAACTTGAGAAAAATGTCCCTAGATGTTAAAATAATAGTCAAAAATTAAACTCAGAGTAGTATTACGACGAGACCTTTGAAAACCTGACACTTCTGGAAAGCATCCCCAAACACAACTGTTCTTTTTTTGTCTTTTCTCCTGGCCCACAGTTGATCAATTTTAAATTATACCCACACGCTATTTTTCAACTTTTCTTGTACTGAAGCGTTGACACTGAAAGTCTGTTTTCCATCAGCTATTAATTTGAGGGGCCATCTGCGGCTGTGGGAGACACAGCTCCATTGGAGCTGAAGAAAGACAACTCTTTGCCCGCTTTGTGCCATAAAACAATCTCTGATTGTGCTGAAAAGCTTTCTAGCAGATTGGTGTAAAGACTTCCAAATGTCTTGTTAATTGTCTCATTTGTTTATGTAGTTGGAAAAACAAACATGTTAGTTGTGTTAATTATGGAGGCAGAGGACAGCATTTGTTGAACTTATTTAAAGCTGTTATATAACTTCTTATCATGACATTTGAATGTATCTTGTTATCTCAAGAAATGAAAAACAGATTTATCAAGATAGAATTTTAAAATATAAAAGAACACTTTTGGTTTTCAAAAGATCATTTTTTAGAGCTATAACTGCGTTGTCTGTTAGTGAGGAATTCTAAATAATTAGTCTGACCAAAGGTTCATGGGAAATGGTCAGCACATGAAAAGCACTTTTTCTCAGACCCTTCAGTGCACTTTGCACTGCCAGCATTTAGCTGTTCACAAACAGTGACTAGTGAGCCATGCGGTAGGGGCGGAGACACCCTGCCTAAAAGGAGCTATAAAAACACATATATGACAGCTTTATTTTTCAGAACTGTGTGGTTAAATACATTTTCCAAGAACTATTTAATAATGACTGGAGGAGCTCTAACTGTCAATCATGTGGTTAAGACCTGTTCTACCTCTGAGCTTATACATGAGGACCAAACCTGCCATGTGAATACGAGTTCAATTTTACATTTCAAATAAATGTTTTATCTGGGGCAAATACCAAAATAGATATTGAGAAAGATAAAAAAATCTGAAACCGATGTATTGGCCCATTTCTTTCTTAGGTCTACACATTTAATAGCACACATTTCCAGCCACTAATGGAATCCTTTTCAGCCATAATGTGTAATAAAACAACAGTTTTATTTTATAAAATAAATTGTAAGAGAATCAAAAAGTATTGTGTCGTGAGTTTAATTGTTACATCCAGTCACTGAATAATCTAATATCGACTGATTATTGGTCAGACTCTAGTCTGGTTTATAATAAATGTTAGCTTCCAATGTGTTGCAATGATTCAATACATTTGATGGTTTATCTGATGGGTTCAGAATTAGACTTGGGTATTATTGCCATGTACATTGACTGCTGACAGTAAGTTTGGTTGTTCATTTAATCTTAGTCAAGCATAACCTTTCTTTAAAAAAAAAAAAAAGATGTTAATATTTTCTTGCTTGGGTTGCCTGAAATCATGATGGTGAATTCCAAAGAGTACCAACCACACCATTTCATTCTGCACTCAAGTCAAAACATTAGTGGTCCTTGTTTGAATAAAAAAAATCCTCAAGTGGAATAATACAGTAACGTCTGATATTATAGCAGGAAGTAATGACGTCATGATATGATTCACTAATGGGCTCAGAGGGGTTATCAGATGAACCCCTTTATGGTTACCTTAATGGTTTAGTGGGTAATGTGGCTGTGTGTGTTTGAGCGTACACACATGCACTGTACATGCCAACATGCACAGAAATATGAGTACATTCTGTCTTCCTTGTTTCTATCCCTCACATGTTTTTTTTCTTTCTGTATAGCACATATAAAAATAGATGCTTCAAATGTGACTTGATAGAATCCCATTAGTTCATGTCCTGCCATAGCAGCTGTTACTAATTATTTAGCCATTGCAATTAATGTCTGCTTGACAGCAAATAACTAAGTTAATAAACTAAAGCTAACAATCAATACTACATATAATATCAAAGTGTCTGTTTGCTGACACTCTCACTTTTCAACCACTTTCAAACAGCAACAATTTGTCTAATTTTGACAATGACAAAAGCTCATTTTGAAATGTATCACTCTAGTGTGCTGTCTAAATGTGTGTGGTAATGCTTCTGAGTGTTTGCCAAGTTGATATTGACAGGAAGCCTCACGACTTTGTCTGCTGAGTGGGTAGATCAAGTAAGGCTGAGCACAATCCAGGCTGTTCAGGCTGCAGCTTGTCTGCCTGCACAGCAGCCTAGACAGAAGACAAGCAACTATGGTAGACAACTTGGGATTGCTCACAGGTCAAACTCAGAATATAAAAAGGACTGGCATTTTGGGAACTACTCGTAAGCTGAACGGTGTGTTGAGTCTTTCCATCAGCTTTATGTTGGCTTAAAAGGGGTTGTAGTTTCTGACCTTTTGGCCTTCATGGGAAGAGAGCTTGAGGGAATGGAGCTGTTTTTATGGTAACAGGAAAAGCGTGAAGGAAATACTCCACAGTGGGAGCTCCATAGATTGACCTGAGGAGGATGTGCATTGCACAGTGGGTGTTGGCAACTGGGAACATCTTACATAGTGAAAGACATTACAAGTGAACAATCAGACAGATAATTGTTGTCTTTCCAAAGCGATTCCATGAGGAACCATGGTTAACCTCTAATGTAACATTACTGACATAAAGTATTAAGGCAAATGTAACACCCATTTTGGAAACTTCATGACTCAACCATTCATATGAGCAACAACTCAGCCCAGACATGAGAAAACCAGACCAGGCTGCTGTGGCCTGATAAATTCATGTTGCAGGACACTAATCATGATATGAGACACATAATAATCAGCAATGAGCCACTTCTTTGGCTGGTATATTTCATCAGTCAGTTTTTAAAAAAAGGCATGTCATTAATGTCTTGTATGTTTGTGTGAGTATTTGTGGATGAAATTACCTGTCATGATACAAAACAACCGTTGTTCTTTGAGCCGATGTGGAAATCAACCAGATAGATATGATCCTTCTCCTCTGTGACTTAGTGGCGTGACAAACCCGTCCAGATCACTTTTCTTATTATCTTATCTTAGCTTAAATATTGTTGTAGGTCAATTCGGATCCACATCGCGACACCTGAGTACGAAGTATTGTGACGCTAACTGCTGTGAGAAATATTCAAAGTGACTGCCCTCTGCAGGTTTAAACCCGAATATTGCAGTTAAATGTTTCTGGTGGCTGTTAACGGATGGTACCAGCCTATGGTACCAGAACTCGCTGACTGTGCTAACGGTTTAAAGTGATACGGATCCGGACCGCCGGTGTACCCACGGAACTCTATAATCGAGCTAAAAACGCTAATCTGGATGTCGCGGCTGTGTGGTTTGTAACGGCGGTAACGGCACGAAGGAGCGAATGGGCGTGTCTTAACCCCCCACAGCCCGGTCAATATTTATACGTTAATATCGGTTGATATTCAAATGGAATTTTTTTTTGAAATTCCACTTTAGCCTAAACTCAGGGATTGAGAGGACATTAAATGTGTTTCTTCTGAATTATAAATCTAATTTCATATATCCTGTCATGACAGAAGTCTCCTGAATGCAGGTTGAGTCTTTTTTTTACACATTTTACCTTATGGGAAGAAAAAAAAAGACTAATCGGTCATTTGGTTTTTATTTAAAGCTAGGTTTGGTTTTAATAGGCTTTGAGAATAAGAAAAATAACCCAAACATTGCCACCCATTCAAAACATGGTACCTTCGTTCATAGTTAATTCAAAATGTAAACACTTCGACACTTCTTTTCTGATATTTAGAAATGATAACTGAAATTAACGCGGACGTAGAGAATGAATGTGATTCCAGATCTGCATTAGACCCATGAGGTCCACACCCATCCATCCCTTGCAGTCATTGTTTCCATTTCTTCGACCCGTTACCGAAAATGAAAGAAAGAAGACAAATTAGTCAACATAAACCTTGTTCTTACCGTATTTAGGGTCCGGCTTTTTCTCTTCCAGCTCCATTCTCACACTCTGCTTGGCTCCTTCCTTGCTAATCAGACCTTAGACAGGACAGTTACCATGGAAATTTCGAGGAAAAAAACATCAATAACACTGACGGACTGCTACTCGGCTCCACAGTAGAGAAGGAGAGAGAGTTTGCCATATGGATACAAGCCTAAGCGTAGCACTGCACATTCCAGTCTAACGGAGTGGAAAAAGGACCAATGACTGAAGGACGCCGGGTAACTGGCAGCAACGACAGCCAATCAGAGTGCAGCTGGACAAAAACTAGCCGTTACCTCTATAGAGAGCGCGTGAAATTTACTGAAATACAATTTTCAGTGAGGGGAAATTAAACTGCGGTCAAGCCAGCCGTATATTTCTGTAACTTTAATTGTAAAACATTGTTCTTTTCCGCACCATAACTATAATCTATGATGTCCATTGTTCCATTCGATACCATTCATCCATGTGAAGACACTCGCTGTCTATAATATTAGTATGAGTTTTTGTTTGATGTTTGCTTGTTTGTTGTTTTACCTCGTTTTTGTTTACATGGTGGGGTTTTTATTTTTTTAAATCTTAGTCGTTTTCATCTGTTTTGTCATAGAATCCAGTCAATAAAGATGATGAGGACGATGATGAATTCAGTCACTTTATACTGTAACCTTACCAACAAATGGGCAAACTTACTGCATCTTAGTTTTTAGATGTAGGCCTAGTCAAAGGTGGACATATGTGGACTACGCATTATTATGCACATGTAACTAGTTTCTAGAAGGTCAGCACTTTGTTTCTAAGGCTCTTTAACGGTTTACAAGTCTCTTTTAACCAGCACACATATTTTTCTCTCCTTCACAGGTTATGTACATAGATAGATAGATACTTTATTGATCCCGAGGGAAATTCAGGTTTTTTTTTTTGTTTTGTTTTGTTTTTTAGATAGATGTCTACAGTATAATAGACATTATACTATATAAGTTTTAAGTCTAATGCTAATGCCAACTGCACAGGTTTAACCTGTAATTATATTTACTCTTAGTCACATAGGGGCTGCTAAATCTTGTTTGGGGGATTATTGTATAGAGAGGGGAGGGGGGACAGCGGGTGTGTATTGTAACTAATGTCTTGTGTCCTGCCTGTCTGTATACTGCTACTGGATGCCTTGAATTTCCCTTGGGATCAATAAAGTATCTATCTATCTATCTATCTATCTATCTATCTATCTATCTATCTATCTATCAACTATTATGAGCATATTATGATAATTACTAGTAGTTTTTGTTTTCGACAAGTAATAGTAGTTAGCCATAAGTTGTATTAGTAATATTAGGTGTCATACAGTATATGAAGACTGTTCTACTCTATGTAATCATTGAAGCATGGTGCAAAAAGTAAAAGTTAGAAAGTAAAACAAAAGAAAGAATGTAAGATGAATGTAATATGTTGATGGATTACCCAGGAATATATAGGCTAGTTGTCATTGACCAAAAAAAACAATCAAATAATGATTTCAATAGAACAACATGTGACTTCAGGCCTTGAACATTCTGCCTCTCTCAAAACCTTTATCTTATCATAAATATGTCTAATTCATTTATTTATTTTTTTCATTTTATGGATGGCTATGATTTCTTCCTTAAAACTACTGAAACATAATTTCAAACAGATTAAAACAAAAACTATTTCCTGGAAAACTCATGAGAGACCCTTAAGGATCTGCAGCAGGATACTCTGACTCAGAGAAAACCTTTTGTTCTATAAGGCTTCTTAAGTATTTATATGCACAGCATAACTTAGGTGATGGACAAACACAAACAATAAAAACAGATACAATTACATTTATTCTAAACAAACAACATACATCTTCAACAAGTGAAACCAAACCAGAATTCTGTTAAGCAATAAATGCATTAAAAAGTCGTATAACAAGTCAGACCTTTCAGGTTTCTAAAGAAACTCAACATATTATTCTAACAGACCTAAAAAAAAAAATTAATGTAAAATAATGTAAGAATATAAAGAGACGTTCAATCAATGACCTTTTTGAATATATTCATACTGTATGATAAAATCATTGTTGTTATGTTTAGCCTACAGCTTAGCCACATGTGTTTGATCTTCAAAGGTAAAGCCTGAGGTTTCATTGTAGGCTGGCTTGTCTTAAAAACAAATAGTCTTTCGAGTTGGCTGCTGAACTCCATGTTCTGCTAAGCCACACTACCAGCTGCAATTTAACTTACAAAAGTTTGGTACACACATGCAGACTTCTCAGTGCCACATACTGTACATGGCTGCTTGATTTATCAGCCAATGAGCGAAAAGGGCGTGGGCCGACACCCTCCTCACTGCATTGATCAAGTAGTCTTGAAACGCCATTTTGAGTGTGGAAATCTGTTGCCGATTTAAGTCCCACAACGACTACAACTGAAAGAAAGTGGACATTGCATGGTACAGAAAACAGCCTCATACAATCCTACCAGACAAGCTCCCCGAGCACGTTCAATAATGGCATTGTTTCTGTCGCCAGAGGCAGTCTTCCGGTAGTTGCATAACTCCTATACGTTGCCCATACAGGTCTCTTGCTTTGGATTCCTGTGTGTTTTGCCACATCCTTCATGGAGGACACGAGCTCCCATGTGATACGTTATGTATCTTTGTGACGTTACACCGGGCAAAATGTTATTTAAGGAACTTTTGTCACACGATGTACCTAGGAAAAATCGTCGGATAAGAAGACCAGCCCGGTAAAGACATATAGGTATTGTTCAGGTTGCTTTATGGATCACAATTATTTTAAACAAATATTTAATGTTGGAACTGTTGCATGGTCCATTTGACCAAGGGCTATTAAACAATTCTCTTTGGCAGGTTGCTAGTTTATGAAAACAAATTCAGCCTTTAGTTTGATTTTTCTTTTCAGTGCATGAACAAGATCCTAGAGGAAAACAATTTTAAACTTGTTTCTTAAGTTTGTACCAAAAAACCCAATTCCCATTGCCTGAAATCACTTGATTTGATTTTTTTTAATGTTAAACGTGACTCATTTTAAGTGGACTGGTAACTCCCCCTACATAGTTGTTACAGAACATTTGGTCTTTTGCTGAAGATCACAGTCACAGAATTGCATTGTGTTTAAAGTAATTTAAAATATAACTTTTAAAATGTTGTCTCTCCTTTCCTCTATGCCCAGTAAAGACATGGCTCTGAGAGGTGCTGTCACCCGTCTGCTATCCAACAGCCAGAAATATGCTGCTATCTCTGCGTCCAGGGCCCAGGGCACAGCTGCTGCAGCTCCACAAGGTACATTTTGAATTCTTCATCAACTCACTAGATTCACAAAAACAATAGTAAGATGAGAATGATAGCCATTTGGGAGATAAAGAACCCTTTTGATGTAGAAAAATGCGTCTTTATTTGTGCTAACAAAGAAATGAAATGCAGATCTTTTTGTATGAAGATGAGTAATATATTTAATATGTTGTGAACTTTCCCCCCTTACTTTAGAGGTTGAAGAAACCAAGAAGCCAGCAAAGGCACGTAAGTAAAACTTTTAACGAGTTCAACCTTGTCTGTGTGGATTGCTTCACATGTGCTGTTCTGTATACCACATGTAACAGTGACATAACCACTTTGTGTGTGTGTGTGCGCGCGTGCGTTTTTGTATACACGTTTTCACCCTCAGCCAAGGTGCCATTTAACTGGCGGGACGCTCTGAGTCTGGAAGGTCAGCTGACAGAGGAGGAAATCATGATCCGAGATTCCTTCCGTGACTACTGCCAGGAGAAACTCATGCCCCGCATTCTCATGGCTAACAGAAATGAGCGTAAGCAAACCTCCATAATCTGCGCATATGGAATAATGTCTGTCAGACTATTTATATTATTTTCGTTAAACTCGTAGGATCTTTTGGTAGAGTTAATGTGGGGAAATTGTCACCAAAACATGGATAATAATCCTGGTTACGTTACGTCTATTAAACTTATTTCTTGTGCGCAAACTGTTAGAAAATTTGTGTAAAAAGTGTTGATTTTTGATTTATACATTTTATAATCAGTTTCCCTTTTCTCAACATGCTCTCATCTCTCTACAGACTTTCATCGTGAGATTGTTTCAGAGATGGGAGAGCTGGGTGTATTAGGCCCAACTATTAAAGGTAAACTATCACAAAACGATTATTAATCTGACTTCGACTGTAAAGGAGAACCTTTTTTTTTTTTTTTCAATGATCAATGACTTCAATTTTATGACTTTACTTGTGACATCCAAGTGTTTTCAATGTATTTATTTCCTTTTTAAGACTCTTTAAAACATCACCAATGTTTGGTCATGTTTGATAACAAGGACTTGCACAATGTGACAGTTGTCTTTACCGTGCAGGGTATGGCTGTGCCGGCACCAGTTATGTGGCATATGGTTTAATTGCAAGAGAGGTTGAGAGAGTGGACAGTGGATATCGGTCTGTCATGAGCGTCCAGTCATCGTTGGTCATGCACCCGATCAATGCTTATGGCACAGAGGCCCAGAAGGAGAAGTATTTGCCCCGGCTCGGTGAGAATGTCATTTTTTTGCAGGGGTTGATTTCTTAAAATGACAAAGGGTGGTCTCAAGATTGTCTTTGAAATGTTTTCATGCAGCTCGTGGAGAAATCCTGGGCTGTTTTGGCCTCACAGAGCCCAACCATGGCAGTGACCCCAGCGGTATGGAGACCAAGGCCAAATACAACCCGTCCAGTGGCACCTTCAGCATCAGTGGAGCCAAAACTTGGTAAGCTGCACCCTCCTTACCTCCCTCCATCCTCAAAAACACAGAATTTCCCATTATTGACCCAGATCGATTTTGTTTTTAACATAAGAGGGGTTGACAAAGCATGCCACCTTTTTGGGAGGTAGAGGAGAAAAAGGCTCAAGTCAGTTAAAATGCAAAAATGTGAAGTTCAAATGAAACTTTGTGTCAAAAGTGCACGTCAAGTTCTTTGAAAAAACACTTACCATCCAATCCACTTAATTTATATAGCTCTGTTAAAAAGATAGAGAAGTTAACAAAGTGCTACACTGTAAAAAAAAAAAAAAAAAAAAACTTAAAATACAAGAGAAATGAAGACAATTATGCTAAATGGACCTGAGCTTGTTTAGCGCTTTCCTTATCGTCTGACTACTCAAAAGGCTTTTTACACCGCGTCAAACTTACAAATACACACAGTGATGTGAGAGGCTGTGTATTAGTGTAGTGAGACAATCAGAAGTAACTACACAAAGCAGCTGCAGCAATTCAGATTTAAGTGTCTTGCCCAAGAACATATTAGACATGTTGCTGAGGGAACTTGGGGTTGAACTCTCAATCTTCTTGTCGAGAAACGACGACACTACCAACTGAGCCACAGCTGCCCCCAGTTAATTACATCAAACATAAGAGCAGATAAAAACACTGTAAAATAAAAATGATAAAACATATAAACCTAATTTACACAAACCAAGTGAACCCTCTAAATGGTAAAATACCCAAAAGAATAAAAAGAGAACAATGACTAACAAAGTCAAAACCCCAAAAAGTTAAATTTGAGGCACGATTTAGAGATTTGAAAGGTTACAGTCGAAAAACAGGGGACATTCTTATTTTGCTAGGCTACATGTTCCAAAATTTTGGAAAGCACCCATGGTTTGTAGGTACAAGAGGCTTATTAACAGGTATGACAGACTTTGAAGGGTAATTACACTTGCAAGAGGTTAGAAATATACAGTGTTGCTAATCCATTTAAAGATTTAAAAACAAACAAACTATACAATCTTAAATGTAATTCTAAAATGACCAGGGAACCTCTCGGGAACTATTCATTTAAAGATGGAAATCCTTCCTTCACACCTGCTCCTTTCCTCTGACAGGATCACTAATTCCCCCGTTGCAGACATTGCAGTGGTATGGGCAAAGTGTGAAGATGGCAGAGTGCGTGGTTTCATCTTAGAGCGTGGAATGAAGGGTTTTGCCACCCCCAAGATTGAGGGCAAGTTCTCGCTGAGAGCGTCAGCTACTGGAATGATCCTGATGGATGAAGTGGAAGTTCCCCAGGAGAACCTGCTGCCCAACGTCTCTGGTCTAGCTGTAAGTGCAGTTTGGGGCCTCTTATATGATATTAGGTTAAAAATCCAACAAAGCAGTATGTAACTTCAATACTACTACATTATTGTTACTCATTGCTTTGTATTACATTTTCTTTTCTTGTCAACCTCTGTGATCAGGGTCCTTTTGGCTGTCTAAACAATGCCCGCTATGGCATTGCATGGGGAGCTCTGGGAGCTGCTGAATTCTGCTTTCATGCTGCTCGACAGTACACTCTGGACAGGTACAGTACATTGTGTTAATGTGTAACTTAAAGATCCCCAAAGTGTGTGTGTGTGTGTGTGTGTGTGTGTGTGTGTGTGTGACTAATTGAATCAATTATTTTGATTGATATAAAGAATAATTATTGAACACAATTAATCATTGTCTTTACAACATCTGGATCACATGCAATTATCTAAATAAACACTAGGAACACATACTTGTTTTAAAACGTTGAAAAACAGGCAATACATGAATAGATGTATATACACAAATAATAATAAATTTTTTACAACTTTTTTATGTAGTTGTGATGTACTCTTGTGTCCAAATCATAACAACGAACACTTTGAATCAAACATGAAAAATCCTATGGACAAAACAAGTGCAACTCATGTTCACGATCATCGTTTAGTCTAAATTTGATTATGTTGTTTTCATGTTTGTAAGAAGCCAACATTGTAACTGAAATTGAAATTTGATTAACTTGTCACCTGTAGAGGCAATGCTCAATAAAAACAATGCACACCATTTTGCACTGCTAGCAAAGCATGAAATCTACACCAGACATCACTCATTTGGAAGTTTCATTTTGCAGTATCACTTCAATTCACTGCTTCTTCAAAAGTGTTTTTTTTCTATTAAGTTGTCATATGCTGAATTTGATATTCTCTACTTTTTGCAGCCAATGTTCAAGATCAGTGAAAACTTATTTAGCCCTAGATGAAGTCTGACAATGCATTTAGTGTTGATGTGTTCGGTGGGGCGTTCATTTGCCAAAGGGGAGGCCCAGAAAAAATCTTTAAGGACAAATACTGTCAAGAACACATGATTTTGCAGACCTTTCAGGCATTATTCAAAAAAAGTATGAACAAACATTACAATGCAGCACATGTAGATGTCCTTGTAGTCAGGAATACTTAGCACTTTTTATATGGATTGTTTCTCATGTCTCTCTTTCTTGTAATCAGAATCCAGTTTGGGGTGCCTCTGGCCAGGAACCAGCTGATGCAGAAGAAAATGGCCGATATGCTGACGGAGATTACCCTTGGGCTTCAGTCGTGTTTGGCCCTGGGAAGACTTATAGATGAGAAGAAGTGAGTCTTTATTATGTTTTTAATTGCATGTATGTATGTACTGCCTTTTACAACAAGGTTTAATGATGCTGTCTTTAATATGTGAAATCTTCTCCTTACAGAGCTGCACCAGAGATGATCTCCATGCTCAAGAGAAATAGCTGTGGTAAATCTCTCGATATTGCCAGACAAGCGAGGGACATGCTGGGAGGAAACGGCATTGCAGATGAGTACCACATTATACGTCACGTCATGAACCTGGAGGCCGTCAACACATACGAGGGTAGGCACACACCGGAGGATACACATTGTCTCAATATGTCATATTTTCAAAAGTACCAAACCAGAGCAGTGTTGGAACAAAGAGTTTAAAATGTAGCTGCAACTACATGCACTCACCACAGGAGGTCAGCAGTGAATACATTTTTACTTGTTGACAATTATGACTCAACTTAACTTTAATTTGAATCATGTAAAGGTTTATGTAAATCTGAATGAACTTTTAGGTTTTAATGTTGCCAGTAAACGATAAACAATGGCAAAAGGAAGAGGAACTGATTTAGAATTGACTAATACCACCTTAATTTTCCTGATTCATTAAAGGACTCTTCATGTGAACGCAATAGGTTTAAAAGTTGTTTCATGTTTTTTCATAGGAACACATGACATCCATGCGCTGATCCTGGGCAGAGCCATCACAGGACTGCAGTCTTTTACTGTTGAAAAGTAAAGATCCTCTCAACTAATTCTTCAGATGGACTTAATATGGATTTTGAATCATGCTACCTGTAAATCTGCCCTCTCAGAAACTCTTTGCCAATTGGGATAAATCCTTAACACCTCTATACTATATTTTTTTTCTCCATGGGAGCCCTCTGTTACGGCCTCTGTTTTGTAGGAGCAATGGGTCCATCTGTGAGGATATTTGCACAGTTTAGATGCCTGAAATAAAGTTTAGGTACTAATTAGTCAGGTGCATGTACATGTTGTGGCATTTTAAGAGAATATTTTCAGTATATGTAAATAAATTGTTATGAATCAATGTGAAATGAAAATGGGATTCTGTGTAAAATGTAATGGTTGCAATTTTACAATGGTATCATATTATTGCTCCTGTGGGTCTGAAGAATTGTGGTACACTGAAACTTAAGTTAGATTTTTTTTTTTTTAAAGCACAAATGTGTGATGGCATGTAATATTGTTGCTGCTGTTTTTATTATATTGACCTCACTTGGAAAATTAATGATCACATACATTCATTCATTCATCAGCTGTAACTTGAACTATAAAACTCAGCATTGCCAGCTATGTATTTTTTTTTTTTTTTTTAAATGAGAAAAACAAAATTAACTGTGACAAAATAATCTTCTCTAAGTGCATTTTATAAATACCAATAAGCAAACACTAACTGATTCAGAGTCAAATAAACATCAGAACAGAATTATTTAATCAGGGTTCTGGTGTTTGGCTAATGGCTAGGCCCTCTCTGAGCCTTGCCAGTCCCTGGCTGGCTTCAATTAGCTCCTTTTTTAATTTAGTGCAGCTCTCCAGAACCTCTGACATCTCCTGCAGCTTTACCCGCATCACATTACTGTTCTCTTCATAGACAGTGTACATGTGCTCCTTCATCTGCCGGAACACCTCTGTCACCTAGGGGTTAAAATGTAAATGGGGAAGGTATATGTTTACCATATTACATGGATAGCACAAAATACACAATCATTGTGTGTATGAAGGAATCCACAATTCAGGAAGATAATTCATTTAAAACAAAAGGAATGCATAGCTTATTTTCAAAGAGAAGTGGACCAGACAAGTGAAGAAGTTCTGATACCTTTTCTTCTAATTTCTCCTGAAAGCTGTCCATCACTTTCTGGTCACTGGTGCGGCTCTCATTTATCTTTTCCACCACTTCCTGAACTGTTTTGCTGATTTCATCTATGCTTGAGCTACAAAACATATTGACTTACACTGAGTATTGCTTCAGCAAATTAGCTTTAGAAACATAATGACTTCTTCAGTATATGGATTGGTTTATGAAGGTACCTGGTATTCTGCTCTTGAATTTCAGTGATGCCCACAAATGAGGACTTCCCTCTCTCCAGATCACAATAATCTTCAATCTGTTTTAAAAGGGACAATGAAAAGGACATTAATGAAGTTTTTCCTTGTCACCAGGTTTGCAACTAATGACGGTAAGGATAAGCAGTAGTAAAAAATAATTTCTCAAACGATGACACATTTGCAATATTTAATATCTAAAATGGAAATGGAAATTAGGAAATTCCATTCCAATTATTCCATGGACAGACACCTTTTATTTTAAGTGCTGCTGATGAAGTTTATTCATCTCATTGGAGGACGTCAGTTTGTATTTACTGGTCGGTGTGCAGACTCGGGTGTCGTGCAGCGTCGGTAACTACCGCACCTACAGCAGCTGCCCATCTTGCTGTTCATTGCTTAATTTGGTTGCTAGGTTACGACAGGCCTACCATTAAAGCCAGGCAGGCACTAGACATCCAATCTGACAGAGTCCGTGTGATAGTTGTATCGGTCAACAACCGCAGCTCCCACCGGCGGTTTTCAACTGAACTTTGATAAACACTCTTAACCGGACAACTTCTCTTCCCTATTTAATTACTAAACATCTTACTGTCAACTATATTTTCTAATTATTGTATTGACATCCTTTTACACACAATCTTCTTTGTATTTCTCTTCAGAAGTAATGAGCCCCCCTGCTGTCAAAAAATACGATATCATAAACACTATTTTCTATGTTGTGGGTGTAAATGATATAATGACAGTTTACCATGTGGGAGTCTTCGTGGTCTTCCCTCGGACTTGACTCTGAGGTACATGATGGCAGGTCGTCAAAAAAGTAATCCATAGTGGAGAGAAATCTAAATTAAACTTTGAAAAGACAAACCCGTTCAAAACACGTACTTCTGTAATATGAGGAGTGAATATTTACACATGTAATGAACTGTTACTATATATAAAAGCACACAAACAATCGGAGTTGATGGCAAACTTTAAATTAACTGAAACATTACAGCAAGCTACAAGAATGGTTAACAACTCTAGTTCCTGTTCTCTACTTTAGCTCCATAGTTTGAAACACAATGAATATAGTTGTGTAGTTAAAATAAATTAAATATAGCCATCACATTTCAAATACCTACATCAAATGTTTTTGCCAGTTAAAGGTAAACTCGCTTACATAAATTACAGCGTTGATGTGTTAGCTTATACGCTAACAGTCTGTACTAGCTGCCCAATGGTTCCTTTTTATAGTAAACTGAAGACTGTAAATATTAAGATAAACGTTATTTCGTTGACGTCACAGACCCACACAGACTTTAAAACACTGACCACTAGCCTGCTAATTAACTCCTTTTATTGCTCACTCCTTTCAGAGATAATAATAATAATAATTTCTTTTAAATATTTTTGTCAGTTTGCAAATTTGAAAGTACAAGACAATAAATTAATGATTGTGAGGTAAAAAGGCGAAATTATGAGATAAAAAGTCAAAATTATGAGATAAAAAGTTTTAATTATGAGATAACGTAATTATGAGATAAAAAGTTTAAATTGTGAGATCATATGAATGACAATCAGAATTGCTTTTGTTTTTAATGTCAAGTACATTTACATAAAAGGAATTTTTCTTGATGCAAAAACAGTTAACAACTTAAATAAAATAAGGGAAAATTAGGGAAAAAAGTTAGGAACACCATCTACTACCGTGAACTTTTGCCTACAAAATAACTGTGTTGTAAATTGACAGTTAAACAGTATTGAATAGCATTGTTTGGTTTAACTGTCAGTGTAGCACACAGTATTTTGTAGGCTGAAGTTCACAGTAGATGGTGTCCATGACTTTTTATTTCATAATTTAAACATTTTATCTCATAATTATGCCTTTTTTCCATAATTGTGACTTTTTATCAAACAATTATGGCTTTGTTATCTCATTATTTTAGACTTTTTAACTTAACTTAACTTTAACTTTATATGTCCCCAGAGGTGATTTATTGTGCAGTAGGTCAAAACAATGACAGAAGACAGTACAAGGGCAGTAAACAAGACAGTAAAAAGACAAAGGACAAAAGTACATAACCAACACAGTGACAATGCAAGTGGCACCAAATATAAAATTCACAAAGGAACAGCCAGTCATGATCATTGACTGAGGCTCACAGCAGAATAAAAGTAAAGTGCAGAATCCACTCAAAATACAAGCAGCACACTATTAAGTGTACATTCATTAAATAATATTCAAAAGTGCACCTTACAACACAATAAAATGTACAAAACCCCATGAAGATCAGAATACATAAGTAACTGCAGTGGTCATTGAGACTTCTTTGTTTGGCACCTGTGAGTTTCCACTTACTGTCACAATTTTAGAAAGTGCTGTTTTGGCCTTAACATTAAGGTTTCCATACCAGCAGAGTGAAGGCAGAAGAGATGTTGCTGGCTTTTCTTCCAAATGACTTTAGTGTTGGGATTAAAGCACAGTTTAGAATCGATCACACTTTCCAAATACTTACATGAATTGACCACTTCCCCCACAGTTTCTGTAATGGTTGTGGTCGGAACAGGGGGCTTGCACCTGAAGTTTATAATCATATGTTTAGTCTTAGACAGTCTTTCTTTCAGTCTTTTATCATAATTATTGTTTTTTTATGGGCAAGAAAAAAAATCTCAACAAAGCCAAGTTTTCATTTTTATTTTTTTTAATTAGCGGAAAATGGCCTTCCATAACTTCAGTACTTTCCTTCTTTTCAACTAAATCAAAGAAATCAAAAATAAATCAAACTTAGAACTAAGAATAAAGGCTTAAACTGCAACACATCACCAATATGAAGTGTCCAAGGAAACTTGAGTAAAATGCTTAAGGTTAGATAAAAAGTTAAACATTAATTTATACAACTCTCATCAGCCCCACAGTCACAAAACATTAAAGTGTTGTGAAGGCCGAAACTGTTTTTTATGTATTACATTAACACTCACTGAACTTTAAATTTATTTTCTTGCATGCACTCTTTTGTTTTTGTTTTTTATTATTATTTATATTTGACATTTTTAAATTCTATCTTATATTTGTAATTTGCTTTTTATATTTTTCATTATTTAAACTCTTATTAGTTCTGTTTTATTTACTTTGTTTATTGTTTTGCACTAGTTATGACCAAGTCAAATTCCTTGTGTAAATGAGCTTGGCAATAAAACCCGATTCAGATTCTGATTCTGATTCAATGATTAGCGCTAGGATATATTTAGTACTTACGAGGAAATGTCAGGAGATTTCCAAAAAGTTTTCAATGAATGGTAATTTCTTGTTTGTTCTTGTGTGCAATTGTGTGAGTGTGTGTGTGTGTGCGTGCGTGCATGTGCAAAAGAAAGCATTTACTCAGATTGTTTGCTGTGGATTAAGTAATCCGTGTGAGATGGGATGGGGTGAGGATGAGGGATTGATTGATTGTTGCTGTGATTGGAGGTGTAATCCCTCCCTTCCTCTCATCTGCTTCTGTTTGTCACCGCCCATATTCTGGATTATTTCAGCAGATAAGACAGCACAGCCAGGCACACAGTCTGACTGAACGGCTGTGCTGTTGTCTGGTGGAAAAGGAACTGATGATGACAATATGATCCTAAAGGAATTTGATACTTGTTAGACACCAAGAGAACTGCTCATATTCAAATGTGCATATTCGGGAATGTGCAAAGCCTTGGTGCATAAAGGTGTGTACATTTATTTTTACATCATACATGTTTTTTATTTTCAAATAGTAATTCGTGACCTCACCTCTCTGGAAACAAGGAGCAACACCACAGCAAGTGGATCCATAAAATTAGGAATGTTTTTACTTTGAATAACGTGGAATAATTTCTACTCATCGGGGGAAGCAGACTGTGGAAATATGGAGAACTTTAACATCACAGATGAAGCAGGACTTTCCTTCCAGTACTTGGTTCATGATGTGGAGCCACTTTATAAGGAGTACAGGCCTCCTCCTCGGGACATTATCCAGCTACCCAAATCTGTTCTTTACCTTTTGATGGCAGCTCTTGTGGTGGTTGCTGTGGCTTATGCTATTGTAGGTCACCTCATCAAAGACCTCATGCTGGATATTACAGGTACTCAAGTCTATTAGAGGTAGTTGCAAACTGTCTTAGCAATGGCTTAACATCATAACCTCTTAAGATCTGGCAAAAGGTTAACAGTTGTAATTTTTTGCCATTTAGCCTTGTGCATATAACATATACATTTGACAATATTGGGCATGTTTGTTGAAGCATTCTTAAATTACAGAAGGCAACAAAAAGACACATTGAGCTGTGGTGTATATTGAATCCTCCACATCTCTTAAAAGTTAACTTCCAGGAACAGTGCAATGACTACATTTTGACAATTTCAGATTAATGCTGAAATTACTTTATGCACTGTAAGACATTTAACACAAGTATAACTTCCAAAAAGATTGACATAAACATGTTTTAATAATGCACATAAAAAAATGTTTTTTAAAACCTGTATGTCTACAGGAAAATGTAGTGTATTTTTCCACCACGTTTGTTTAATTTGGGCTTTTTGTGTCACACAAGACAAATTCTGCATAGCAGTTGTTTCACGAGAAGTCAAAAATACTATACTTTTAAAATGGTTAGTTTCTCTCACCAATCAGAGACAATAAGTGGTATTTCTGAAATAGCACCCTTGCTTTAAAAAAAAAAAAAAAGGATTAGGGTATTCTATCCCTTACTCTACTTGTCTGCCCTCAGACTGCTTGCTGGGCCCAGTTGAAGAGGACATGAAAAAGGATGGAGAGTTGGAAGGAGTCAGCCCACTGCACATGCCATCGGCCCTCAACCACTCCCACCCAAATGCCTTCCATGTGTGGGACCAAGATGATGTCATCATACCAATGAGCCCCCCAAATGAGAGCCCACTATCCAGCCCTCTGATGAATGTCATGCCATACATACCCTCGTTTTTTCCCACTGCTCTCAGCATCAACAGCCCATCTCTCAATCAGCAAATCCCGAGGGAGACTGATGCTTGAGAGAGCATAAAGAATCGAAGACAGTGTTCATGTTGCACATCTCTGAGTCACACTTGTTTCGTCTTTAGTTGAGCCTCTTCGGCTCCTCTTCACCTATGCATCCCTCATAAGAAGACTATGTTCCAAATATTTAAAAAAAATCTTGTGCGTCACAAATCCAGCTAAATCAAAGACTTTTTTATCTGACTGGAATCATTCACAAGCTGTGATCAAGGCTTACCTGGATGCAAGGATTTACTTCTGTTGGAGCAAATAATGTGTGCTTTTGACAAAGACAGAAACAATAACTTTCAAGAGTCAGGGACTCTCAGTTGGATGGCCTTCTTCTTAGTGGATTTGTGCCAAGTTAGTCCCTGTTAATGCCACACTGAGTCAGCTCATGTCCATCATCATACATTGATTTTTATATTGAATCTTTGCCTGGTATAAAAAACGTTAGATGGACTTGAGTTCAGAGTCTGAGCCTATGACTCTATTCAGTATACAACTCAATTCAATTTCTACTTCATTTGTTAGGGGCCGTGTGCAATTAAAACACAAATGTAACCATTTGATGCAATGCATCAGAGTTAGCCTTAGGCTAATTCACATCTGCAGTCCCTTTGCAATAGTTAAACACTTTAAATTAATTCTTTCTTGGCCATTAATGTAATTATTTAAATATCTGAGGTGAAAGAAAGATTGAGTCATTGTTTTAAAGACTAATTCTAAAAGTAACAAAATATATTCTCAGAATATCCTTTATGAAGGGAAATAATAAAGAGAGAACAGTCAAATGAAGTTCAATGCTGGTGTCCGCGAAGACAATTTTAGCTGACACCTGTGTTTCAATCTTATTCAGATGCTAAATATATTTCCGGTACTTAGGAGGATTGGCCTAATGTACCAACTAAGAGGGTGAAGTTAATTCAATTAGTAGAGGTGAGCGCATTCACGTGACTGCCTGACCTTTTTCAATATACAGTGAAAGACGACAGGACATTGCATTTCTTTATATTTGCAAATTCATTATTATAAATCAGTAAAAGGTATTTTAACTATAGGTTTCTGTGGTGAATAAATCAAAATAGCACAAGTTTGACAAAGGTGCTGCAGAAGGCACGAGGCTCTCTCTATTTTGCTTGTTGGAATCAGATAAAACACTGTTACACAATTTAAAAAGAAAGATCCATTTTAAGCAGGATATTGGCTGAGATGCAGAAATCCTGGGATATTAAAAAGCACATGAATGCCCATGAACACCCCTCCCTCTCTCACATGCACACACACATTTGGGCATGTTTTTTTCCACATTATCTCGTGTCTCTAGACAAGCATCAAGGTATTAACATTGTATTTTTAATATTGAATTATTTTGGGCAACTCATCTAGTTAACATTGCTCATCCTATCCGTAAAACCCAGAGTGTCTGTTAGCAAGGAGAGGAGATTAGGGAGAGAAGATTAGATGAGCAGCTTAGCCTTTAATACACCATCCTTTTATTACTTTTGAGCCGAGGAATTAGATAATCAGAGAGCAGCAGCTCAATCTGAGTGGACAGACTTCAGAAACTTTCATTGTTATTCTGTTTGTATAACAAGATTATTTCGATACACAGCAAGGTGTGCAAAGAAAGCCATAGAGTTTGAAGAGTCTTAAGAGAAAAGTATAGAATCGTTGATGTTTGGAGATGGAAGAGCTCAATCCATGCAACAGTCTGTTTGATTTAAGTGCAGAGCAGCATCATTTCTGCAAGAAAACTTGATTTTCTGCCGAAGAGCATTAGCAGCCTGGGAAGAAGTCATCATTTTGAACCTACTGTTTTACATGTTGTGATAGTTCAACAACAGGGAATAACAGCTCTGTGATAGCTATTCAATGAGCAGATGAAGTTTGCAACAAAGAACAACAAAAGCAACAATTGGACAAAGCACAATTAGGGATAATTGGGGAATATGCCTTAATGACACAAGATGTTTATTCAGGATGCCAGTCCATAGAGATCAACCCTCAAAACCTTAAATCAGTGACAAGATAGATCACATTTTCTATACAGTAATATTGTGTACACATTTAGGTGTCTGAGTTACAGCAAACTTAAAAAAGTGACAAAATGTTACTTTTGTCAAACTCAACAAAAGCTGAAAGATCTCCACAGGAGATTACATTTCATTTCAAACATTAAATTATGTTTTCCAAAAATGTTTAACCTATAACATATTAAAAAGGCTTATACTTTAAAATGGTAAGTTTTTATCTCTCTTAGTAATAATCTGATTAGATTTAAGAAAGTTGTTGAACAGCAAATTTAAACTGACTTAACAAAAGTGGCCTTTTTAGTTCTGACTGGAGAGAAGGTAGAAGCTATTAATCCTATTTCCCAAGGCAGTAGGTTTTCGTATCCTTAACTCCCCTTTGACACTATGGGAGTAGCACATGAGCTCTTCAATTCAGGGGTTAGGACTTAAGGCGGAGCCAATAAAAACTCAAAAAGGTCAGCTGTGAAGAAACACAAAGACCTTCTTGTGAATATGGCCAACAGACAGTATTAGGGAAACATAGGTCATTTTAAGAGCATGGTTTAGCAAGCTTCATATTAATTCACCCTGGATGAACTTCTGTACAGCAAAGCTACCAGAGAGAGAAATGTAGTTTGAGGAGCAGGATTATTCAGTTAGCCAGATGACATCTTAAATAGCATGTAACGACTTCTCTGGGCATTGGTTTATAAATAGTCTGGGTTAGTGCCCAGTCAATACCTTTTTGCTGGTCATCTATTCCTTTCTCAGCCCTCCTCTCTTATTTCCCTCCTGCTGTCTGGAAGAAAGAAAAAGTTTAAAAGCAATATCAAGGTTTGCTGAATTTTTTCTTCCTTTTTAAAGGAGCTTTGATAGATTATACGTCTGTGATGGTGAATATGGTCAAACAAAGCCCATGATATGCTATAATTGCAAACATAACCATGGTCGAAAAAGCATTATTCTTCTGCACATCTTTTGTTGAAGGTATTTCAAGCATTAAAATAATATCTGGATTTCAAAGTGGACTTATTGTGTGCAGGATTACTGAGTTACCATTGTCAATCAAAAAGTCAGTCCCTGTGAAACTCAGACACATTTATCACATTTACTCTATTTTCTTATAGTTTGTCTGTGTGATTGCATCATTAGTTTTAGAATTTGTGTGAATGAATACATGCTAAAGGGTGCAAAGCGTATGCAAAAACATTGAGGACCTCTGCAGCTGAGCGATCAACACAGACATGCATGCGTTATAAATGTGCAAAGTGTCGAGTCATCAGTCTATGCAGTCCTGAGAGGCTCTTTTGGTCAGCGGTCAGTTACGTCAGTCTGATTAAGTGATCCTCACCTGCCCTTTATCCTCAGGTATCAGCTTATCCTCGACCAATTTCTTATTGGCGCTGATGCAGTTCTGTTAGTCCAACTCTCAGTTTGACAAAGCATGACAACAGACTAATTCAGTTGAATTGGATCAGGAAAACACAAAGTAACGTACACTATTGACGCAGACAATTGAACTTTAGCACAACGGAAAGGATGCACATTACCCACACAAAATACCCCAAATGTATAGATTATCCTGGCCTGTTTTGCTTAACTGTTAACCAATGTACAGTGGCCTTTTGCAAAAAAAACTTAACATCTGTTTTCTGGATACAGAATGAAAAGGAGAGACCAAATAACCCACTTACATCATACAGACATTAAAAACACTATGACTAAATAATTTAGCCCATCAGCATGAGGATGGAGTAAAATTAGAAACCAGTCTGTTCTGTGTCTCTGTTCCCCCGCCCAGGTTAAGTGTCAATGGTTGGCTTAGTTTATCTTGCTTCCAGTCCCTGCCAATCTGCTGTCATTCAGCCTAATCCTCTGTGAGCAGGCCAGGTGGCTCTCTGTAATGGCAACTATGGAGGTCTTGATCCTTTGCCTTAATTTACTTAAGGGCAAGATGACAAAATCCCCATTTTTGTGTTTACATTGAAATTACAGACATCACTATACTTCTAACCCCTGCATAAAGGCATCACTTTTTTGAAAGGTAAATATACACAGGATAACTAACAAATGATCCGTTTTATGGCTATAGTTCAGCGTTTTAAATCAAGCAATTCAAATTACTACCCACAACCAGTCATAAAATGTCTTCTATGAGGTACCTCTGATCAAGTGTTTTGTTTAAACTTAAGATTTCTTATACTTTATCTGCAAAAGTACAAAGTCATGGAATGACTAACAAAATGGCTGGGGGGGGGGGGGGGGGGGGGGGGTCTCTGCTCAGTCTGTTTTACTTTGCACATTACAAAATACATTTCAGGCTTGCCACAAGAAAACAACCCAGTCTTTACAATCCATTTATTTTAGCTTACATGTAAAACTCCATTTTCTTTTAAAAAGTACTCAATAGCTGTGAAACATTAACTACATGTTTAAAAACCGAAACAACTTTTTTCCTTTACTTAAAATTCCTTTGGGGGAGGACAGTGCGATAGAGAGAAGTGCCTTTAGCCTGATAGAAGGTCATGATCAGCTGGTTCTTTGTAACTTCTGCGTGAACAAAGCCACCGAGTGTTGACGCTTGGCCAGTAAAGAACTTCACCGAACCTTTGGGAACATGGCTCCAGTGACGGACATCAGGATCTAGGAAGTTTCCAGCACCGCTCACTACATAGCCCACACCGGATTCTTCAATGTACTGTACCAGACATGAGAAAAAGGGATTAGGATTATTGTGGCGTTGCAGAATTACTACAAGAAATTGCATGAACCCACCTGCAGATTGTGGTCATGGCCACAGAGGTAAGCAGTGGCTTTGTATTTGATGAGCAGGGGATGAAGCCTTTGCAGGAGACACTCAGTAGGGCCATGTTCAGACACTGACCACACAGGATAGTGACCAGCCACCAGCAGAAAGTCTGCTTTGTTCCGCGCTAACCTTTCCTGCAGCCACACCAGTTGACGGTTAGCATCAATTGCTCGCAGAGGGCCTCTTGGCTTCTCATCCAGGAAGTCATCAGAATTTCCGCACAGCATTACGGTGTCGAGCATGATGATGGTCAAAGTTTTCCCCGTGTTGGGGATGTGGAAGTTTAGCTCATAATAGTAAGATGGGAAATTCCTAAAAAAGGATGACAGAGGTAAAAGTTGTAGAGTTTATAATCCCTTCAAAGTTTAACAAGAATAACGGTTTAAAAAAAAAAAAAAAAGTTCTTTTACCATTTGTCAGATTTTTTGCTGTACTCAATCTGGGCTTTGACGTTTCCTGCGTGGTCATGATTACCAGCAAGAACGTACCAAGGAACTTGTAGAGACTTTGCAGTATACACAGACTCAAACGTGTTCTAATATGATTCAGAAGGGGAAACCAAACAGTCTTAACTCAATGAGGTTTTTTTTAAAAACATGGTTAATTCTGCATGTACTGAACTGACCTTAAACCGAGGGGAATCCACACTATCAACCCCTTTGAAGTAAAAGTTATCACCAAGGGCCAGAACAAAGTCAGCTCCCATCTGCTCTGCCACCTTGCTCAGTTCCCGAGCAGTAGCCTTCTGAACAGCGGTGGTATAGGGAGGATAAGGTACGCCACCCCAGTCTCCTACGGCCAGGAACTTGATTGAGGTTCTGTTCACTGTAATAAAATAATGGAGGTTAGAAGAGACTCCTAATAGAAAAGTAGAAAAATGTTCAGGCCCCCCAATACTCACTGCCATTGTCCTTCAGGTGTTGGAAGGCAGCAGGGTAGCAGTAGGCCACAGGAATGGCAGCAATTAAGATGGATACCAGAGTAAGTGCCATCTATGAAGACGGGGACAAAATAATCATGTCAACTGTGAGAAGCAGAAATAAAACGCAAAAATGGAGAAGCAGGCATTAAGCTGTAACCAAAAATGAAAGTCAGCACACAGACGTAAAGAAACCAGAAGAGGACCGTGACACACAATGCTGCGGTAGCCTACCATGTGACCCTCTGCTTCCTCTCTCTGTCCTGCCTTACCTAACAACATGATCACTTGTTTTTATGCGTAAAGCTGACTTGTGATTGGCTACACCCTAAAGCTCACCCAGCTGGGTTGAATAGAGGCTAATCAGAGCAGGCCTATAGATAAGGTGGAGAAGAGTTAACGGTGCAGTTTCATGTCTACTATAGAAAATATCTTAGTCTCTGCTGCTGTTAGATAAGAAAATGTGCTTTTAATGAAACACACAGATCAAATGACTGCTATCAGTCTGAGAACAGACAAATATAAAGTAAAGTATCCAAAGCCTCAACTCTCTCCCATAACAGACACAACTGCCTCACAAGTAAACAACTTGTAAAGAGTATAGGTTCAGAGATAGGAGTAATTTTTAGAGATAAAGATGTCACAGCTCAGTGACATAAAGCACTCACAGCAGATAGATGGTGAGGTCTGCTCAGGATGACCTGATGGGACACACTCGGCCCTTATTGCTCTGAGCCTTTTTATCAGCATTCCCAGAGAAGATGGCTGCGGGAGGACCAGCCCCAAGACATGCTGCAGGGGCATGAACATTGCTCATGCACTGACTCAGTCTTGAGACTAAAGGATCATCAGGGTCACATGTGATCTGAATAGTTATTATAGCTAGTGTCTAGACTGGACATTTTCAACTTCAGTTTTCCATCTTTCTGTTTATTATCTTCCTGGTTATACTTTTTAGACAATTTGGGAAGAAGAAATGCAGCCTTTGGAGTTTATTTTCTGTGTAACATGTACCCCAAGTTCTACATGTTGTTTTCCTCAGAATGCCTTTTTTAAAATTGGTGCAATTTGAAAAAAGCATGCACCCTTTTCTTACAATCCTTTATGTCAACTGACAAGATGTTACTTAGAATCGTGAAAGTCTTTTCAGAAACAACTTTGATAAACCTGCTTGGTCGTAAGTGAGAAAGCCCAATAAATATCCCAGCATAAATATCATGATGAATGTATGATCCTTGCTATAAACTCATGTAATACTCTGTCCTAATAATGTTAGGACGTTTGCCTCCATTTGCTTTGATTTAGACTGTACTTTTCATTATGAAATACAATGTAGTGCAATACCGGCTCAATGAAATACATCTTGTTATTGTAACATTAAATATTTAGAATTAAAAAGCAGGGCACCAATGTTGGGACTTTTTTTTTAATAAAAAATTCTGCTGAATATTCCTATTTATTGTTTTTAAGGAACTTGCTTGTGCTCTGAAACCTGCATTAATAGTGACTTAGTTTTCTTACATGGGTCATGAGGACTATCTCGAGTCTGCTAGCCACAAAGCTGTAAGTGGTGACTATGCATGTTTTATGTGCTAAACATGGTGATTGTGTCTGCAGGTACTACATGAGCCTCTCACATTCCACCTCACACTGCTGAAATGAATATCTTAAGGGAAACATAAAATTATTTTTAGTAGTTGATGACCTAAATTGTCATCATCAGTATCAGTGCTTCTTTAATGAAAATATCGAAAAAATTAAGCACTTCCACACTCTAAGCTGCAGTTTCCCAGGCTGAAGGGAATTGAATTGGGAAACAAAGGTTTACCAGTTCTAGTCCCAGTATACAAAAAGTATGGAATATGGCTGATGTGTCATTAAAGAAAAGAGCGTTATGTGCTCCTCACTGTATTTCTTCATTTGTACATTTATAGAATAATGTCTGGTCCCTTTGTGTAGCATGTCTCAAAAAAAAGTTAAAACTGAATTTCCCCTCAGGGATTAATAATAATGTCTTCTTCAAGCAAGCAATTTCTCACCCACCTTTGACTTAGAAAAATTGGTCTGAAACAGAAGTAATGGTCTTTATTTTACAAGAAGGATGAGATCTTTTATGTGACAGAAATTAATCTCAGACTCAAACCTAAAAGCAGCTTTAAAAGAAAATCACACAATTACAAAACAGAACCAGTACACTAGATTAAAAAAAGAAAACTGCAGAAACAAGACATACTGATGTGTCATTTCTTTTTTAACACCAATGTTTACATGGACAGTTTGATGGATACCGATACTGCAGACAAAAGAACATAGGTAGTTTAAATCAATAGATAAGCCTGAACTTCTCACCTGTTTAAATAAGAGAGGAGAAAACAAATAAAGAACAGCAAATTCCAGATTCAGACAACACAACCTTTTAGTCTTTCATTTAAGAAGTGGTACTCCCGGATCACAAGCAAGAGTGGACAATCAGAGTCAACAAGATGGCTGAATTAGGCAAGAAAGGATAGTCAGTGTGATAATTAATAATTCATGTTGCTGTATCCTGAATATGATCCCTGGCTTTGTCCTCCGGAGCCCTGGTACATGCTTGGCTCCTGCTGATTCCCCCAGGATGACTGGTTTCCCCATCCTGTGGAATGAAAGAAAACAGACAAAATGGCCAAAGCACAAAATAAACCAAATAAAGCTGTCTGATTGAAACTGGCTTTGTTTTTACTCACCATAGTTATTATACACTTGTCCACCTGTCACAGAGCTGGGGTAAGCTGTACTGTACATGGAGTAGTCTGCTCCCTGGCCTTCATTCTGACCTTGGGTCAGCATTTTCTTTTTCTCATCTCCATATCCGTAGCTATAAGGGCTCTCCTGATCAGCAGGAGGAGGCATCGTTTGGTAGCTTTCTCCCTTTACGGCGATTGGGTCTAAGCCGGAGACAGGCGGGGAGGAGTACATGCTGTTGTCAGGGTAAAAGGTACCATAGCCTGATCCAGTGGAGCCACCACCTTTGGATGCTGTGCTGGCTCCATTATTACCATAGAGTTTATCTAAAAGATAGATGAGACAAGAAGATTATCATTACTGTAATATTATTTGAATATATAGGGAAATTATGAGAACAAAAATGAGAAAAAAACACGACCTACTGTCGGTACAAAATGGCCAATCAAGAAGAGCTTATTTCTACACATCCACTTCAATATAAAAACACAAGGACAAAAAACCACAAACAATCTAAGAGTTAACTTACGATAGCCTGTGCCAGCGCTGCTCTCATAACTGTAGTTTGCTTTTTTTGAAAAAGGAAAAGACATGAATATTTAATATTCATATTCTCTAATCAAGTTAAGATAACACCTTGTGAAAGTCCTTACTCTTGTTATAGCTGGGTCCTGGAGGAAACAGTTTGCCTCTGCCCCTGCCTCTTCCTCTGTTGGGACCCCAGCCACGAGACCCAGAGTCTGAAGGAATACCACGAATAGTGCCGAACCCTGGAATATGCTGTTTAAAAGAAAAACTGAGAATATTTAATCATGACATCAAAGGCTATTTAAGTGAAATAATAACATATTTTTGTAGACTTGCATATGTCAAATAAGTAGACACTTATGATGACAGATTTGGTTAAACACAATGACTGAGGATTTGATGGAGTCATGAAAATGTCAAGCTGAGATACTTTTCAAAACAACGGTCAGTTATTATTTTGACATTTAAAGTGGCTTGATTGACTCATGAAGTCAACTTCTGTACTGAGTAGCATGAGAGAAAACACTAACAATGGAAATCAGTTTCATATTATGTTCACATTATGTTCCAGTGCTTGAGCTCTTACCTCTTCCAACTGTGCAAGAAAGATGAACGTGTGAGCACAGTATGGAAGACCCTAACAAGTCACACAAATTGGACTTAGGCAGTCAAACGTGTTTGGGGACACAGTACCTAGTGTTAGTGCACATTAAGAGTCTGCAACTATTGCCCCATTCCACCACATAAAGAGTACCGGTAGTTTTCAGCATTAACTGGACAACTGCAAAAACAGGCCATATCACATTTTTATGGGGATAAAACTTAACTAATTTATTTCTTAATGTTTTCAGTATTTACAAAAAAACAGTTCTTAAATTAAATGAGTTACCATGTCAGTGTAGGTAACCTTCTTCTTTGGGGGATTTCTGATGGGATTTAACCCTCTGTTGTCTTCTGGGAAGAGCTTTTCCAAAGCAGCAAGTGCGGCAAAGGCCTTTGCCTCCTTTTTATTCGAGCCTCTCCCTTTGAACTTCTGTCCATCAACCTCCACCTGACAGGTAGAAAAAAAAGTAACACGTTTTTACACCATTTACATTCTGCTGTTTATTGGAGAGTTCACAGGCAAAGTGGATAAACGTTATATAAAATAAGGCTTTATTTCTTTTCCTTGTAATGTGCATTCAGCACTACTGACTAACCTCCATGACAAAACACTTCTCATGAGATCCTCCCGTCTCGGCAGACAACTCGTACTTCAGGCTGCGGCGCTTCTCATTCAGCTCCATCACAGGGTTTTTGCCATGTTTGGTCAATATTGGACCCTGGCCACTCTGTTCACAACACAAGCACAAACATTAGATGTTTAAGGCTCGTGTCAATCAATCCTTTGTTCAAGAACATTGTTGTCTTCTTTTCTGACTGAAGAAAGAACATCTTAGGACTGCTTTGCTGTGTAGGAGATCGTCAAACAAGACTTCAATAAATTATTCCAGAGAGAAGATTTGAGGTACATACGTCTTCTGATGTAGTAGAGGCTGCAGAAGAGTCTTTAACTGATTCCAGGGTTGCTTCAAAGTTGGTGCTGAGCTCTGGTTTAGATTCAGAGCCTGTAGGGAGACCGAGATCCTGCAGGACCTGTGAATGACACATTTTCAGAACAACAGAAGACAGCAATGTGTGCTACATGACTCTAATGTCACAAATAAGAGTGTTCATAAAACATGCTTTTATAATTCTTCAATACACTTATCAAAGCCCACATATAGATATAAAAAGAGTCTCGCCTTGGTGGCCACATTAAGCTTAGCTGCTCGTTTAGAAGGCCCTGTTGACTCGTAGGTCTTCCCATTTAAGTCCACAGCCATGGTGAAAACTGGCTCGTGGACTGGACCGGTCTGAGATGTGAGTCGGTACTCCAGGCCAGGCCTGTACTGGTTCAGACGCATTACAGCGTTCATACTAAAATCATCTGTGACTGGAGAAAAGAAACATACAGGGAAAATGGCAAATACATTAACCAAATAAAGTTAGTAAAAATCACAAATTTAGAAAATCAATAATACCCCAAAAAATCCAGAAGTTTTGTGTTGATAAATCAAATATTGAATGCACAATGGTGGACTTAAGGTCATCTGGCTCTGCTGGAGCATCATGTGGGTGGAGCGGAAGCAGCATGGTAACTGGCGCTGCAATAATTAACCTTTATCATTTTGATCAATATTGAGATCATTATTATTAATCATGACTACTAATTTATCTTCTGTCCATTTTTTAATTGTTTATTGTTTATTTTCGAAACATACATTTCCTGACAGAGACAGAAAGCTGGAGACGGAGAAGAGTCTCCGACTGAGCATTTAAACAGTGTTGTAATATTCCAAATTCTTTATTCCATCGGTCTCATGAACATTATTAATCCATCGATCCAGTCACAATGCCTGAATTTCACCCAAAATTGACAAACTTGTTTAAATGACCACCATGCTGGTATGTAAAAAAGAATCACTGAACACATATCGTAGCAATATTCAACATACTGTTTATAGTTATCATTTTCAGTTTAAAGTAATAATGTATAGTAAACGTTCTCTCTTAGTCATCACACAATCCAGTTTAATTATGTGTATGAAAATCTGCCATGTTTCTCGTATTTGTTCTTTAATGTTCTAGTGTTAAGTTTTGGACTTTTACATATTTCAATGTACAGTGGTGTGAAGCCCTCCAGCCAAACGCCTGCAGGTTGGGACTTTATAAAAAAAAAAAGGACCACTGACTCTACAGCAGAGACCAGGAGCCTTCTCCTCTGCTCTCTGTCTACAACAGACAATTGAGCTGTACTTGACTGCACTATGAATATTTATCACTTCCAAATGACTGATATATGAGATGTCAGGGTTGTTTGTTTTCTAGACTATCTCTTCCTCTGTCCCTCCACCACAGCTGCTCTTTCATCAGTTACAGAGCTTGTATCATTTTAAAATGTGGTATTGAAAAGAATCAGAGTACTATGCTCTTTTAAAACCCTGATAGATGTACAAAAATTAATTTATTTAAAGTTTATTTGATGTGGACATAGCAATTACATTGGACAAATCAGATGCATTGATTTAAGTGTTTTAGCACATGTGCTAATTTGGAACACTTGTCCACCTTTTAATACATTTCACATTAGACCTCATTCTCATTTGCCACGCTGGCTACCATTCAAGCCATCTACCATTCATGTTCAGCAGATACAGTATGAAGGACGAAAATTAAGAGCATCTTTAAAATGGTACTCCTGCAGCTGATACTTAGCTTGTGTTCATGATTTCTGCAATAATGCATTTATACTGGATATAAATGTATAGATAAAAATACATTTGCAAACATTCCAGAAATGCATTATAAACTGATGATTGGTTGGTGTTCATCTGGCAACTTAATTGAGAAAAATACTGAACTAAGATGAACTCAATATTATGTTTATCGGTGATCACATACTTTATGTTTACTACTATTCATTATTAGTGAATTTGTTTGGATTGTAACATATTTGGACATGGGCCTCTGATATTCATTTCTTACATGATTTTCTTTGAAAGCGCTTTTGAAACTTGAGAGACTTTCTTTGTTTGCTGTTTAGTTGAGGCTCGTCATCTTCTTTTTCCACCTCTGAGTAAGGTCTCTTCTCTGGAAACTGTCCAGCCGGAGGTATCTGACCTGCCATCAACGACAACAACAAAAAAAGCTTCAAAACAGATTGACTGACAGTCGCCTGCACTAACATGGGTAAAGAACCAGATCTTTGGGTACCTGTGAAATCTTTGCTGCCGTAGCCTGCTGATCTCCGTGGCTTTACAGGCTTATAGTCCATTCCCAAAACCTTATGCATCTGTCCAAATGCACACAGTCTCAAGGCAAACTAAAGAAAATCATTTACATTAGACACTTTTTCAAGGTTCAAAAATCGCATTGACTTGTGCATACATGAATCAGCAGCCTGATCCAACCTGGGCACTTTGTGTGATGTCTTCTTTCTGCTGCACTGTCAGACAGGCAGCTGCATCGACTGTGTCCTTCTCACACGGATCTTTAATTCCGGGGCCGTCTTTGCATGGATACAGTAGAATTGTTAGATCAATGACTATGCAAGTGTAGAGGCACCAATGTTGGTTAATCAGTCTTAATTAGTGATTCACCTTCTAAGAGGATTCCAGACGCAATACACTCCAAAACCCTACGCAAAGACTCTCCTGCTCCCATTGGTCTCTCAGATGTACCAATCGCTTTCTCGACCAGCAGTTCAAGAGGCTTTGTGAAGATAAGAGAACAGATGAAAAATCTTTTAAACAGCTAAAGATTTAGCTTTTTTGTTCTAGGTGCTGTTCTACAAATTTCAACAAACAGTTTCCTCACCCATCCTGAGAGTGGAGTCCAGGTGGGAACACGGTTACACAAGTCTCTCATGATCCGGATCACAACAACAGCAGAAGTCAGGTTGTTGACTTTAGCCTGGAGACACAGACAGAAGCCAGTTCAGATTGAGGTCTAGAACACGTAGAATATTTCAACAGTCCTTCAGACGAGTATTCAACAAACAAAAAAAAAAAACCCCTTCACAACAGTACTAGTGTTAGTAGTATTGATATTTGGAACATTCACTCTTAGAAAAGACAAATAAAACGATATGCTGGTGTCAGTACCAATGACTTATTCAAGTCTGTCATAGGTATGGCTCAGCAGACCGCTCTTCAGTTTACATTTAAAATCTGTTAACATTTAGGATCTACAACAGTAAAACCTAAGAGCACAGTTAGAAAGTGTACGTCAGGAAAGAAAATAAGAAAAGTCAAGTCGAAAAGTTCAACCTTATGCACTTAAAAGGACGTGAATGCAAACCTGGAACCACTTGGCGTGGCGGAGAGCCGCCAAGGCAGTTAGGCATTTCTGCCTGTCCAGAACGTCCGGCGGATCGTTGACTGTTCGCGTTTCTATTGACGAGGTGGAGTAAGAAGAAAAGGTACGGTTTGACCAAGGGGGTAGGGCTCTGTCTTGCAGCTCAGGGAGAAGCAGCTTTTCCCAAAAACCAGCAGCAGCAAGGGCAGCGGGTCCTAAGTACCCACTGTGCAAGTACTCAGTCCTGACAAGAATAACATTCACCTGTCACAGTACCTCGACAGGCAGAACGCTCTTACGTGATGTTTCGAAGCAGTGGTGAAGTCAGTCACAGTATTATTTACAACAATGCACGGCTTGTTGATCATGCTTGTATTGGGTAATCTACACTTAATGCCCCCATCCCTCTGCTGCTTGGCTTTGGTTCACTGCTTGCCCCCCCTCCTGAGACAGTGTGTCCAGTTGGTCAAAGGTCCACCGTTCCTACAAAACTTGACAAACTCAGAGGCAATCAGTTGTAAATCACAAGCATTAAGAGTGTTTTACACGTGTGCCCCACACTGCAGCAAAACTGATGTAGTCCATGGTACACAAGTGGCCTGGCGAGCTTTAAGCACAGATTAGGTCATACCAGCTGTGTGCAAGTTTTCATTTGTTTTCTACACCGCGTGGAAAACTCCTGCTGTCCGATGTCAATATCGCAGCAGAATAAATGGTCTCATGAGTGACGGGAGACGTCAAAAAGCTTGAAAGCAGATCATGCAAAGGAAGTTCGAAACAGAGGAAGAAGATAAAAAAAACACAAGTTTTATAAGATTTAAATTAGACTTAGACTGAACTTTATTGATCCTTTTGGGATGACTCCCTCCAAGGAAATTTAGGAAAATTTGGCAACTGGAAAGATAATTATAGGGACATTTAATTTAGATCAATAAAACATTTTCGTGGCATATCATAACTGTTTACATATCTATCTCAAATCAGTTGTTTGAATGGAAGTACGATAATCTTAAAACTTTAGTTATTGCAAGTTGATTCAATAATAATCAAAACACTATGGAAGATTTTGTTTACTAGATTAAAAAAAACAATGCAATGACACTTTTTGTCTTAATATGGGATTTTCATTTTCATCTTAATATATATAACCTACAATTTTAAAATAAACCCAGGTTTTAAACGATCACATTTTGGAGCCAAATGTTAATGCTCACATTAAGTGGATAGTTTGGGACCAGAAGCTTGATCACAGCGATAACTTGAACTGTTTAAAACAAGAGCTCTTCTGTGGAACACAACTCAAGAGGAAAACGTATTTGGTTAAAATAATTAAACAACTAAGACTAAATAAATATAATAATAATTCTATCAATATGACTCTGCAGGCCAGCCCAGTGTACAGTGTAGTAACAAACTGAAACTGCCCTGTGGCCGGTATGCATCAGTATGTGGGGCTCCTTTTAACTTCCCCGGGACTTCAAATCTTTCAAACTTTAGACTCATAAAAATACAACTTAACACAAAAGCTCAATTATTGACTCGTCAGACCTACTGGTTTATCTAATTCATAACAAAAATGAATGAAACAGATTACAACGTTCCTTCTTTTATTCCTTTCTGTTGGGATCTTAGTTCACTAAGTCAGGCCCCAGAAAAGCCTTCTTTACTGATCAGTTTTGCTGCAGCTGGTGCCAAATTGACATGTTCAGCATCAAGTACATGCAATGCGCGCTTTAACTTGTTATTCTTGAAAAGCCTTCACTTAAAACATGAAAACAATTAAACAAGAATAAACAGAGTTGTTTTAATGACTGGCACTGTTATCAACAATATGTGCAGAATGTATCAGCGTCACAGGCGAAATGATCTAAACGCCACCTTTGTCACAAGACGACGACAGGACACATGTGCAAGTGAAAAGCCAATGTTCATTGGATTTTCTCTGGCATCTGTCTGAGACAGTCACTGTACAAGCCTCACTGAGGTAGAATGAGATGAAGATGGACAGCGATTGGGACGTTTTACTTGCAGAGTTACGGATCAGTGAAGCAGTACAGTGACTGTGTTCTGAGAAAACACAGATCAGGCCTGTGGTAGCTCATGGCTAACTGGAGGCTGGTCCAAAATACCTACCTTCTTTTTCTTCCATGATACTGTCTTGCTCCTTCCTGACAAGAGGTGATGTCAGGTGGATAGTGAGGGTCAGGACTGACTCTTTGTTGCTTGACAAAACAATGGTTGCATCTCCTGGACACTGGCTTATTGTATACGTCTCTGCTGAAATTGTCTATTTAAGAGAGAAAACAACAAAGGGGGACTTTAAAGTTGTGAAAAAAATGAAAAACTTAACTGTCAACTCTGTGAATTGTTTTATGGAGACACAGTTATTCAGCTGTAAAAACTCAGGCCTACCTCTAACTGTTCTGATAACTTTTCAGCCACTTGTTCTAGAAGAGTGACTGTAGGCTTGTTGGAACAGAGCAGCACCAGCTCCAAGTCAGTGTCTCCCTTCAGCAGCAGTCCTTTAGCCACAAGACCGACCCTCATGACTCCACGCAGGACACACTCTTGTGAATCACCAGATGCGCTATGACAAGAGACAAAGATCCACAATATTTAGATATGCACCTGTCAATACTAGGACAGTCACAGATCACTTTAGCTCTGTTTCTGACACAGCGGTCCGGTATGGATGAGTACAGTCTGGTAAGGTTTCCTATGTAAGCCTGATCCTGTTTGCGTTTCCACAGCAAACCATGCCTTATTTGGTCGGCCGCCGATAGCCATGTCAGCTAAATAATAGCATGACATTATAGCAGCGAGACACAGTGTACCCCGCTAATAAATTCAACAAAGAAAAACCAACGATGGAAGACATCCAGCAGTTCATCTACTTTATCGCTGGCAGGTGACTCTTTATTACAAAACTCAATCCAGCTTTGTTTCAGAGAAGGCTGTGAGCCGCGAGGAGAAATAATAAACATTTGATGGTGTATTTAAACAAGGCGGGGTTGCGTTTGCCGCTGTCACACGGAAAGTGACGTTTCTTTCGCCCAATCAACAGACTGCAGTGTTTAGCTCCACCTTTTAGGGTCGGAACGATAAACTTGGCACCCAAACAGAAGGGTCCCAAAAAGTAGGACGATACAGGTCGGTAATTTAGGGATCTTTCCCGGCTTTAGTCTGTGGAGACGCCACAAACTGAACCGCTTGGTGGAATTGGTGCTTTTGATGCCTTGCTTACCTGCCCGTCGCTGCACTTTCCTTGACTTCTTTATCCATCTGGTCAGACACAGTCTTGAGTGCACTTTCTACATGGGAGATGATAGTCTGCACTGCTTCCAGCTCCTCAGGTGAGGGATACACTTCAGAGTGTTTGGCCATCACATGGCGATCATACGGCCCCATATGAACCTTTGGTGCTGCAGCTTCCTTCAATGTGAAAGCAGCAAAGTAGGGTTCATGTCAGAGAAAAGCAATAATGCAGCATATAATATGTATATCTCCATCCTATATTGTAATCACATGTGTAAATTAGTCATTTATAAATGCTTGATGATAACTTGTGTTGATTTATGGAAGTTCTCTGTTACTAGTTTTAGGTCGACAGTCATGTCCATGTCAACTGAATAACCGGCAATCTTATACAACACAGCTGGTAAAAATAGAATTGGGAAGTATTATTTTAAAGAACCTGTTTAGGAAACTCGGGGTTATAAGAAACTTTGGAAAAAGAGACATGATACAGATTTCGTGCAAGCATACTTAAATCAACTCGTCTTTTTAAAGTGAACAAGAAATGGTGATGAAAACACAAGACGTATAGTCATCGCGTGGGTGACTCAAGATATAAATAAAAGACTTGAATGTCTGAAAAGAGAGACTGTGCATTTAAAAGCCTTGAGACAATTTAGCCAGAAAAACAATAACCTGATAATGCTGGGTATCTTCAATTTCCTCAATGGCAGCAATGTAGTCGTGGTATTGTCTCAGCTCTTCCTCGTAGCACAGGCAGTCATACCAGTAACGCAGGTCTTCATATCTGGAAGGAGTAAATAAGATAAAGCACAGCTTCAGAGAAAAGCGTGGACCAGTCAAAAACAGGTCAAACAGGAGAACATTTTGAAAGGGAGACCTAATTAACATAACAGTTATCATCACTGACACTTTTGCAAGATCATATAGGGCTTGATGTTCCCACTTTGGTTTAAAATATTGTACAATATTACAGGCTGGTTCAATGTTTGTTATTAACACCTGTTAAATGTATCATTTGCTCAACTGCAACTTCTGAACCCATTGCCACTGAATTGTTAGATTGTTGTTGTTTTTAACTGCTGTGTTTTTACGGGCGGCTGCGGCTCAGTTGGTAGAGTCGTCGTCGATCCCCAGCTCCTGCGAGCAACATGTCCGATGTGTCCTTGGGCAAGACACTTAACACACTAAAGACACGGCAAGACAACAAATTGCTCCCCCTTCTGCGTCTGGGGCGTATGAATGTCTGGGGCGTATGAATAGCCACATATCCAGCCCATCAGTGTGAATGGGTAGGTGTGGTCTGCGGTGTAAGAAGCGCTTTGAGTAGTCGGAAGACGAGAAAAGCGCAATACAAGCTCAAGTCCATTTACCATTTAATTCTACTGTTCATAGATCCATCCAAATAGAGACATTTATCAGAGAGTAAGTCCAACACAAACAAGGATATAGGAAGGAGGAAACAATGGCAGTAAGTACAAAAATAGCTTTAAGTCTGATCAGACACAGGAGCTGTCAGTGCACAACTCTGCATCGTTGTATTGCATGTTACTTAAGCAGGTCCATTAGACCTACATAGAATAAATATTCATGTTATACTTTCTATAGACATTATATCGATGACATTTCATTGTAAGTTTTATTCAGAACTTCTGGGTTACACGTTAACTTCCCCCTGAGCGTGTACCTGTCAAAGTCGTGTGGTAGTAGTCGGTGTCCCTGTTGAATCAGACTGTCCCAGTACAGCAGCTCCTCATACGCCTGGTGCTCATCCCACATCGATGCAGCAGCAGCGGCCGCCATCCTGTCACCACTCCCGGATTGAAGCTGTAAAAGAAGCAGCAGCAGCAACAACAACAACAAAATCACTGGTCAGCGTAGATCTGGTATATTTCTGGCAGTATAGGACAACTCAAATCACATGTCGTGATGATACGATAACCTCCCTGTACGCAAACATATTGTAACTATAAGCTGACGTTTGTCACGCAGGGAGCTTTCACAGCAGATGAGACGACTGACAGCTAATACCGAAGAAAAACTTTCAAAACATTATCTAATACAACTGTCCAATACTCGCCTACATTGAAAATGTATTCACTGTTGCCACTGGTAACTAGATAACACTTAGACTAAAGCAAGAGGTAGCTGATTACCTGCTCAGCTAACCTTTATGTTTAGCACGTAGCACTCATGTTAGCTAACAAATATTATCAATGATTTCAATGCCATTATTTTGTAGGCTTGTTTTTGTAAACGATGTAGATCTTAAGTTGTTTTGTGCATTTCAGGCTCACCTTTGACAAAGTGCGTAAGAGTTGGCCGTTTCGCAGTAATTTCGTAGTGGTTTCGTGTCTTTTCAGCGATGGCCCACTTCTTCTGTTTTAGTTTAACGGCAGTTCTCAAATGGCCGTAAGATGAATTATCGCCACCTTCCGGACTAGAGTGGAACACAATCTTCTTCCTTTTCTTCTTCGTCTTTTATCTGTGGAGTGGGTTGCAAAATGTAAGTGCCAATTTTTAAACTTTTTTTTTTGGAGAAGCTAAATTGGCGATTTACCTGAATCGAAGGGGTTCAACATGTACATTTTTTATTCCAAAATGTATAGCCTATAACATGCTTACATGCATGTGTCTGCATCTCTTTCAATTTATAGATATAGCATAATGATGACGTTGTTCTTTTATAAGTGTTTTAATGTCCAATTCAACAAAAACAACTGAAGTCTCTTGAATATGCCAAGCGTTAGAATTTTTGCCACTCTATGTAAAACAAGCTGCATCCAATGAGTTGATTCTTGGGCAAGACTGTGAAATTAAAAGGAAAATAAAGCTGTAGTTGCAGACCAGGTGAATGTGATTAAACATGGACATTACAGGAGATAAAACAGTTAAAACGGAGGCTGGTAGGGAAAACAAGTGTTTCTACAGTGGACTGGAATTATTCTTTGGTTTGTTTACATCAGAGCCAGATTAGCATGCCAACACTTTGCCTGAGGAGCAAAGGATTAACAACAACATTAAGCCTTATTGAAAAAACATGTGGTCCACATACTCAGTCCTCCTTGTTTTCAATCATTACAGTAACTAATGTTAATATGAGAGTGATCGGTCTATTATCAGTTGTAACACTTATCATACGTTTACCTTCTTTTTTTTTTTTTTTTTTACATTGTAGCTCGAAATCTATCTTGTTCATTGTTTTTGCTATGTTTGTCTCTGTCCTTTGGGAGTTTTTTGCATTTCCTTCTATCCCACTTTTCAAGCCTAACTCAGTTTCAGCAGATGGCTGTTCAACATCTGAGTCTGGTTTTGCTCAAGATTTCTACCTCTTTAAGCAAAGTTTTCCTTTGCACTGTAATATTGCTAAATGTTGTTTAGTGCTCATGATAGATACATGTTGGGTCTTTGGAGGTAATATAACTGGTAAAACACAGGTCATAATCAGAGTTAGAATACTTTATTAATCCCAGGAGGATATTCGGTTGTTGCCGTTGCTCAAAACACAGTAGAGAGATCATTTATTTTGTAAAATAAGATAAAGTGGAATAGAGAGACTAAATAAGCAATAAGTACCATGTAGGACTGGAATAATAAGCTATGTACAAGTGCAAATAACTTAAAGACTGAAATATAAAGAATATTTACAGTTACTATACAGTGGTTATCAGTATGTATATTGCATGTTGTAAAGGGATCCATTCTTCCTTCCATCCTCATCTGCCTATCTGGGCCTATAGTGGCAGCATGCTAAACAATTTGACTAAATGTCTCTTTGCCCAACATTTTCAGCCCTGTACTTGGCCTCCTCACCCTTGCTGAGACATCTAACCACAGCAGAGTCATCAGAAAACTTCTGAAGGTGGCAGGACTCTGTGTTGCAGTTGAAGTCTTCGGTGTAGAGGGTGAAGAGAAACAGGACATCCCCTGTGGGATCCCAGTGTTGCTGACCAATCTGTCTAACACACAGTGTTTAAGGTGTAGGCCACATACTGTGATCTGCCAGTCAGGTAGTCAACAATCCATGATACTAGAGGTCTTTTACCTGCTCTTTTTTTTTTTTACAATGTCTTGAGATAACATTTGTAGTATATTGACGTTATACTAAAAAAGATTGATTTCTTGATTGATTAAATAATATTTTGAAATGAGGTTGTTTTTTATTACCTTTGCAGATAATCCAGATATTTGACAAATTGTCATCATATGGATGGGGACATCTGATGGGAGTTCAGAGAGCCACTTGTCCTCCACAAGCAAGCGATACAGATGGATGGTATACCCTGGCCTCGTGGAATTCCTTTAAAAATGTTAGGTAAAGGGACATTTGAAACAAGTTCTTATCATGCTGCCACTGTAGGCCCAGATAAGCAGAAGATGATGATGGATCTTAATTTACACAACCCAAAATTAACATTTTGCTGCAAATTCTCAGGAAATCACACCGATCTACATTAATGCAAGCTGTAATTTAATTCCAAAGCTGATCAATGGAAAAAATAACTAAAAATTACTTACAACATGTAACATAAATATCTGTTTGCAAACTGCACATCTGAACAGAGTTCAGCATTTTACCAGATATGTCTGCTTGTGTTTAAGGTTATGGAGAAGACAAAAATTACAAATGCAAACATCCAGACTAAGGACACATCTCAATGTTTTATTGACATTCAATTCAGATTTCTTTACAGATCTTGTTTACATTTATAATAAAATTCAAGTATTGACTTTAAATATAATATTTTATCCTTAGCACTGTAAACACAAGCAAAAGAAAACAAAAACCACTGTTTTACTTCTCTTTATGGAATACATTCAGCAGAGTTTTAAATGCAAACTTCACTTCCTTCGCGGGTTATACTTATGAAGCTTCATTCTTCTATACTTGCTCAATGTGAGTAATATTCTTTCTCATTTTCTAAACTGCTTAAAATGAGGTTGAGAAATACAACCAAATACTACTCAGGGCGGATGAAACACATTGTGAGTCGGCTGGGTTTTGTTCCCAGCTCCTGCAGCTACATGTTCAGTGTATCCTTGGGCAAGACACTTAACCCCAATTTACTCCCACTCCTTCATTGCTGGAGTAAGAGTGTGTATAAATGGGATTAGTCAGTTAACTGATGGACATTTTACATAGCAGCCTCTGCCATCAGTGTGTGAATGGGTGTGAATGTTATAAGGTGTAACATGCAATGTAAAAGTGCTTTGAATACACTAGAAAAGCGCTATACAAGCTCAAGTCCATTTGTTATTTAAATATCACGCCCAGAAATGTATCTGTCTGGACAAAGCCTTGTTAGTACTGCATTTATAAATTGAGGCAGAAAGTTTCCAAAGGACAACATAATACTAATGAGGAATGTTCCCTTCACCAGTAAAACAATGATGACATTTTGTGCAAAAACATAGCATTTGCAAGCTTCCAATTTTTAGACCAGTCTTAAGTTGACCAAGAAATGTCTAAAACATGTTCATTTATTCACCATAACTGCCGCAAAGTTAGTTCCTTCCACTTGTCTCCATGTGAATCTCACCATCAAAAACTTATTTGTTGAGGTCTTTTTTCTGAATGATCTGATGGCAAAGTGCACGTCTTCATCTTTTCTCCGTCTGCTTAGACTTGGTTGACTTCATTCTTCTCTGAGCTGGGAAAAGATGGCTCCCATCGGCCTATCATATTAGCTCTAATGCCGGACCCACACTTAGTAATGAGGTAGATCTTGCGGAGGACAGTTCGACGCAGCAGAATGTAGACCCAGGGGTCGAGAATCTGGTTCCATGTGGCAAGCCGCACGCCCATCACCATCAGAGTCTTATAGCCTGTAAGGTCCTCGCCTATTGAGCCTGTGTAGGAGCTGATCACACATATCAGGCCGAAGATCTGCAGGCAGGGGACACAACAAATGGATGTTCTTGATTGGCTTCTTTTACGGCATTCTTGGGACACAATTAGCTGAATAAATTACATTTTCAATTTTTGAAAACACATCAGATTGAATTTGGTCAAAATTAATTGCAGCTATTATAAATAATAATAATAAATAATAAATACTGTTGATCATGAACTTCTGATTATTAAAAGTACGGTTTTGATCATCAATAGCAAATGTTAAGGTATTGGTTATTTTGTCTCCTTTTGACTAATCTACCAAAAGCATAACCCCAAAAAAATTTGTTAGGAAGGTCCTAAGAATCTGCTCTCTTTTTTGCTGGAGTTCAGTACAGGTTGAGATTGACGGCTGAGTTGAAAACTTAAAAATATCAAATCATGGTTTGGGCTTTATACAATTTATAATGTCTCTTAATCTAACATGAAACAGCTTCACTATGTTTGAAACATATTTTCAATAGTAAAAATTAATTTTCAGTGCTCTAACCTCAGAGGCCATGACCTAGTAAAGGGTACCATCGATTAAGCTGAATTGGTGACTGTTTTGAGTCAACACACGTCTTTTTGAAAAAGAGGCTTGAGTGGCAGCTGGAGAGTTGTTTTTACCTTCTCAACACCTGACTTCCCACCATCAATCATTCACTTCATTTAGTCTAACACATTTTGACAGGTGTAGGTAGTAGTAACCTAGCAGCTGCAACAAAACTGACAAGACTTGGGGGAAGCTGGAGTCCGGTGGAGGGTTCTAACCACAGAAAATAAGCCACAACACCTATATCTAGATTAGACTGAGCTTGTGAGATTTTAAAAATATTTTGAAACTTTATGAAAAAAAAAATCATTCACATGATGACCCTGCTACTACTTGACACATCATGGTTACCTAAACAAGTATTCAGTCTGCAGGGGTGATGTGTAAGGGTTAGCTATTTTATATGCATTTACAGTTTGCTTCCCTCTCATTGTACTTTCTCATACTCACCAGCAGAGGGCTCCAGCAGATACATGAAGTGACCATGATGCCAACCAGCTGCACCACCATTTCTATGTCGTGGGACTTTGCTGAGTGGTGAGAGCCAGGTTGCCTCCTGAGCCGAGAGAGCACCAGCGTCAGTCCACTGATGGTGTTACACACTAATGACACAGTTAGCGAGGTCAAACCTAGTCCAGAGAACAGACCCACAAAGGCCACATCTACCTCTGCAGTGTCACTGAGCACTTTAATGAAACACCAGGTCCCTGGCTCCTGATACGTGTAAGAGCCCAGCTGTAAGCAGGGGAGTAGTGCCACACCCAGAGCTGCCAGCCAGATGACAGAAAGAGAGATCTTTGTGCGGGCTTTAGTGACCAGGGATGAGTGCAGCAGGGGCTTAGTGACCCCAAGGCAGCGCTCAGCAGCCATGGCACAGCCCATGAAGAGCGGACACAGGCCAAAGAACACCATGCTGCCACCCAGAAACTGACACATCCTGTCAGAAGAGTTGAAGTCCTCAGGGTGTACACCGCCAGAGAGGTAAAGTCTGAGAACCAGGGCACCAGGGATCAGGTGGCCGATAAAATCTGTGACCACCAGTGATGTCGCAAAAAGTAGGAATGTGGCTTTGGTGCGCCTGCGCTGTAGGGAGTACGCATTTACGAGGATGATGAGAGCCACAATGTTGGAGATGATACCCAGGGTCATGGACAATACGACAACAATAACACCACTGGTGGTGGGCTTCAACAGGGTGAGGTTTCCATGGTGTAACAGCTCTTCAACAGCCACCCTGGCCTCCACCTTCCCTCCACTGTCATTCGAGATATAAGGGAGGAGCGGGGAGCGTGAGCAGTTGAAGTGGCTCAAAGCGAACATTACTGAACCCTGAAGGTCATAAGGTCCATAGTTATAGCAGGCTGCAAGAGAAAAAAGAGTGTATAGAGATTTATTTGTATTAGAGCTTACATATATATATTTATATATTTTTTATTTTTTTGGATTAATTAAGTTAATGTTTCATCAAAAGAATAAATAAAATCTCATGCATCTTAGATAAATGCAAAAATCCAATAAATTCAACAACGAAAAGGCTAAACTTGAAGAAATAGGCTACATAAAGAAAGCCCATTTTGTTACAAACAGGGCCAACATAGCCAGTGAATAATACAATGTGAATGAAATAGATAAATGATATGCTATTATAAAAGCATATTAATAAAATGCTGCTGTTTCAAGATGTCGAGAAAACTCAAAACTATTAATCTACAAGGGAATTAAATGTTTTTATATTGTTAAGTTGTTTTCATATTTATAGACATGTTTTATTTATAACCTGCTTTCCAATTCTAAACTGACCCTTCTGTGCATCATCATAAATGAACTGCTGACATGTTAAGCAAAATGAAAAAAATACAACTAATGATCTTGATTTTCACAACCTCACTGTTATAGGTTACTTTTAAAATGAACCACTGAGCTGTTTAATTGTGATAGGAGTGTAATTGGATGAATTTACAGACTGTATGCAGACTTTTAAAACTTAACAGCTTTAATTTAAAAAAAACAACAACGTGTTTTTATATATCAAATGACTGTTTGATATTTTTTACATGATGCAACCCATTCAGCTATCATGTTTTATAAAGGGGGGTTGGCGACGTCATAAAAAATTAAGAAGGTACTCACCTGTAGGCCTTACATAGTTCAGATATCACTTTCGGTCCAGAGAAAAACCCAGAAGATAGTTTTCCTTGTCAAACAGTTATCCAGAGATTTTCCACTGACAAGGTTCAGGAAACAATTCCGTCCATGACAGATTGAAAAAAAAAAAAAAAAAGATCAAAAATCTCGTTTTCGTTTGATTAAGTCCAAGGCATCGATGTCCTTAATAGAGCAGTTTCCAGGGATGCATCCATCTGGCTGTTTCATGGTGGTTTACAGGTTGTAAAGGAAACCCAAATCCCGTGTCAAGGTTTTATAGCGTGTCTGTCTCTCCTTTAGTCTGCGTGGGCGTCTCTGCTGCTGCGGTGCGCCTTCTGAGTCAAGTTCACGTCTCATACCTTTGCTGCATTTCTGTCGCGTTTATGAAACGTTTTGAACGTCTTACTCATGTTAAGTGTGTCACCTACAACAAATGATTTCAAATAGTATCATCTTGAGGCAGCACAAAGTGCTCAACTGACAAAGGCTGCCTCTTCTCGAATCTATCTCTCACTAAATAGTTTATAATCACAGTAATGAAACTGCTCAACATGCATAGGGCACGTTTAGTTCTCTCGATTTTCAGAGCTTGGATCGATGTGAACAGATTTAGTTTCAGTTTTTTGCTGATTAGTGCATAACTCAGAGCTGAAAATAACCCCGAGGTATCAGTTATCAGATCCAGTACATAGTGGATTTGTTGTTTATCAGTGTCCCGTAAAAGAGATTTTCTATTTCAGATGTCTGAATAAACAAACCTCAGTGTACAGAAGATGCACGTAGAGTAAACATGAGAAGTAGTTATATTGTGAGTCTTATTCACCATAATAAAAAATCCAGATGTGCATTAGCATAAAACATCTGCATGAGCATTAAAAAAACATTCCATTTTCTTGATTAACACTCCAACAGGGAAAACAGGAGGGGAACAAAATGTGCATTCTGTGGACAGGTGGTAATGTCTGCTTGGATTTTACAGGTACTTGGCATTGACTTTCATTTTTGGAAACAAGGATTATGGTAGTATTGTGCTTCTTGTTATTAACCTGTTAATGAAAGCTATTTAGACATTGCCTGTTGAATAGAAAGTAATTTAGGTTGAAACATACTAAAACATTAGACTACTGCAGAAATTGAGCAACCAAATTAATTAAACACATTTTTAGTTTTGTTTAGACAATATGATCTTTGCTGACAACTAAATGGGTTTCATAGCATGCTTACAGTTAAAAAAGGAAAGGGAAACAAAGGAAGGAAATCAAAGTTCAAGAAGCCAGAACACTACAAGTTCTTTAGAGTAAAGTCTAGTCCCCAAGTCGGTGGGTATTTTTGAAAACTGAGGTTTTTCTGCGTGTTATGGCCTTAAACTGCATTTCAGGTCACACGTAGTGCCAGTTTCGCCTCCATTTACGTCATTGTGCGACACTGTCAGCTTTGCTGCCATGAGATTATTTTAAAAGCAGATGTAACTAGTGCTCCCACTATGGCAGAGGCGTCTGAATTAACTACTTTGTCAAATGAAATGGTATCGTTGCAGAGGAATGGCAAGAACATTTTAGCATGTCAAAGACATTGTTTTTGAGAATTTAGCGTGTGTGAACAGGATTTTTTTTTAACCAAGTGGACTACAGGCCTAGAACGTAGACTACCACAATAGTTGCACCCACTACTAACTTGGACAAACAAGATGAAAAAAAGAGTAGATATATTGAGACTTAATGAGGGATGGAAGGCAGGTGTGCAGACAGGAGCAGGTGAGATTGTTGTCAGCAAGAGACAGCCAGTAAACCACAAACAGGAAGCCACGCCCACACTATGCATGTATTCATATAAGCACGCACACACACACACACACACACACACACACACACACACACACACAGGGGAGTATCAGATAAGGATGAAATAAACAGAATGTGTTAAAGCTATGTCACTGTCAACCGGGAACCTGGAAAAGGATATGGAAGAGGAATGTTTGGAATAATATATCAAGGCAATTCATTGTATTGGAGAAAAAAGTCCTTTACTGTGTGTTTGAATGATATTTTATTGCTCTCTGTTTATCATTCATCAAAATGTTTTTACTCAAGACTTTTTGTGCTGTGGTTTCCCAAGTCTTTTTCACTCATTTACTTCTCTTAAACAACTCAAGCAATAACAAAAGTCATTGAAATTCTGTACAGCTCATCTTTAGATGCTAAATAGCAAAAATAACTGACTGACCAACTGACTGCCAAGCTGTTATAAGAAAGGAATTACTCAGAGGAACCAGTTTCCAAATTTGCTTGTGTTTTTCTATGGACATATTGCAGGGATAAAACATAGCAACTGTATAACTGTGTTTATGAGAGCAGCATTTTTGTTTTCTTCAAAGCTCACAGGAGTATCTTATCCAGGCATCAGAAGTATCATTCAATGTGACCTCGGAGCAAATCATCGATCTCTGTGTTCCTGTCATGATGCCTAGACTTTAAAATCACAGTCAAGCATTCAGCTCCCATGGGCGTTTTCCCTCCAGCTCTGAAAAGAGACCCTGCTGCCCCCATTTCTCAACAATTGCTCCTACAAATGGTGCCATTTGGCCTCCACAGCCCAATGGCTCTTTCCAATACTAAGTCTGAGGTTTATTGGTTTGAGACTCCCTCTACACCCTTCCACTGACCACAGAGGGGGAAAAACACTGACTGCATATCTGATGATCTTTAAAGTACTCTGAAATGGAGGATTTAAACTTAAATCTAAACTTAAATTCCAACTTCCTTATTGTGAATAAAATACATTTACAGCAGGCATAAAAACACAACAGAAAGACAAAAGACATCATCAGATATATCATAATTCCACAGCTCAAGTAAAAATCAAAGATGCACCAACCACACTGAGCCAGAGGCTGAAACAGAACAGAAATGTGCATGGTTAAGTCAAATACAGTTCTGTGCAGTAGGTAAAATAAATAGCAAGCATTAAGGTATGATAAATACAAGAATAGAAAATGATTAATAAGTTAAGCGTAATGTTCCTGTGATAAGTTAAAAGTAATATTTAAGACAAGAATTACTTTTTTTGTTTATTTTCACTCAAATATTCTAACTTGGCTACAGGACTAAACCCCCCACCACCACAACTGTTTAACGGTTTCTCTAATCCTCCATTTTGCCAAAACATTTTACAGAGCACATGCCTGATTGTCAGAGAGATGGAGTATTTATTATCATCTGAGAAGCATTTAATGACCAAGGAGTTGGATGTTCCAGTGAATGTTGTTTAAAAAAAATTCAATACAAAAGGATTTTCTCACTGGTGACAATAATTCTGATAATTGCAATGTGTTTATTTCAGCCAAGCACTGTAGCAAAATGTAAATGTGCTCAGTATATCAACAGTATCAAAGTGCTTGTACATTCCATATTGACATTTTGTGGAGTTGATGGCTATCATGAGTGGAAAGCCACATGCTATCCTTCTACTCGCTCAGAAACTAATAACTCAAAATGAAACAGTGGAATGTTTGTATCAGAAATTCAGCCAAGGAGACAAACACGCAGTCAAAGACTGACATAAGTTCAGTTGCTTTTATCTGATGAAACACACATACTCCTTGTTGTGAAAAGTGTTTTAAAAGTGCTGACTAACAGCCTGGCTGAAACCCAAGGGTCATTTTTAGTGTTAAGTTACTATTTTACCATTAGTTTCCCACTCTCTACAGATTTGTAGTGCTAAAGCATTCACAGCCGCTTTGCCAGATTCAGAGGTGGGGAGGAAACTAAAAACTACTCAAGTCAATGGATGTACCTTGGAAAAATAATAAGCTGGTATAGTACATACCAGTGCTGTACCCTGAGATGCAATCATTAAAGACTTTGATCAACATGTAAAGGTAAATGATGTTTTTGTTTTTTCAAGCTGGAAATACTAATAAATCAATCAATCAATTAATCTTTATTTATATAGCGTCAATTCATAACAGGTGTTATCGCAAGACACTTCACAAAAAGCAGGTAAAGGACCTTACTGTTTGTCTGTTAACATTGCAAAAGAGCAGGTAACAAGACCATGCTCATTGTTATGTTTACATAAAGCAGGTAAAGGACCTTACTGATGGCTATATTACAAGAGCCCAGCTTAATCCGTCATAGCGTGGCAAGAAAAAACTTCCCTCTAACAGGCAGAAATCTTCAGCAGACCGGACTCATGACGGAACAGCCATCTGCTAAACTGTGCTGGGCTTGAAAATGGGATGGGGGAGATGGGACAAGATGCAGAAAGAAGGATAGGATGAGGCTCTTGGATCCAATCACAATAACTTCAGTCTTGTCTGAGTTGAGCAGCAAAAGGTTTCTGGTCATCCAGGTCCTGATGTCCTTGAGGCAGGCTTCCAGTTTACGTAATTGATTGGTGTCTTCTGGCTTCATTGATATGTATAGCTGAGTATTGTCTGCATAGCAATGAAAATTTATGGAGCGTTTCCTCATATTACTACCTAAAGGAAGCATATATAATGTAAAAAGAATCGGTCCAAGCTTGAGACACTCCATGGCTGACTTCGGTGTGCATAGAGGAGTCATCATGAACATGCACAAACTGAGATCTGTCTGATAAATAGGACTTAAACCAACTTCAAGCCGTCTCTGTAACTCCAAGTAATTGTTCTAGTCTCTGTAACAGGATTTGATGGTCAATCATGTCAAAAGCATCAGCTTCCATTTTCCCAGCAGCAGAGAAACCCTTTGATTTGACATGAGTGGAGAGATCTTTTTACAGGCATTCATACTAAATTCTCTCTATATCTATCCTATAATAAAAGAAGGCAAGAAGCCCAAAATATAATCCTTTAATAGAAACATATAAGGAAATGTGGGTGTCCCTTGCTGTGTTGAATTGCATGTTGCATAGCTTCAACTTGACTATAATTGACATAGATATTCAAATATGAATGTCTTCTTTTTTTTTTTTAAACATCTATATTTGCATGATGCTGGAGCCTATGGACAACAATGTACCTCTGTGAAGACATTTGTCAAAGGCTTGCTTCATGTATAATTTTTTAAAGATGTATTTTAGTTAATTTTTTATGGTTAGAAAACAACGTAAAACCCTACTGAAGCTACCTCGAAAATGCTTTTGGGTGACAGCAATTTTGATGATAGGCTCCAAACAAACCCTGCCTCCATCCTCAGGCATGGATGTTATCCATGACTGCACCCACCATCATACCAATGGGTCATGGGCTTTGCTGATGCATGTGGTAATAAAACTGAACCGCTTGACTCAGTGAAGAGATTAATGTGAGGTGTTGTCGGGGTGAAAAAAGATGGGGATTGGTAATTAAAGTGGATCTGCGGCAGAGAGAGATTCAAAGGTCCTGAATGTAAGACCGGGATCGGCGGCAGAAAGAAATTCAAAGGTCCTAAATGTAAGACCGGGGATCTGCAGCAGAGATAGAGGTATAAATTATGATTGTCATGACGTTTTTTTTGTTAGTGTTTATCACTGAAAATTATGATGTTTTATGTTTCTATTCAAATGAGTTGTTTTATATAAGAGGGATTTGTCTCCATTGAGTTGGCTATATTGCATTGCTTTGTTTGGACAGTGGTCCAGAAAAAAAACACTTAAAATTCACATCAATTCAAAAAATTGTATTTGTCCCTGTGGGGCAATTCAAGGGTACTTTTTTTTATTTTTTTAAAACAAGTTTTCTGGCAAAATATAGGTCCCCCTTTATACTAACAAATGTCATGGTGATTTGTTTCTTCAGTCTGTTCACACATCGACTAACTAAATAACCCAATGTCATTAACCTAGTCATCATGTACTGACTGCAAAAACATGACTTACTCCGCAAGAGGAGTTTGTTTTGACAAAATTTACTAGGTACTGACTAAAACATCCCCTTACGTCATTTGTATAATAAGTTTAACTGCCTTAGGACGATTTCAAACTGCGCTTTGCTGGATTTCATTATCCTGATGCTCCTGCTTAATGCTATTTAAATGGCTCTATTATATTACCCCTACATGGTGAATAAATAATTTCACATTTTGAGATTTCAAAGAACATGCTTCTGACTTTCTGCTACATAAGGCTTTTGGCTATATGTACAACTTAAACTTAAATCAATTTACCATTATACATTTACTGAAAGAAATGAGAAATAGCATACAAGATTCCTGTACTAATGAGAATTTGTTTTTCTATCTCAACCTGCCTCAATAAAGCAATGTTGTGGTAAGGTCATGGTCAGACCATTAAGCATCATCTTCAATGAACCTCTTAGGCAATGGTTAGTTTGATTTTCGTGTCAGGTAGTGTTTTATGGATAGAAAACAAGCGACCAATCCATAGACTAATGGTAATTGATTTTGTGTAAATTAACCTTGAAGACTAAAAGAACAAAGACCAAAATAATCTATCAATGTTAACATTTTTAAATCTTTGTCATCTTTAAACGCGCTTAGAAATGCTTGGAAATGTATAATAGCAACAACAATAATAGCAGCAGTTGTAAGTAGAATGTTGAAGCCATCCATCGTTAAATACTCCATTACTCCCTCCCACCATTTAATCAGTAGTCTCACAGCCTTCTAATAATGGTGTCTTGAGGACTGAAATCAAAAGGTTGCAGCTTTACTCCTGTGCTATTATAGCTTTTGAACAGATTATGATCTGCACAGCATTTTGCCGGATAAGGAGAAGGTTTACGAAAGAAGCTGGACACTTGCCTACCATTCCGCCCCCTGTGCTTGAATTCAACCTCAACGTTTATGCAGCGCTGAGTGTACAGTCATGTCAGATGAAGCACAGGCTGCACAGCTGTGTGACACTCCAGAGAAAATGTAGGCAGATAACTCACACTCACAACAGTAACATTTCTGCTGTGTTTATGACAGTCCACTAGCTCAGCACTGTTCTCCCATAAGTACAAACTGTACTTTGGTGACACAGTGAATTAAACATGCCAGCTCACTGATTTGAATAATACTGCTGATAAATATGATTTTGTGTCTCCCCCTAATCTGACCTTCTTTCCTTTGCTCACAGAAAGATGGACATTTTGTTTCTGAGAGGTAACTTCTCGACGGGCCTCCATTCCTAATGTGCTTTTACTATATTTATATGACCAAATCCTTAAAAATAACGTTTCTCTAATTACAATTTCAAGTCTTATACTGCAAGGGCTTTAATTATTATTATGTTGATGCTTTTTTCATCAGCTGGACCTGTGTCTTAGGGATGGTATGCTTTTTTTTCTTGTTTTTTTTTCGTCAGTCTCCCAAACAAAGACAACTGGGTGACAGAAACATAATCAGTCAGTGTCCTGTCTTTATTTCAGGAACATGATGAAGAAGAGGAGTATTAAAGGCTCAATTCTGAGCCTTGTTCCCAGAGACAGACATGATGGCATCTGCATATGGACATTGGGTAAATCTATCAAAGACATGGTTTGAACTGTGTCTCTAGAAACAGCACGTTCAACTCGTGTAGTGTTTCTGCTGTCATCTGTAATTCAATTTGATAGATAGATCATTCTAATGCTTCTCAAGCTCAGTCTCCTATTTAGTTTTGTGTTCTTTCTGAAACATGTAATAGTGGCAGACTGATGTAAAAATAGGACTTTTTAGGGTTCTCATGTGAGAATGATACACACAGACACCACAACAAATAGTCATGGATGTTGGGAAGTGCACGCAATGAACGCTTTGGTCCAGGGACTCATTTTACAGTATGAGAAATATAGTCCAAAAACAGGAAAGAATCTATACTTTATTTTTATTTTTTTAATTTATCAAGCTCAACACAATGTTTTTCAGGAGGGAAGGGTAAATGGGAGAAAAATAAAATATACTTTTAAATCATTTTATGTGACAATAACACACACCACTCTCTCCACTCAGAATTGATCAGCTACTATAAGGCACTTTATATGTACCCAAATAGAGTTGCTGTACTGAATACTACAGCTATTTAGAGTTCCTCATGGAATGAAATAAAAAATCTAATAAGAATGAACGAATAACAGGACTGAATGATAAGACAAGCAGTACAGGTTTGAGGAGGAGACTTCCAAACTGTATTACTGATTTCAGTTTCAAACTTACAAACTTCAAATTTCTGTTGTTTCGTTTGTTTCTCCCCTTCTGTCTTCTTTTTCATGAGGCACTACAAACAGGGACACCTCGACCTCACACAAGTAAAACTGAGTCAAATATTGTTAAGGAGGAAATCAGTGAAGTATCGGTCCTGCATAATTAATTGTGTTTATTTGTGTGTTACCACTAAATTACAATGTGCCCCTACTTCATCCAAACGGGGACATTTACTTTAATGCTGGATTAGGACTACACAACAACTAGGCCTATGTGGTTTAGAAGTGGTTTCCAACTATGTTAATTCTAATCAGTTAGGTTTAAAACAATACTAGTATTATTTTCAACAAATGACAAAAAATGCAAATGGTCGGAATTAGTATAATTCAAGTATAGGCTGTTCAAAGCGCAGTTTGTCTTTCAAGACCAAAAACATCTGGGAGAAATAATAATTTAATGTTCCAACAAGAACACCACAAGATCCGAGATTTTTCACATTTCACACATACTGTGAACAGGTGTGAGTAATAAATAGCTGACACAGTGAGAAAGGTTTTACTTTTCACTATAAATGTGTTTATCCAGCAGATGTGGCCTCCATTTCCTCCTTTAACATACAAACAATGTATGTCTCCTAACCTTGTGTTTCGCTTTGTGTTTCACTTGACAACATTTATATAATCTTGGCCTCAGACAACCTTGCTCTCAACAAGACACAAGGAGAAAAACACAGCACATTAACCCTTTACTTTAACTGCTGTCAAAGTTGAACTAATTCACGTATGTAGTAGAGTAGAGTAGAGTAGAGTAGAATAGAATAGAATAGAATAGAATAGAGCAGAGTAGAGTAGAGTAGAGTAGAGTAAAGTGAAGTAGACTAGAGATCAGAGTAAGGTTGAGTTGAGTAGAGTAGAGTAAAGTAAATGAAGTAAAGTCAAGTAGACTTTAACCGACGGCTGTTCCGTCATGTGCCCGGGTCTGTTGGAGATTTCTGCCGAATGAATGGAAGTTTCTTGCCATGCTATAGCAATAAGTAAGGTCTTTTACCTGCTTTATGTAAACGTAATGATGAACATGGTCTTTTTACCTGCTCTTTAGTAATGTTAACAGACAAAAAGTAAGGTCCTTTACCTGCTTTTTGTAAAGTGTCTTGAGATAACACTTGTTATGAATTTACAGTATACGGATAAATTTGATTGACAAAGATTGATAAAGTAGAGCAAAGTAAAGTACCATAGAGTACCATATAGTATCATATCATAAAGTATAGTTGAGTAAAAAAGAAGTAAAGCAGAGTAAAGTACATTAGAGCAGAGGAGAACGGTATAGTACCATATAGTATCATATCATATAATATAATAGAGTAGAGTAAAGTGGAGCAGAGTAGATTAAAATAGAGTAAAGTAGAGCAAAGTAAAGTACAGGAGGGCAGAATAAAGTAAAGTGGAGTAAAGTAGAGTAGACGAGAGTAGAGTACAGTACAGTAATACAGTACAGTATAGCAGAGCAGAGTAGCACAGCAGTACTATACTGTTCTGCAGAGCAGTATTTTTTTAACCAACATATTAGAATTAAAATCATATTGTATCATATCGTAAAGGAGTAGGAGTGGAGTAGAGTAGAGTAGAGTAGAGTAGAGTAGAGTAGAGTAGAGTAGACTAGAGTAGAGTAGAGTAGAGTAAAGTAAAGTAGTAGAATAGTGTAGACTAGAGTGGAGTGAAGTGGAATAGAGTAGAGTGGAGTAGAGTAGAGAAGAATATTGAACTATGCCGAATTAATTCCTATAGTTGCCTTTCACTTGTGCAACAAGTTATCCTTGTTTGCTGGAATTTCTTTTAGAAAAAGATTTTAAGATTGTCAGAAGACTGGTATACAGAGATCACACTGTCCTGTCCTTGAATCTCACATCTCATATCCATTTCCCCCGCATACTGAATATATTACTGAACTATGCATTAGTTCAGTAATATATTCAGTATACAGGGTAAGTTTATTTATTATCAAATCACATGATAAACACCTCTGGAATAGTGTTTTAGTATATTCAGAAACGTGTTTGTATGGATTAAAAAGGGCTGTGAAACAGTTCAAGAGCCAACACATGAAAAACATTGTATGAAAAATATATTTTTGAAACATATACAAAGATATATTTAAATGGATAAAAAAACATATATGTATATGATGTAATGTAAGCATAATATATAGATATATAATCACCCCAAAACTGAAAAAAGGTATAGGTTTTACAAGCCCAAAACAACGAGAATAAAAAAGACCATCTGAAAAAGGTTTCCTGTTTTGAGTGATTAAAGACTTAGATAACTATAATATTAAAGCAATATGTTTGAAATAATTAAACATAAACATAATCATCTTTGTCTACTGTCAGAACATTTTAAACATGTTATAACCATGACTGTAATTATGTTAACTACCCCCCCCCCCCCCCCCCCCCCCCCCCGAGAAAAAAGACATAGTCCAATGTTCTTGGTGATTAATGGGTTCTGTGTTCCAGCTGTCAGTCTGCAATTCTCTCTGATGTCTAGCCAGTCTGAAGTAGGTCAAGAGCAGAAGTATACTCCTTTTGACAGAGGTTAAACAAAACAGTCTGAGTTCCTGCTATATGAACAATCTGTTGGAAACTGAATGTAATTTCTGTTTTATCAAATGCTCCTTTATGGAGCATGGCTTGGAGTTCAGTGTATTAGGAGAGTTCAGTCTACAACAACACGACAGAACAATTAAACGTCAATTTTCCAGTTGCTTCATTGAAATAAAATGTCGACAACACAGTTTTCACTAAAATGAAGTCATATTTTCTTTAATTTTAATTTGAAGTGTGTATCTCGGCCTATGTGTGTGTTAGACAGAGTGTAAAAAAACTGAATTTCCCCTTGTGGGATTAATAAAGTGTAAATTATTATTATTATTATTAGTTATACTGACCTGTAGATATTAGAGCTCTTGGCTTCTCCAAGTCTTCAACCAATGAATAACAGATTTCAGAGAACAAGAAAGGGGAAAAAGGCATGGGGTGATATTAACTTCATGGTCAATGGGTCCTTTGGGTTTGAATCTTAAGATCACAACGTTTCAGGGATAAGAACAGTACTGAACATCCATTTTGGCACTTTGTCCAACATTTTGGCCACTATTCTGTTTCTAAATAATCCTCATGAGATCTGCAGTTTTGCAACATCAGATTGTGTTTACCTCTTTGTTTTAAGGGTTCTTGTAAGAATTAGACTGGGACAGATTTTACAAGTCATTGCACATCAATATTTCCAGTCTCTGTGGATTGGGAGGTGCAGCATGTACCAAAATGTTTGTTGTGTAGAAATTATGGGAAATTTCACAGAAATGTTCAGGACAAATCAAAAACATTGTGTACCTGTAAACCAGAAATAGAGTGGATGAACTTTCCAGAGGATTCAATATCAAAGCCTTTTTTACTGATGTGTTGACTGAGCTCTGTGTCTCTGGGTGCAGAGGACACTGGATTATTGTACTGGTGTCATCAAGTCACAAAAGGAATCTATTGGCAGACATCCATGATTGTCTATAAACAGCTAATGTGACATTTGATGAGCAGCAACTAAAGATGAATCACACAGATAGAGGCAGAGGAGTGTGTGTGACAGCAGGGACACTGTTAGGAGATGAAACTAATGGACCATTGTTTGTTTGTTGTTCTCAACCAACAGGCCTGCCAATATAGACCTGACGTCAGGGTGTAAACTAGATTTATCATGGAAAGGTCATTAGTGTCTCACTGCAACCACAAGGGAAACAAAAAACCATTTATCTTTAAGTTGGTGGCAGTAAGTTATCTTCGGTATGAATTAGCATGACCATGTGTATTAGTTTTGTCATAAATATAAATCACCAATAGTCAGCAGTTATTTTGTTTACTTATGCAATTAAGTAAGAGAAATAAAGCTATATTTGAAAAAATATTCTAAATATTTCTAGCAGTTTATAATGTTTAGGTACTGTAGCTTTCAAAGTTATACATACATACATACATACATACATACATACATACATACATACATACATACATACATACATACATACAGATACACACACACACACACACACCATTAAATGGTTCTCACAAACAGTTGTTGTTTTTTTTCAAGCTTCTCTTTTTTAGCCTTCTAAAAAAGAGAAGGGAAAATAATTGTTATGAATAAACTTGAGTGAACCAGTGTTCATTATTGACAAACTATTTGTTCATAAACAGGCAGTTACATGAGCCTGCGCTTACGACTGTATGAGGCATCAGTATAAACTCAACAGACTGAATATCAAGAAGCATGCTTTAAGAAAATGTTGGTCCCCTGATCCTGTTCCATATTTGGAGTTCGCCTGGAGAGTGTCACAAAACTGTGGAGGAGTCACTGAATGTAATGTATAAACTGCACATATATACTTTGACTGCTCTATGCTATCAATAATGTGAGCGCCTATTTCTTTAAAAAAAAAGAAAAAAGTGCTATGATGGAAATAGTGTGTGTGTGTGTGTGTGTGTGTGTGTGTGTGTGTGTGTGTGTGTGTGCGTGTGTGTGTGTGTGTGTGCGTGTGTGTGTGTGTGTGTGTCAGTGTAGCCTCTATTGCCACAAAGTGTTCTTTTACCTTAATACGACAACATCAACCCAATCAGTTTTGACTAAGAGGAAATGTTCAGCAGGCGAAACAAATCACTTGAATATGTATGTGCTGTTACAAAGTTCATGATCAAGCTGAAGCACAGTCACATGCTATTTAAATACTATTACTATTAAATGAAAACAGACGCAAATATTTATTTTCCTGAATGGACTGCAATCAAACCAACAAAGAAAGAAACCCAATCTCTAACAGAAATATGCAATTAAAATGACTCAGTTGTGAAAATGTCCTTATATGGCCAAGACAAAGAATTATTTAAATAGCTAGAGGTATTAAGTGATAAGATAATTAATAATATTCTATCTTTATGTCTTCAAATCTGTAAAATACACACTTTCTAGTCCTTTTTTAAAATCTCACACAGTAAGCTTTATTTTGTTGTTAAATGAGCCACACATTATTGAACAATTGGTACCGTCTATCTATTTTTCTTTTTCTTTGCTAATCTATTCTATAATTCTATTGCCCAATCTTTAGGATTTTGTCTTGATTTCTTCTCATTTGGCAAAGCATGTGATTTCAAACACTTTAGAAAATTAAATAGGTCTGACATTTACAGTGTTCTCACCTGCTGAGTTTTTGGTGACACATTGCTCTTGAGGACTAAGGGCTAAAGTTTGGAGTTCAGTGACATGATGGGATTAATTGAAATAGTTTTCAGTAAAACCTTGAGGGAAGCTCCTGATTCCATATTGATTGAATAAGAAATAGATTGTCCTTATAGTTTAACCTCTACTTTGTCCATATTACCGATGGACTATCTCACATTGAGCTATTAATGCTCTCAGTCCTTTCTGACATCCTTTGTATTAATTCAGTTTTTGTTTTCTAGCTGGAGTCTTCATTGTTCTTGTTCACTCGTGGTTTTCTCCAAATGTTATTTTGGCATGCAGCAGTTTCAGAGAAAAAGTTGTGAAAAGTAACATAAGACGGGAGTTATAGCCACCAACTTGAGCGCAGAGTGGCACATTTAGCAGTGTGGAAACAAAACCATAGTTTGAACCCTGTTCATGTCATTTAACTATAGGTTCCTCTCATTGTTGGAAAACACCTGTGACTGCCCCATTAGAACAACATTATCAAAACAATCCATTGAAGGCAGTTTAGTAGGTCACGACCTGAGTGATCCAGAGATCACTGAGTGATGAACACCAATACTCAGCCATTATACTGCACTGTGTGAGTAACAATCAAACAAGAGCCAAAATTTTTTGCTCAACAAGAACCAAATTTGGGTAATTATTGGCAATTAGTCATTTTGTGTAGTTATCACGGGCTTACCCTTGTGCAACATTGATTGATATACCACTAGGTGTAGTGTGAGGGAGTCCGTGTGTGTGTGTGTGTGTGTGTGTGTGCGTGTGTGTGTGCGCCTGTGTGTGTGTGTGTGTGTGTGTGTGTGTGTGTGTGTGTGTGTGTGTGTGTGTGTGTGTATGTGTGTGTGTGTGTGTGTGTGTGTGTGTGTGTGTGTGTGTGTGTGTGTGTGTGTATGTGTGTGTGTGTGCATGCGTACGTGTGTGTTTGTGTTTGACTGATTGGTTCCATGGAGCTCATACTACATACCATTTGGCTTCAGTACTCTGCACTATCAGCACAAACTACATGGAAAGGTTAGTGAGAGGTTCTCTCCATGTGTTCTTGTGCTTGAACAAGATAATATTCTACAATTTGATAGTTTTATATCTAATGTTGCATAATGGCACTGTGTTAGTTTTGCAATATAAATCGTCATAGAGGGGTAGAGTTGCATCTGTTAAACAGGGTGTACTTGTGTTATGTATTGTTATTTTCCCTTGCAAATCTTGGTAAACTTCTTATTTAGCCGAGTAATACACAAACAGGAGTCTGGGCTGGGATAAAAAAAGGACTATATAGCAGTGAGTCACATTGGTCCAAAATAAAGTTTTTGGAGGCATACAAATATTTTCAGCACATTGGTTTTTGGATTCTGTGACTGATCCAGGATATGTTTTGACCCCAACATAGGAGTCATACAGGGTCATTGGAACAGTCTGAACACTGACATAAGACAACCAGTATCAGCACAGCCTGCACCAGCTTATCTGCGGTATCCAGTGTCAGTGGAGTCTGAACACTGCCAAACTACATACTGCAAAACTGGCAACCTCTGCAGCCAAGTTGAGTCTGCTGACCTGATCATAACTGACTGAAAAGTACAACACAGAAAAATGCTGACTCATACCCTGTAATCGATGGCCCTTTGGCTTTCTTTCTTTTTTTCTTTTGCATCCAGTGATGTTTCCACATATCCATACATCAACAACTCACCTTTGTTTGAACCATAAACTTACAGCCACCACCTGAAGGTTATTAAAAGTCATAAAAACAAATCAAGATTAAACTAGAAAACTAAAACGTATTTAAAAAGAAGAAACAGAAAAGTAAAATAACTCAGCCAGAATTGCACTAAATCTGTCCTCTCACAGGCATAAATGTGAAGTCACAAGTTGTGTGATAAAACAGAATTTTCTGCCAAGCCTGGAAAACATACTATAAATCATACTGCTGATGTTAGAAGAATTTACTTCCAGACACTGAGTCATAGACTCACTCGAGGAGGGAAAGAAAGCTTTATTGATCCCCACCCCTGCTTCAACCTGAAACTCTATCGTTTCTAGCTATAACCTCCTGTTGAAGGAAAGAAACTCTCTGGTATTTCACCCATTTAGACTAAAATAAGTAGTTTAATTAAACTTACAGAACACATTTTGACTTGTCATGGCAGGACATCTAACAAGGGTTCTTCTGCAGCAACAAATGCAATGCACTGACAAAGATGATTATTAGTGACCCGTGTAGTTTCTCTTTACTATTACACACATTTTTTTATCCATTATTCCTGATAAATAAATAAATATACAAAAAATAACCTATTACTTTTGGTTCCTTTGATTACTTGGTCACGGTTTGTGAAACAGACACAGTTTGGTTGAGGCAAAACATTATGGTTTGGGCTAAAATAATCTCCCAGCCTACTACATAAACTTCCAAATGCAGACCCCATTTACAAATACATTTCAGCTTTATAATTGATATAATAGAATAAATAAAGTTTTTTTTTTCCATGGTCAGTTGTTATGAATTGGACAATTAAATACAAGGACAAACCACTTTTTCCAGCTGGTAAACTGCTTATTTCAGCGATAAAGAAGTCAGTCAACCATCTTTCTTTGTATAGCGCCAGTTCATAAGAAATGTTATATCCTGACCGACAAAAGCTACATGCCTACAGAACAAGTAGGTTTAGACCATACTCTTTATTAAATTAGCAAAAACAAATGTCAGTAATAATGATAAAAGGTACTTGTGGTTTAAGCAGTTCCTACAAAGCATGTTAAAGGACTGATCAGTCTAACATTGACATTAACAACTAATAAGACAATACAATAGAGAACTGATCATGTTTATTCTAGCAGTTCATGTAGACCAATTACTAGATTTACACAACATTAATTATAATGATAACAGACGTAAGACCGGTGTAAATGGTTGCAGCAGTTGGAGTCGAGCAGATCCACAGCAGCTACAATCCAGAGGAACAGAAGAGACAAGGAAGCTCAGGACAGTAACCCCAAGGAAGACACGTCGTTAGTAACTTAAATGGTGGGAAGATTCAGAGAGAGAAAGACGCAGAGGAGCTCAGTGTGCCAGGTCCCCTAGCAGTCTAAGCCTGCAGCTGCTTAAGATAGATAGATAGATAGATAGATAGATAGATAGATAGATAGATAGATAGATAGATAGATAGATAGATAGATAGATAGATAGATAGATAGATAGATAGATAGATAGATAGATAGATAGATAGATAGATAGATAGATAGATAGATAGATAGATAGATAGATAGATAGATAGATAGATAGATAGATAGATAGATAGATAGATAGATAGATAGATAGATAGGCAGGCAGGCAGGCAGGCAGGCAGGCAGGCAGGCAGGCAGGCAGACAGACAGACAGACAGACAGACAGACAGACAGACAGACAGACAGACAGACAGACAGACAGACAGACAGACAGACAGACAGACAGACAGACAGACAGACAGACAGACAGACAGATAGATAGATACTGTATTGCTCCCGAGGGAAAAGGGCTTACTTTTAAAAGTACAGAAGTTGTGGAATCATCTACCAGTTGGGGTCTGGAAGGCAGACACATTTTTTACTTTCAAGAATAGAATAAAAACTTTGCTTTTTGATAAATCCTATAGTCAGGGCTGGCACAGGTATGGACCAGCTCATGGTTATGCTGCTATAGGCCTAGACTACCAGGAGAACTGGCACCTTGAACTCTTATCTCTCTCTCTCTCTCTCTCTCTTCCTCTTTCTCTATATCTGCACATCATATTGTGTTATGAATTATACAATTTCTGCCTGTTAAAGGTCCCTAAATCCTTGTCATGTTTAAGAAACTAGTTTGAGATGATATGAGCTTTGTGACATGGTGCATTACCCTGCTGGGAGTAGCCATCAGAAGATGGATACACTGTGGCCATAAAGAGATGGAAATTGTCATCAACAATGCTTAGGTAGGCTGCAACATTTAAACGATGTTCAATAGGTACACAGGTGCCCAAAGTGTGCCAAGAAAATATCCTCCACACCATTTTACCACCAGCAGCAGCCTGAACTGTACAAGGTACTAGGCAGGATGGGTCCATGCTGTCATGTTGTTTACACTGCAGCAGAAATGAATGACTCATCAGACCAGGCAAGATTTTTCCAGTCTTTTATTGTCCAGTGTTGGTGATCGTGTGCAAATAGCACATTAGCCTAAGTAGCCTAAGTTTCCTGTTCCTAGCTGACAGGAATTGCACCTGGTGTAGTTTTCTGTTGCTGTAGCCCATCTACTTCAAAGTTGGACTTGTGTGTTCACAGATGCTCGTCTGCATACCTCGATTGTAACAAATGGTTATTTAGTTACAGTTGCCTTTCTATCAGCTCCAACCAGTCAGTGCTTTCTACTCTAACCCCTGGCATCAACCAGGCATTTTCGCCAAGATAACTGCCACTCACTGGATATTTTCTCTGTTCTTGGACCATGCTCTGTAAATCCTTGAGATGGTTGTGCATAAAAATCAAAGTAGATTCATAGTTGCTGAAATACTTAGACCGGCACGACTGGCACCAACAACCCTTCCACATTGAAAATTACTAAAATCACCCTTCTTCCCTTTCTGATGCCTGGTTTGAACTTCAGCATCATCTTGTCCATGTATACATTTCTAAATGCATTGAGTTTCTTCCATGCAATTGGCTGATTGCATATTTGCAGTAACCAACAATTGAACAGCTGTACCTAATAAAGTGGCTGTTGAGTGTATGTTCTGCATTTGCTGTCATGAGTGCTTTAAACTAGGTTTTGATAGCTGTATGCAACTGAGTCTATTCAGATCAGGTAATGGGAGATAACTCTCCCATCAGAGTAACAGACAAATGTATCTTTCTTTCGTCATGAGTGATTTCAAACACTGTCATGTCCCTTTGGCAGCGAATTACAAAGAATTAGACTGCGGGAGACATATCAGTTTGCACGGCAGACAGAAAAGGAAGTGAAGACCATCAACTGCATTGCAGAGACAGCGTACAACAGAAATGATTGATGGTTATGCTGCATTGAAAGCTATAATATATCATCCTATCACAGCCTCTCCTGTAAGGGGCTTTCACTAATTCCCTGCATTATAGAAGTACATTCAGTATCAGTTCATTAAACTTAAAATCCTTTCTTTTCTTTTCTTTTTTTAAGTTTTCACCACTAAAGTCAGAGAAGTGGACACTTGAACCGCCAAATGCATTTTAAGCAAATCTCCACTGGATATTCATTACAGATATTTGAATATTATTTTTTTCTAAACGATAAACCAAATGATGTCTTGCTTTGTACATAAAAGCAAGATTAGTTAATAGTGTGTCCAGAGTAAACTAATTTAAATCTTCACCCTTTGGCTAAATGATCCACACTGTCTCAGAGCATGGAGCCCTTTGAAAGCCCTTTTTTGAGCCCTGAAAAGTGAAGAAAATCTTATTTAAAGCCACACTATGAGCATTCCTGTCACCAAGAAGGCCAGTTTGAGTTGTTAAGCAACAAAGTTTGATATTTACAAAAAAAACAAACAATAGAAGGATACTGTTACAGAATGGACAGGAATTAGCATCAAGCCTGTTGTTGCAGTAAATGTGTCAATGTAGAAGCTTAAAAAAAAGGCCAAACAAAACAGACTGTATGTGAGGAAGACTGGAGAAATCCATCCAATATGTGATACAAGCAAATTTAACGTTAATCAACACATGCCTAGAAAAAGTTTGCAAAGAGCCTCAGACACAAAACAACATGAAGGATAGGTATTGAAAATAAAAGTTTGGATAACAGTATTTTCTGATAGGTGTAGTATCTGATTCTTAAATGTTACTTCAGATGTTGATCAACTAGTTTCAAACATTTGATCTTTTTTAACAGTTCCCAACTTCCCTGGCCCTAAACATTCCATGTCTTGATGCATCTGATTTCACGAGTTAAATGGAAAACTGTACAATGTGTTTTTTATAAAATTCTAAGACAAAAATCACATCTGTTGGAAATGTGGACTAACTTTATTACGTATTATAGTGAGCTCTGGCCCCAACAGGCAAATTGCAAGTTGCAGATCATTACATCAACTGATTTGTTTAAATGTCATTGGTTCAAAAAAAAAAAAAACAATGTTGTATACAAGATACAAGACAGATTCTTTTTAAATAAGTGTTAAAAATAGAAATGTAAAATGCTCAAGAAAACAGCACATTAGAAGCAGTTATACCTGAAGATAAGAGCAATAACTGAATTCATAAATACATTTCTCATTACTTTTAATCAAGTTGTCCACAGTTGGAGACTAACTCTGCATCTGACCTCAGTTTGATCTTAGTAAAGAAAAAAATCCTTGTGAAAACAGTTTGTTTCCTCGCTAATTGTAAAACACTTACAAAATAAACTCATAAAACTCCACTGAAAGGCATATAAGGTTAAGGAGATAAGTGTGTGATATGGTGAACCCGTTTTGCTCTGAAGGGACCAAATCAAAAGAGAAAATCATCAATCAGTACTTTTGTCAAAGAGTGCAACATTAAATCCAGTCAAACACTATTAACATCTTCACAGACATAAAACACTATGAGCAGGAGTCGGAAACACTGACCATCAGATTGAGGGATGAATCCGTTTAAAAACATGACCAGTATTGTGATCTATTGTTGCTGGTAGATTTTTACCTGAGTGGATAACAACCTGTTGCTTTTATTGTATAGCTCATGTATGCCCTCTACAGGAAAAAAGGGGGAACATCTAGTTTTCACTTTTCTGACTAAAAAAAAAACCTCACATTGACACAAAGACAATATTCATAAATCTGAATGACAGACAAGTTTCATTCACTAAACAGCGACTGGATGGACGAGTGCTGGAGCTGCCACTGGTGCAGGAGGAGACGCTTTGCCTTTGTAGCCCAGAGACAGGATGTGCTCCTGCAGGTGAGTGATCCACTGCTCTTGAACGGACAAAGGTCCATGAAACACTTTTTCACAGAACCTAAATGACAGCAGAAGAGTAGAATGTTATCTTAACTTCTTTAAACTGGAAGTACAAGTAATAACATTCATAAATCAGCAGGAGGCATGTTGTGATTGTCTGACCCATAGACAAAGATTTATTGTTCAACCTTTAGCACTGTTGTTTAAGTTAAAGCATCAGATCTGATACACATTGTCTCATGATTTAGTAAAACAATTGAAAAAGTTGCTGGTCAACTGTTAAACCACATCACGACTGCTCTTGTTCAGTTGTTTAATTACATCTGCTTAAACACAGAGTATAGCATCATTTCAGCTCACAGTTGACCATATTATATTACTTAACCAACCACCTAACTAGATGATCAAAGAGTCAGAACCAAACATAAAGAAGCAGCTTTCAGTTTTTCAATACAACTAAACTGCAGATCAGTTGAATCTCTGTGATATTTTACATATATGTATACATACACACGGTATTTTTCTTTTCTTATTTTGTTTTTCCTCATTTGTTATCCCTTTGGGTTCTATCGGGTTTACTTTCAGAATAAAACATTGAGTTTTGTCCTTTCAGAATAATGTCCAAATGCGTTTGTTGATGTGTTTATAAGGGTTTTTATACCACATAAAACATATTATCTTGCGAGTTTAATCTTTAAGTATTGCAGGAGTTCCTTTGTCTCAGCACTCCATCTGTGCTGCTCCATGAATACATCCCGTGGGTGTTGACGGACGAGCAGGACACACAATGCACATGTATCTGGTTGAAGTTCTGGGTTACTTTAGTCTTTAGTACTTTACTTTTCAAATTGCTGAAATGTGCTATATAAATAATCTTGCCTGAGAGTGACATTATTTATTTTGATCTTTTTGCCTTTATTCTCTTTAACTTCACCACATTGGCACATTTCTCAGCTTGAAACAGCGTTCACAGAATATACCTTGAAAATGTAATCCTTGCTATTTTCAACTTTATAGACTGACCTGCACTTGAGGGAGTACATTTTCCCCACGAGTTTGACCAACTGTGTTAGAGGGGGCTTTGGCAGCATAGCAGGAATGCTACCTGACCGTGAAGGCTGCTGGGAATTGGTGTCCTGGTTTTCTTCCTGTGCAGGTACCATGTGTTTAAGTGGATGGACCCCTGAAACCACACAAAACGGTATTAGAGTAATGTGCAGAATCACTGACTGTACATCTTTATTAAACGTTGTCATAAAGACATCATGAAAATGTTTGAGGACTTGTATCAAGCAGAAGCAAAGGTGCATGACTTTTTAAGTTATCTGTGTAGGTTCTCAAATAGTTGGTTATTTTTCTTAACATCCTGGCCCTGGTCTGTATCCAGGTACTTGTATATCTTACCACTTCTAGGGCGCCCATTAGGGTCACTGTGGGCTCCAAAAGTCCGTGTGTGGCCTTGTGAGTGTCTTGATAAACCTGAGCCTTCTCTTCCTTTCTTGTGCTGATGGTGCACCGTTACCTTCGGACTGCTGCCAGGCACCGAATCCGAGTCTGTTGACAGTGAGGGTGAGGCAGCAGCTCTCCCAGACTTAAAGGGATAGTGGTACAGCAAGTTAGAATTGAAAGCGTAATATATTGCTTGGTTATCTGATTCTAAAATTATTAGTTGAATATTTTAGAGGACAGCCCACCTTCCTGTTGTGAAGGTCTCTTCTTCTGTAGCGTTGGGTTATTGCTGCTACCTTGGCTGGGTCCCTTCGGATCAACTCATAGAGCAGTTCGATTGGCGAACTTGCTCCATCTGTCTTCCATTCTACAATTCCCAACTGTCGGAGGTGGGCTCTTGCATGACTGGCCAGGGCCTTGCGGTTTTCAAAATCGAACCCACAAAGCTCACAGGAAGTGTCTGACACAAAAAGAAGAGTAAAAGATTTTCAAACCACAAGTTTCTGTATCACCAGTGAGAGTCTAGGAACCAATCATTTAATGATATAACTTTTCTTACACCGCCGTAAACACAGCTTAGCTTTAAAAAAGCACTATATTTATACTATTATTAATGGCCATTTCATGTCTCACCACTGTGTGAGGAGCCACTCTTGGAGGATGGAGATTTGTCTTTCATGGAGAAATCAAGAGGTGAGATGCAGGGCTTGCTGGCTGCTTCCCCTGACTGGAGGCTGTCCAGGGACCTTTTGGAGCCTTGAGGGGTCCACGCGGCTTTGCCTGATGACCTGCCTGACATGGACACTTTCCTGCCTTCTTCACCATGTATCATAATCTCTTTGAGAAGGTCGATTGGTGATGTTTTGATGGACCAGCTGAGGCCGAGCTGGCGCAGGTGGGCACGGGCGTGGCATGACAGGGCTTTGCGAGTCTCAAACAGCTGGCCACAGTAATCACAGAGGACTGTAGGTGGAGATTGTTCATCTGTAGAAGCAACTGTGAATGGTTCAGGATGAAATAAAGAAGACACGTATAATCAATGGCTGAAATACGAAAGAATAAATGCAAAAAACGTAACCCTCACCACTAGCATTCAAAAACAATTAACTGAACTGAATATTTCTCTCTGCTTTACCTGCATTGAGAGGCTTTGAAGGGTCAACAGCAGCAGGTGATTTCTGCATGGAAGAGTTGCTGCCATTGCTGGATCCTTGCGCTTGAAGGGAAACCTCGATCTCCACAGGCTCAGGTTTGGGCTTCCTATGAAGGGGGTCCACTGCTAGTCGAAAGCCTTTCTTAGCTTTTGGGGCCTTGTTAACAGGAGAATGAGAAGTGCTCTTGGAAGGGTTTGGAGCAGAGGAAGAGGAGGGAAACGAGGTCCGTGATCTGCCTGCTGCTGGAGACAGTGCTGGGGCTGGAACTGCAGATGAGCTAGTTGTACAGTTTGTTTTGGATGATTTCACAGCTTCTAGCATGCCGCTGCTGACCAATTCCTGGACTGTCTCAATTGCAGAGCTTTTCCCCAACAGGTCAACCACTCCGATCTGCTTCAGGTGAGAGCGAGCATGGCAGGCCAGGCCTTTACGATTCTCAAACGCCTCTCCACACAGAATACAGGTACAATCTTCCAACACTTTAGGCTGTTTGCTGGGGGTTGACGCAGCTGGGGAAGACAGATTAGAGGGACGTTTAGAGGACGATCTAGGAGGACTGCTTGGGGGATGCTCCTTATGTTGCTTAATATTGATGGGCTTAAGGTCCTCCTCTTCCATGATCTGGTATAGAAGATCAATTGGGCTGCTTTTGATATCGCTGTCAGGGACTCCGATTTGGCGCAGATGGGCCCGAGCATGACTGGACAGCCCTTTGCGGGTCTCATACCAACAACCACAGAGCTGGCAAACATGGACCTCGTCGTTGGTGTCTGAAAGAAAGGATGAGTAAAAGTAGTCACTTAGTAATTACTAACTGCCTGGCATGAGGGTTCATATGAAGCTCTGCCTTGAACACACAGCTTCTGTCCAAATTTCTTAAAACATTCATACATACCTAAAGTGATTGGAGCATCTGTTTCCAGCGGCGCCCAAATGGGCTTTGTTGTGGTTTGGTGGTCAAAGGAGGATGAGCTGCTGCCTTCGCGTCTCTCAGACTCAACCAATCCCACATCAGAGGATGAGGGCGGGAGAGAGGTAGATGACTCTTTCAGCCTGGCTGAAGATCCCTGATGAGCCATCTTTTGTGATGCTGTCATGACTCTACTTCCTGCTTTGAAGGCGGCACTCCTGTCCTCTGGCACTGAAGGTGCCCTGGACTCCTGATGTGATGTTTTTTTGGAAGGCGTTGGCCCAGATACAGAGGCTTCAGACTTGAAATCAGGGAGGGAACCATCTCTCTCCTGGATAAGCTGGTAGAGGAGATCAATTGGAGCCCCACTGCTTTCTGACACTGTTACACCAAGTTGTCTAAGATGGAGACGGGCATGACTAGAGAGCCCTCGTCGTGTCTCAAAGTATGTGCCACAGACCTCACACATGACTGGCTGAGGGTTTGCTGTTGGGAAGTATACATGGGAGATTTCATTGCAAAATAAAGGGGTTCACTTTGTGTCTGATCAAGAAGAAACCTCACATCTATTGATCTAACAAATTAAATCGATTTTCTGATTACAATCTCATTATTTTATTCCACACACGACAGTCAGTATTAATATCTACATTTATACCAGACTTAAAAATGTTCTCTCTTACCTTGAGAATCCATGGCTGAAATAAATGTGGGTTTTTTGGCAATTAGAAGTTTGACTTCTTGCAGATCTCAAGATGTTGAAATAAACCAAATATATTAATCCTGAAAAAAATGACTAGTATTAGAGATCATGTTTTCTTATCCGTGATGCCAATATGACGAACATACTGCCATGAAATGAAATACATGCCGGCACTTATAATACAAACGAGTTGTCACAACAAACAGCAAACCCTAAAAGTGAAACTCTGGATTATAAACTCTGAATAAATAAGTGATTTTTTAAAATCATCTTTAGAGCAGTAAAAAGTTAATTTATATTGTCAATTACAAACGTTATTTTATAAACAGGAAAAGCTCAAATCAAATTGCTTGTTAGGTATTTTTTAACAGTGTGAACCTTGGAGCATTACTAGTACACATACTGGTACTTTAAAAGTTGAGGTGTCAGAAACATCCTGAACATTAAGGCTTTAAAGCTTACTTTCCTTACCTACCAGTAATATTCACCCTTTGTTTGGTTTGTGAGAATGCTAACGTTAGCTACATGCTAAATACAATGAAATTACATTTTAGCGAAAGAAAATGCCATTTTACAAACCCCGATTTCCAGATCAGAGATCCAACAACGAGTTTGGGGTTTAAACAAAAGTTAATTCGCTCTAATAAATAATTCGAACTGTATTTTTACCATATCTTTACAGCTGTTTCTACGCTCACTAACAAGAACAGCGGAAGTAATTCTCTCTACGTCTCTTGGTCACCAAAATAAAAGCATTTGATTAAAAAGCAAGTGATAATATCTAGTGCTGAAGTAAATAAGTACATGAATATAAAAGAAAGAAAGAAAGAAAGAACACCACTGGGCCCTTTTTCGTATTTTAAACCGTGTTCCAGAATTTACCACTCCTTCTCTGCAAGGTGTTAACTCATGATCTGACCCTCTCATCTTTATCAGTGTCGATTGTGCATTTTATTATTATGGTCATGGTGCATAGTTAACAAGATCATAAGTACTGGAACAGCAAAACAATTTCCAAACGTATAAACAAGCTTAGAATTTAAAAAAAAGGAAAAGGAAATACGAAAACATTTCAACCTCTAAGAATCATTTCAGCTTTTTCCATTACTTTTCTGGATAGGCACCCGTTACTTTTTCAAATATACTTCAATGGATTTCAATGGATATCGTTCATATATTATGCCTATAGTTTTTATTTCTTTCACTTCCGGGTATCACAAGTGGCCCCGCCTACTTCTTGCACGCAGCCGTCCCTCCTTTGAGTGCTCTCTTCTCCTGCCAGCAGCAGACTTCATCCCTGCCAAGTTCTCCTCGGCTTTACTTAAAGACAGGTGAGTAATGACTCTATTTTAGACTTACTAATTTTGTTCCAACGTCATTTTATGATTGCACGGCAGGAGATGAAACTATTTAACTTACACAAATCTAAAGATCCGGCTTTTGCATCAACGATAAGCTAACGTTAAGCTAGCCAGCCAGTGCGGGGGTCAGTGGCTCCCCTCCTTACTTAGTTGGGCCTGTCTCTAGATCTTTCTTTGTCCCTTTGATGCAACAGAGAAGACTGCCTCTTGCTTTGTTTAACATTTGCTGGCTTCATTGCGTTTCACAAACGACTTTAAATGTAAAGTCTTGTGTAATATGGCTGAACTTTGACCTGCTCCTCGTGCGAATTTCTCTACAAGAAGACGGAAAGACAAGTGTCTAATTTTGACGTGTAACTGAGACGAATATTGACTTTTCTGTACCACTGCAGTTTATTGTGCCATCAAATCGTAATTATGCAAAGAATAAAGCTCTTAATTGCTTTGAATGCTTGGTTGGATCAAACTAGGTCTATTGTGTAAATAAAAACAATGATGTATGTCTTATCACCTAAAATGCAACTCGTATTAGCTAAATCATGTGTACATAACCTTTTTTTTTTACAGGTTTATATCAAACGAGTTCCCTTTTATTTGTATGAGATTATCCTTCTTATGTAAGCTTTCTAATAGGCCATTGTTCGCTGCTGGCTCAACATGACCTGCATGTGACTTTCCCTGGTTTGCCGAACTGAACATGCTTTGAAGCAATAGTCCAATTACCAAAGCGATGAAAAACCCAAGTTTAAAGCCTAAAACACTTAATCATTTTAGTTTTATTGTATGTTAAATCTTTGGCACATGTTTCCAGAGTACTTTGCAGCGACCAGTGCCATAAGCTCCACCCATCTGAACATATCTATGACTGTGTGTGAGCATCAGGAATTTCTCTAGTACCTATATGCCCTGTCTGTCCCACAGTACTATTGTCACCACCAACATGTCCTCTGGAAACGCTAAAATCGGCAAGCCTGCCCCAGACTTCACAGCCACAGCTGTAGTGGATGGACAGTTCAAGGACATCAAGCTGTCAAGCTACAGAGGTAACGCACGTCTAATGAATCATAGGCTTTGTACAAAAAAAGCTGTTTAAACCTAAAGTTTTCATTACATTCAGGATCTAATAAACTTGTTTTCCAGACCAGGGCACAAAATATTAAAGTTTTATTTTTTGTAGTTCCTTTTTCCATTTGTAAATTTTAGTGATCTTAACTTTGTATTTATATTATATGTAGACTAGTATTTGTGCTCGCTTCATTATCCTCCTCCTGTTCCCCTTTAGGGAAATATGTGGTCTTCTTTTTCTACCCCCTGGACTTCACATTCGTGTGTCCAACTGAGATTGTGGCTTACAGCGACAGGGCAGAGGAGTTCCGCAGTATTGGCTGTGAGGTGATCGGCTGCTCTGTAGACTCCCACTTCAGTCATTTGGCATGGTGAGAATTCTTTCCCACTTTGAGGAAAACCTGACTGATTGTACTGTAAACTTTATGATTGTACTAATTGAAAACGTATATAAGTAACATCCATCATGCTGAAATGGAGTAAGCTCAACTCCTACAGCTTTTCTTTTCTAAAATGATTGTTGAGGCAGCTGGATTATGAAAGCTTCAGTTGAGAGGGTTTTGCAGATCTGAAGAAACACACCCTGTTCTATCAGTTTATCTGCTGTCCAGTGCTTCTGCAGAGTATTGATATGTCCAAAAATACTGAGTGCTAAAGGCTTCTTTATGAACCACATTTTCCATAGAAATGTGAATTTAAGATGAATTTATTGTTGAAAACCACTTACCCTGCAGAATTGGTTGGTTGTTTTTTATTATTATTTTTAAATTCATGTGTTTGAAGACATCATTATATTTGAGACATTTAAGAGTCTTGGATGAGCTGGACCTCATCCCCATGTTTTATTGGTGTTAATCTCTTTAGGGGTTGAAGTGCAAGCTTTGGACTTGTCTTTAAAAGTGCACTTAGTAGTTTCAGGGTACAGCAAAAGTGCAAACAAGTCAGAGAAACTTCAGCAATGCATGTATTTTAAATGCTTGAATCTACACTGCAAGCTCCCTGAAAATATTGCATTTGTTGTAATGGAAAATAATTAAATTTAACAAGCTAGCACATTACTGGTGTGTGGCACTTCCAACAGAAAACAGGCCACTACGCAATTTATTAGAACTCCAATTGAGTTTTGATTCACTAGTTACATTGTTAATTGTGTCCTGCAGGATCAACACACCAAGGAAGCAGGGAGGTCTGGGTAATATGAAAATCCCCCTCGTGGCTGACCTAACCAAGACAATCGCTGCAGACTACGGCGTGCTGAAGGAGGATGACGGCATTGCATACAGGTCAGGCAGATGTGGGGCGCGGGATGGATACAGTGGATTGCCATTTCCTTCTTTTTCATACTCTAATTTTAGGGTTTATTTTAATATTAGCTTTGTATTTATTTCAAATGTGTTTTCCCTCTGAATTAATTTGTTTTGCAACAGACAACTTTAATCTACAAAATGCATCTGTTTTGAAAAGTTCCACTCAATACTCTGTCATTTTTAAGAGTTTGGCACAGAAACAGCTGCAATGGCTCTGTTTCACACGCACCTGCACTCTCTATCTCTCAAGCAATTTTATTAATAAATTAAATAAGAACCGGTCAGAACTTGGGTGGCCATAAATTTACTTGGAATGCCTGCCCAGGTATCGATGGGTGGGCGGTCTATGTGTGGGAAACACTGATTTAATACTCACTGTGCTCTGTAGTTACTTCGATGACTGAGAAGACTAAAATGAAGATGATCAACAGGGTCAATCGTATCAAACAGAATGGATACAATAGCATCCTCTAATATGAATTGATGTTTCCTCAGAGGTCTGTTTGTGATTGATGACAAGGGCATCTTGAGACAGATCACCATCAATGACTTGCCTGTGGGTCGCTCCGTGGATGAGACGCTCCGCCTGGTCCAGGCCTTCCAGCACACTGATAAATACGGAGAGGGTGAGTAAAATCTCTTAATAATACCCTGAGTTTCCCTCTCCAGTGTCATGTGAAAATACTCAGTGGGAATTTTTAGCCCCCCTTTTTTAATTTATTAAACTTAATACATTAATCATGTTAGTAGCCTTAAGCCTGCTAGAAATGTGCTCATTATCTGTTGTTTAGCTATTTTGTAGGTTTTATTTTATTATCTTCCCCTTGAGGGTTGTTATCCTGTTTCATATACAGTATGTTTAGTATAAACAGTTGTTAAGTTAGTAAATATGGAGTTTTGCTCATGTTCATGAGTGATGGACAGTTCACCACCTAGAGCTGTGAAATTTGTGTTTTAAAAGCTCAGGTAAATGGGGATATTGGGCTGTATTCTAATTAAAAAACAAACTAAATAAGCTTAATTGTAGCTTGAAACTTTTTTGGAAGGAATACTTAGTTTGTGGCAGACAACGCATTATTAGTTTAGCCTTGTGGGTATTGACACATGTGCTTGTACTTTGTCCTCAGAGTATGTAAAGTTCAAAGTCTGTCACTTAATGAACCTTGTCCCTTTTTTCTCTTTTACAGTCTGCCCTGCTGGATGGAAACCAGGGAGCGACACCATCGTCCCTGACGTTGAGAAGAGCAAAGACTTCTTCTCCAAGCAGTAAATGGGATGATCTTAGTCTCCCTAACCATAGCACTTGCCTTCAGATAAGGGTAGTCCTTGTGAAGCAGTATCATGGCGTCCAATCTAATGTGGTTTACTCAAAAAAAAATCAGAAGTTGTTCGATAAATCCTTCAATTGGGGATCTTATCCTTGTACGTCCAATGTACAATTGGTGAGGCCACCTCATAGTCTCAAGCACTGAAAGTTTCTTTTTTCATACAAGTATTGATCTTTTTTTCCCTTTGCTGTCAATCATTTGCTACCATCTTTATTAAAACATCTGGAAAATGGTTACTGTGTGTTTGTCTGAAAAAAGTATCTGAAATAATAAACATTTTGAAGTAAATTTCATATCTGACCTCATGGTGGTGCCATAAAACCACTTGAAAACCGTTTTGGATGCCTACCAGTTAAGTGACTTTACAACTCCGGTATTATGCCAACAGACGGTTGTTAAACTTTTTGTATCAGTCCTGGGCTGTGTTCCTAAATGCAGGTCTACATGCATTACGTGGCTGTGAAGTCTTAGTTAATGTTGGATTTATTGCGGTAAATGACTCAGCATAACAACCTGGCATTGTCAAACAGTGCTAATGCTTATTGGGAAATATTGGATTGTTGGATATTTTCCACAGATCTGTATAACGTGTCAGCTACAGATTTATCTGTGCTTTGTAGAATAGTTAGAGTGCTCATCTTGTTTTACTCGCAAAATAAGAGAAGCAATTCAGTCCTGAGTCATAATCCTCATTTTGTGTCCAAGTCTATAAATCAGTGATTTCTATGTTGTGTGTAAATCTTCGATATAATGTGTCAGCTAATTTAATGTCTATCCTTTAGCTGTTATTGATCCCCATTGTTATTTTAAGCTGCCTCTCCCCCATCTAGTCTATTCTGAGTGTTATCTGGAACTTCCGTCTCACCCTTTTTCTTCCGAATAAGTATTCTCACGACTTGTTTTGGGAAATTGAAAGCAGAACGGGGAAACTCCCCTGATTCGGATAAACCACTCATTGACAAATCACACATACACACGCACAAACTGCGGTCTAAAGGGGAGAGCGCAGCTTTTTGTACGGGCAGTGTAGGAGGGAGTTCCCGGAAACCTGTTCGTGTTGTGACGTTTAACAGCCAAATTGACTATATAAGGACAGACGTCTATACGTCAATAATAAAACAATCCCACGCTGGGACGTCACCAACGTCAAACTATGCTGCCAATATCAACTTAACTGCTGACAACAGTGTGGTTATGTTAACAGTAAATGCTGTAAAAATCCCAAAGACATTTTTTTAAAGAAGCAACAAGGTAACGTTTTGTTTCATAATTTCATTTACTTAAATATATACTGTACAGGTAAAAAAAAAAAAGGTACAAGGCTCAACCTGACAAACGCAAATAACTTACACAAGAATACATCACAAATATCAATTAAAGTAAAATGTAAACAGGCAAAGCCGAAAGGACCTTTTAAACTTGTTCAAAAATGCCCAAAGTGTTAAAGTCTTTTGTGATTTCTTTGTTGGCTACAGTTCTTTAAACAAAGAAACCATAATGATCCAGTTCTTTCAAAAGACATTGTTCGTTGTGTCAGTGCAGTTCATGTCCAGTGTTTCAAAAGTGTTGTTTCTTCAATAAGACTTTACTTTGGGCGCTAACATGAGCTGGCAGCCGCTGCTCACATGTGTCATGACTTTCTGTTTGAGTTGAGCCACCTGCTCTCTCAATACGGAGGCTGTGCTTGAAAGCCCGGCGTTGTCCGTTTTCAACCCCTTAACCTTGTCCTCCAAACGAGCGATGCGCTCCAGCTTGCGCCTCCGACATTTGGAGGCAGCGAGTCGATTTCTCAGACGCTTGCGCTCTGCTTTGATTCGCTCCTGGTTCTCCATGTTAATGGGAGACATTGGCGGAGACCCACTGTCGCTGCTATGCATGTCAGGGACTGTCTGGGGCTCCTCTTTCAACCCGCTGAACCGCTGTGAGTGGATGCCGGCTCCTGCCAGGGCGTGCTGGAAATGGTGAGATCCGTGCGCTATGGCCTGGGGGTGCTGGTGGTACTGATGGTGCGGCAGGTAGCTGATAGTTGTAGAGGGATAGCCTGCTGCAGAGGACAGGCTCGGGTTCGTTGTGCAACTGTTAAGGTTGGTGTATTCTAGAGGTTCTGGTTGCATGGAAGAGCCGAATACTGAGGCTGGACCCGAGCAGGAAACACCAGCGGTGCCAATTGCCACGTTTGGAGGTGCCATCTGGTTCATTTTGTGCAGGTCGTCCAGAGCTTTCACAAAACCGTCAGCAAAGCCCTCCTGCTCCTCTGTGATCCCGCGGTTGAAGAGGTAATGGGCAGGTGTCGGTGTTGTAGTGATGACACCGTTGCTGTTTTGGATGATGAGTCGCTCCAGTTCAGGAGCTGCGAGCTTCAGAGAGCCAACGTCCGCAGTCCCCGTTGAATAGAAGTCACTTTCGGCGCGCAGGTGCTGCGACTTGAAGTTTGAGTTCCGATATGAATCGGGGAAGTTCAAGTTCATATTCTGCTTTAGCAGCTTGTAGTCTGGCAGGGCTGCGCCTGGATGGCCATAAGCAGAGAGAAACGAGTCGTCATAAAAAGGCTGTTCCATTATTGTGGACATATTTCAAATCACACAGTCAAATTTTAAAAGTGCGCTGTAAAGATGCTGCTTGGACACCAAGGCGTCAGCGCTCCAAATGATTCAAGCTCCGGCACAAAGTCCCGCTGAAGCCTATTATTATACTGAAGATCTAGTCTTATCAAAAAAACAGAGCAAAACTTCCAAAATAGTGGAACTGTACTGTACCAAGTCGTCGATTTGTACCTTTAGTCGGATTCAAAGCGGAGTCCAGTGACTAATTCAGATGTTTTCATTTCACCTGTATTTCTTTTTGCTTTGAAATGGGTTCCTCTCTGGTTTCCTGTAAAGTGACAGGCGGCCGGAATTTTAGGCTGTATTTAAATATTCGGGGTCTACGAGCGCTCCTTCCCGCCTTGTGATTGGTTGTTTGTTTGGTCACCGCCTCCGAGATTTCAGACAGTTGATGACGTATTTGCCAGGAACTACGACTGTAAACAAGACAACCTATTCGGTGTAGGGAAAACGTAACCCAGGTAAGTACATGAAATACCTCAGGGGCAGATTCTCTCTCATTATGAAGTAGGAGGCAAACAGATCAGGCTGGATGGTTTTCTCAGCTCAACCAAAAGCAAAATGAGCCTCTTCAGACCTGAACAGGACACGTAACTCCCAACATCCACTTTTTCTTTCATTATAACCACAGTCCCGTAAGGGTATATAGGCTAGTCTGGTGCTGAGTCATGTGGTCCTATTTGATATCGGTCAGTCCATATTTGGGTATCCTGACAAACCAGTTCCTCCCTGACAGGAGCGGGAAGTCAATCCCATCCTGGCGCACTTCCAGCTCTCCTGGATGTGGGAGGCGGAGGAGACGCAACACTGCGCTCCTTCACCCCGCAGGCAAGGAGAGGCGTTGTCTTCATAACTGCATGAAGCATAATGGCTGTCTTGCAAAATATAAGATGTGTGAGGTATACATCTTCAGGTATACACATGAGACGTATACATTTTCAAATTAAAAATAAATGAAATATTTATTCCGATAAAACTCAAATAGGCCCTTTATTCATTAAGTGGTGGGGAATAGGCTTAGATATTTTACCTCAAACAAAATAGCAAATTCACGTGATGGAAACACAAGTCAAGGAACTGAGATAAAATAGAATCCTACACATTTAAATATAAGGAAAAGTCAAATATAACCTCACACTTTGCTTGAAGGCAGACTGAATTATGAGTTTAAAAAGTGTAGGCTACACTCACAAAAACAACCACGTGAACAGACAAACATATGCAACTCAAAAGGGCAAGCTAATAGAAGCTACAATATGGATATCAAGATACAGGCTATGAAAACCTATAAGTAAAAGCTGTTATATGGCATGCTCAATTTAATAATGATAATGATATTTCTCTGCTTGCAAGATAAATAAAGGATTATCTTATCTTTAAAAAAAAAGGTTAGCGTGATTATAATTGCTTTATGCAGAATTCCTATAGTAAATGAATCTGCATCTCCACAAAGTAACCAGAAGGGTGTGGAGTAAATGTAGCAGAGAAAAAGGAAAACTTACAATCTTCAGATCAATATACCCAAACAATGTAGGATCTTTAATGAGTAATTGAGGTTAATATATCTATCAGAAGGACATATTACTCAGCCAAAAAGCTCAGTGTTGCTCTGTGTTTAGTTAAGCGCACTGAGCTTGTGTTCTGACAGAAATGGCTACAGTGTAAACACATGAGTGAATCTCGGAGGTATGTAAGAGTAAAGACAAGTCCCCACTGAACTCAACACCTGTTTGATAAAAAGACGTCTTTGTCGTCTCTGTATGGTAATGACCTCTGAATCACTCCCCAGAGGCCATATGCCCACGCACGTTCATGTTGTTGAGTTTGTCTCTTCAACCTTCTGCTTGTACCAATCCTCAGGTCACGTGTGTGTGTTTGTGTTTTAATCGTATTATAGTAGCACCCTATCCGTCAAGTGTAGTAATTTGACTGAAGGGTAATGTTATTCTTTAAAGATTACATTAAAGGACTGGTTTAGCCCAAATTAAAGTCCATTATCAGCTGTAATTTAAAGGAGATTGACAGTAACCATTTAAGCCTTGCAAGATTCCTTCGGGAAAATTTCTCAGTAACTTTGATCCAGAGTTGGAAAAAGATGGCCATTTAATAGTCAGTCTTTTAAAGGGCATTCATCAAGTTTGTACTGCTCTTCTGAAAATGAGGTGTATTAATGAACAGCTTGAGATAATATGCAGACTTTTAATCCCGTCCAGAGATCAAGAAGTGCTGGCTTCCACATAGCCTATAAAGCAATGTAATAGCATTATTTTAAATATTCCATGCATCAATAAAACCCCTCTTCATAAAAATCCATGTGACTGGGCAATTAATGCATTTCAAAAATGATATTCACTTTCCATGATCAGGAAACAAAGTAATCGAGATTAAACAATTTAATGTCAGATTAGGGGCTGTTGCGCTTGTTTTGTCCGTTGGTGTTGTCTTGGTAAATGTAAAGTGTGTCATTGTGGGAGCCAGGTGAATTACTGCATCCTCACTACCTCAAAAACACAGTGAAATTCAAAAAATCAATAATCTTTATCATTATATATATATATATATGTGTGTGTGTGTGTGTGTGTGTGTGTGTGTGTGTATGTGTGTGTGTATATATATATATAATAAGTGAAAAAATACATATATATATATGTATATGTGTGTGTGTATATATATATATATATATATCATAAGTGAAAAAAATGCATATATATATGTGTGTGTATGTGTGTGTGTGTTCAGAATGTATTAAGAGTGTTTGAATTTGGTCAATCCTCCTGAAGTAGACATTGTAAAAACCATGAATATCAAAGCAGATCAAAGCAGAGTGCAATATATCATTAAACATTTTCTAGACCTCAATTAAAATCAATCTGCTCGATTATTTTTTTGCCATATCCGAGCAAACAGGAACCAGGCCATACTGCAACAACCCAGATGATATCATATTGATGTCATCGGGATATTTTCTTAGTTTTGGTAATTATAGATATTAGATTAGATTAGAGGGTAATTCAAACTTGACCAGGACTGACTTTAGAAGGAAATGGTTGAGCTTTTTAATTTATCATTCCTGTATGCATCAGGAATGGTTTATAGAAGGGTTTATCCTGTGCACGTCCTCAATGGTCAAAGATTGCAGCTTGCTCTCACGCAACGGTCAGTTTGGGCAGAGGTTCTCCCCCTGAAACATGGTACTACCGATATGCTATCTATGTCTGTTTGGAGGAGAAATGTTGAGAGAAACAGAAAACAGAAGTAGTTTCAGGGAAAAAACTGCGATCACACAGTGGTCAGTTCAGTTCCAGTTTCATAATGACCTCATCAAATGAATAGGTCAGTGCTGTTGAGAAAGCACAAAAATGTGACCTCTTTTTGCATATGGTTGATAAGGATGAATTTTCACATTACATTACATATTAAATGGCTTATATGATTATGATTACGAGAAGTATGTTGTTTGGCTTAAATATTATTTGTCTGCTGATTTTACTTCCCCTTCATTTCATTATGTCACTGAGAATAAATTGCATTTAGTCTGATTGCAATGCGGGCTTTAAAAAAGTCCCCTGTGTCTTGTTGTTGCTAAATTTGGATGCACTCGGCACAGTACAAAACATATTTACATTCCTATTTGAGAACCTTAATTGGCTCAAAGGCGCTGAACATTTTCTTGCTCACACATGCATACTTATTCGCAGCAATGTCCCAATATTTACAGATGCACAGTTCCATATCTCATACATACAATTTTGTCACTTTCTCTGATTGCTCGTGAGATTCAAGATGACATATAGGGCAATAAAAAGCAAAAGCAGCATCGAACAAAGAAAAAAAGAAACGGAGGATAAAATATGTGCAAAGGGGATTACTGCTGACTACACTTTGGCGAAAGACTGAGGAAAACAGTGGGAGGAATAAGTTTGTGATAGTAAACATAAGAGGATACTTTAAATCCTGAGTCACTTACATCAGATAGCCTTGTTATGTCGCACCACATGAACAGAGGCTATTGTCCTCATTGCAGCAGCCGCGTTCGAATCCAACCTCTGCCCTCTGATGAGTGGCATCCACCACTTTCCCCCTCCTTCTTTCCATCCTGTCTCTCTTCAGATGACCTATCTAATAAAGGCAAAAAGGCCTAAAGAACAATTAAAAAAAATCCTGATTCTAGCTTTACCATACATTTTTTTTAATTAAGAAATGTATCTTCACCTTTAAGCAGCAGGATAATTGATGGAGATAATTGGACAACAATGTGAGCTAAGTGCTAAAATAAAAGTATTAAAAATGTGTTTTTTAGTATGTAGTAGTGAATTATGATATAAGGTAATTAACTTTACCTGATAATGAATTGAAACAAAGTTTTATGTAGTTTTAGATAAAAAAATTTTTAATTAAGTCTTTTCTTTAATGGCTAAAAGAATAAAAACACTTTTAATTCACCTATCTTACAGGCACATAATTAGGAAGAAAACAGAATCCTGTCTGATATTGTCTATCTGAAACTTTAGTTTGAAAAGGACAAACTAAAGATGCCTGCCAGCTGCTGACGTTTACTTAGCCTTCATCACAACTTTAATTCTCTCCTCTCCTTCTCTCCTCTCTCCACGTGGTTTATCGCTATTCAGGCACTAAAACACATGGACGGCTGCATTAAATGAACCATAAGTAACGCCTCTCCTGCATCTTTGGCAAGGTCTTCCATGCTGGAAGCTCAATGACCTGGAAGCGGCCTGTAGGTGTAGTGAGTCAGGTAGGGGTGTTGGTTAAGGGGTAAAAGCTGGCTGTCCCTGCAAGGAGAAGACAGCTCATTCTCACAGCATATTAAGTCCAAAGACTGTCAGTCCTTAAAGACTGTGTAGGTCACTTAAATCAATGGTAACAAGCAATTCCTCTTCCACACCCCCAACTCAGTCATGAACTGAACCCCATCCCTGCACCAAAAAGCCTTTTCTTCTTCCCCCTCATCGTTATTTGGCTGCCCATGGGAAATAAACCGTCTTTTTCATGTAATCGTTTTAATGAAGGCATGTTTAATCAGCATATTCTTCGTCTATAGCTCCCAGATAGTGCCAAGGAGCCTTGTAGCAATGAGAGACCTTTAGCACAAGACAGGATGATTGCTGAGGCCAAATGAGTGTGGCAGAAAAAGACAGTCGGACCCAGCTGTCCCCCCAGGCTGACGTAACGCATATGGAGCTGTCCTTCCCACTTCCCCTCCATCTACATGGATGCTTAAACTCCCTGTCACTCTGCCAGTCTGTAAAAGGCAAACAGCAGGAAGTGGGGGGGTTTAATTAGGTCTAATCTGATTTTACATGCCCATTTGGTTCATTAATTGAGCTGGCTCATTGTTGGCTTTTTTTTGTTGGAAAAGGACAAAATGTGAGACTAATTAAAAAATAAGGGACATACAATCAAAATGTTGACCTACAAAGAGGTGTTACATGAAAATTCATAGAATCAACAAAATATCACTTCAGTGACTGATGATAAGAGTTTATTTTTAATCAACTACAAAGTGGACTGTCCAACAGATTGTCATGAATTGTGTGTGACACACACTTTTCCATAGAGGAAACTTCTTTCTGGTATGAATGAAAAGAAACTACAAGTAAGTGTCAGAAAGACATATGTGCTACAATTAGCTACACACAAGACTGTCAGCCAAAAACTGGTTTTAAATGAGCATAACAGTTATAACAGAGAGGTGAGACGACACTCCCTTTTCTGCAAACACATCCTAACAGGATACAATATACATTTAATGTAAAACTGTGAGGGCTGCAAGAGTGAATAAAATGTTTGCAGTATAATTAAGAATAAAATAAGTAGGCATATAAAAAACCATTATCTTATTTGTAACAGAACCATTGTAGTTTTATCCCTCACAAAACAACTGAAAGATGCTGTCGGCATATAGATTTGTTCTGAACAAGTGTTTCAGAGAGGAGTGTAGTTATGTAATGCTGATGTTTAATACCTCTGTGTGACACTGGAGTGGAGAGGTGGAGAGGTTCCTTTTTTTGTGAAAATAGGAGAAGTGAATGTAAGCTGGCAGGAGGGCCAGCCTGTGCAGGGTTTTGGTACACCACATTTTCATTTCCTCAATAAGTTGCGGTAAAAGGCTGAATGTGTGGCAACAGCAGGCAAGAAACACTTCGTCGGGAATCAGTTCAACAGGCTCAACAGATCATCTGATATCTAGAGCCAATTCTAATAAGCTTTCAAGCCTTTCATACAGTGTCTATGTGTAAACCACAATGGAAATGGAGCGTTTGTGCAGGGTAACATTACTACACACTAATGTAGTCGTCTTTGTTCTATAGAAACAAATGCCGGAATTATATTTTTTCGTAATTATCACCATTATTTTTTTTTTTACTGTTTTCATTTAAAAAAAAAAAAAAAGCATATACAAAACAAGTCAAGGATTGTTAAGGGGGCGACATACTAAGCCTGGCTCTATTAAAAGGTGTATATATATATATATATATATACACACACACATAATATGTTGTTTGTTTTATAAGCTAGATTTTAATGTTTTAACTTGAAGTTGAACTTTGGGAAGTGTTACCATTGCCAAGCCCAGATCAGTCAATTCCTGAAGTTTCTTTCAACCTTGCCGATAGGACAAAACTGTCATCATATCTACAGATATGTACATAAGTTATGACATTTGCTCGAGTATTTTAAACAAATGTTTACAGAGCCTTATGGTAAAACATTTGCACACATGAGTTGAATGTATGCTTTTATATGTGCCTCTGACAAGCTATGTTAGTACAACTCCATTTTTTATATTGCGAATTAAAGTACATGAACAAGTCTGAAGAGTGCCACTGTATGTTTGAATAAAGTTCTATAAAGCTGCATTAAAGTAATTCTGATGATGTGATGTTTGATGTTTTGTGATGTAAATTGGTCTGTTTGTGAGATGAATAAAAGATTGTCTTATCTTATCTTAAGTCAGCTTTGGTTAGAATTTAAGACAACAAGTTAGAAAAAGATGGAGGCCTTTGAGTAAAAAAGATGTGAACTTGACAGACCTCTGCATAATCTGCTTGAGACACATTCAGTTGCATTGTGGGAAATGTAGGCACCAGGTTTGACAAAGGAAAATAATGGGTGGAAGAAAACACAGATAGATCTGGTTTGGAGACACTGATTTTGGTCCCTTTTTTTTTTGAACAATCCAAAATGAATCTGGAAGAAGTACAATGCTAATTTGCATTACACCTGTTGAGATGTTTAACTTTAGACATTGTTAATAGATGACATGATTTAATCTGAAAGGAATTTTTATGTTCCTCTCTTAAACTCATGACTCCACTGAAAATAGAGAAGGGTTATAATACTTATACTGTGAGAAACAGAGATGGTTCCCAGTAGTTTATGTTGTATCATCGATGAATGTAGCTGTAAATGACTTGGCTTGTTTACTCTTGATGTGTAAAATGACAAGCTGTGGTAATGGTTTGAGGTTAGAACCTCACTCAGCCCACATAATTTCCCGGCAGGTAATTTAAATGAGAGATATGTTTATCTTTTATTGCGGAGGCAGTGTAGTAAATGCTAGATTATATATTGCTTGATGAAAATAAATGTAAAATAGGTCTGTCTTGTTTCTATTTTTATTTTTGTTTATTTTACAACTGTCTTTCTCTCTCCTTTCTCTTTGTTTTACAAATATGCAGCATGGTAGCACATTAATCAGTGCCTCCTGAATTACTTTTGTTTATAGTCTGCATGTTTGCTAACTGCATCCCTGCCTGTCATTGACGGCCCCAGCATTATGAGAAATGTTTGTCGGATACACTCTAGCTAGACTAAAGGGGAAAGGACAGTGTGTCTTATCGGTGGTTACTGGTGAGATCAGTGGTGCGAGTTGGGTGAAACTGTGTAGGCGCCTGAAACGCATTCTGATGCTCTCACTGTTCCTGATGATGATCGAGACTCAGCATTTCAATGCTGCATTACTTCCTGGAAGATGAGAGCTAAAATGGATGTCATGAATTTGCTGCCTTAAACTACTTCTTATCTTCATTGTCTGAGTCCTTGAAAAAAGTAGTAACAGTAAGCAGGAGGAAATTTAGAGCACTTCAGTCTGTTTAAGTGTTTTCATAATGACTTAAATGACTGGCCCAAACCAAATAGAAGTTCTTTCAGGTTAGTTTCCCACCCATTCATAGCAACAGTAAAAACATAACACTGCAGTATTCATTCTTGTAACTCAATAGGCTAATGATGACATTTGCTGCCATTTTAATGGTTTTATAGCATTCTGAGAAATTTGTCCACATTTGAACAATTGTTAAAATAATTGTACATTTGTGACACTTTTATAAACCCCCTTAGCCCACATTGCTGTATATCATGGCTTCATATTTAAGAATATTGCTAAACTAAAGTGATTCATTTCATGCTATACCTGCCTTTGGTGAGAGGGATTAAAGTCATAATGCATGCTATTTTCATTTTTATTTTCGTCCTTCAAGCCCCTAAAACTTTCATCCAAATTCAGCAGTCAGGGGCGTTTCCCTGAACCTCGTTATTTACTGTCTGCATCATAGTAAAGATGAGATTACAGCAGCAAGCAAGGCCCAGTTCTATTTTATTTACCAGAAGTGGCTCTCAAGCTTTGGTGTGAACTCACACACACAGACAGGAACTTTCCTGTCAAAAGGCTGTTGCTTTCCTACACAGAAAGTCAACCATGTGGTTTGAAAGCTGTCAAAGGTGGTATCTTTTTCTATCGGTGTATAAAAGCCTCCTCTTTAAGGTGGCCCCTTGAAAATTTGTGCCAGCTTGTTCAAGAACATCAAACAGTCTTTATCTGACACATGGAGCTTTATGAGCTAAAAGAATGTTTCTGATCAATTACTCACCATCATACTGCAGCTGTTACAGGCATGCAGGCTGTTTTGGGTGCATGGCTACTGAAAGCAAAATGAAAGATTTGCTGGTCTGCATATAGAAAGTTATACACATTCGAGGTTCAGCCTTTTACACAGCATCACATGAAATGAGGGAACCACAAGCACAAACATGAGACACACAAGTGTCACATTTCTCTTTTGATCCCCCTGCTGTCACATCTGTGCACACTCACACATGGGACATTTTTGTGCATTCCCCAGTAGTCATGTAATCCCCTCTCTGAAAATTGTAAACTGAAGATGGTTTATTCTTTTTTCAAATAATTGACTGTCACCTGGGTTCACAGACAACAATTCTAAAATCTCTTACATTTTTATTTGTTTTGATAGAAACAGTTAAGAATTAGAAAAGACCAAATCTGATCATCTATCTATCTATCTATCTATCTATCTATCTATCTATCTATCTATCTATCTATCTATCTATCTATCTATCTATCTATCTATCTATCTATCTATCTATCTATCTATCTAATCTATTCATACTCACATCGCGTATTGGGATCATTTTAGTAAACACTAGAAAAATTCAGAAACTTCACTGACTGATCTTCACTTGCTGTTACATACAATTGTATATTTAAGCTTTGTTACCAAAACCCTTGTTAAGTCACACCTTGCTTGAGGCTTAATTAAAAAAAATAATAATGAAAATAAAATTAAATTCATTCAAACCAAATAAAGAGGTACCCATTGACGGAATTATTTTATTTTGTCATCAACATTTATTTGCATTAAAAAAAACTACAATACTCAGTCTTTATGAAATTGTGCATGGAAGAGGTGAGTGTGTAAGAGAAGAATGCACATTTTGGCTTTAAAATCACTCTAGGCTAATCTATAGCTGTGATGTATTTCACTGTTTAAAAGACTGATATGAAACGTCAGTAGACAGAGAATAGATGATATACTGCCAACAACCAAGAGCAGGCAATACTTAACTCAATGGCCACACTTTTTTTAAAATTCATGTCAAATTTTCATGGCTTACCATATAACTTGAGAACTATTCATATTTATGTTTCTATTAATAATTGCATTATCACCTTAACTGATGCTGCTCTAATCTGGTTTTTAATCTACACAAGCATGGGAATCATGTGTATATGTATGAAACACGTAATACTTGTCCCAATAAGGGATAGCCCAGTTTTTGGCCAACAGACAACGCCGATCAAAGAACAGCACATACACAAAACACTGTATAGAACAAAACATGTCAAACAATAATCAAAAGTTTTGCTCTGGGCAGCTATAATAGTAGGAAATCAGGCTTTTCCCAAGGTGAGCCCTTCATGCACCTCAGCTGTCTTTACCTCCATCCTGAGGGAGGTTGGGTGAGGTGAATGTTTAGTGGGTGTGTGCTACCTAACAAACACCACAGTTTTCTTCTTCCTCACTGCCACCTAACCTGCAGTTAACGGACGATGAGTGTGTGCGTAAACGTGAGATCAAAGTCTTTCTTCGTGGGATTTGTTCTATACTGACCACACTTCTTACTGTAGGTTATTACACGTTTCTTTTTGCATTGAACCACTCATTTGACCCCTTTATATCCCCATGAGAGTAAAGGGGAATATGAACACAGCTTGGGGAAAAACACAAAGTAATTTTTAGTCACGTGTTGAAAAGACAACATCTCCCCTGCACAAGCGCTAAAAACCTGAAGCACTGAGCACTTAATTTTTATTTCACTTGCTATTAGTTATCAGAGGTCATACTGAAGGGAGGCCTCCATGTAGTGTCTGTCAAGTAGTGGTAGAGACAGGCGTGACAGGGAGAGATCTAGTCAATACTTACTAGGGTGAAACCACAAATACAGAGAGACTGAGAGAGAAACCTTTTAGTCAGTCAACCACAAGTAACTCAGTTCTGTCTGGCAGTGAAACGGTTAAACTGCACTTTTGCTTTTTCTGCTTCCCAGCTGTCTGGTATTACTGGTGGAGTCTGGTGCCCAGAAATAAGGTGAAGGGCGTTATCGCTCAATCAGATGAGTATGATAGTAACCATCAGGCGATATGTGAAGAAATCTCTGTTTGGCTATGAGTTTTTTCTTTGAAAACAGCCTTGTGTTGTTCTTTAAATCTCGTTTTCTCTTTTCTTCGTCTATCTGTCCATGTTGCTGTCTGTCTGTTTGCTTTTTTCACTCCCCATGTACATTTGTGTGCATTATGTGTGCTCTGTTGAGCATAGGGTTTGCCTAAGGGTTGTTGTTCATGTCGACATTCTTGGCACAAGCCGTTTATTTAAAATTCTGCCTCGAGGCAACAATTGACCCTTGGTTCCACTGTAGGAACACATAGGTGCCACATAATAATAAGGTAAAGTATTTTTCTTTAGGGCTTGGTCAATATATATGCAGACACTGATGTTCAGCAGAACCCTAGCTAATTGGCCCTTTGCTAAGCTCTGTTGTTCTTCCATTCTGGGCAGCTGGACATCCTAATATTTGCTGCTTACATGAATTAGAAACGTAGACACTTTATTTAAATGTCTCTGGTGTTTTGGTTTTTTGAAAAGCTGTGTTTAGTGGTTAATTCAGTCAACTCAGCCTCACTAACAAATTCGTCAGAGTGTTAATCAACAGCCATAATAAGCAGGTGTGTAATTTATCCAGTAGAATCAACACAATGACAAGTCGCACATCAGCTCCTTTCCATCAAACACAGACCCCGCCTCTTCAGATTCAGATTTTAGATTTTGTGTTGCACAAAGCTGAAGCAAAACTGTTGCCAAAGTGTTTCATAGATTGAAGCTCTCTTGGTTTCACTGCCAACGTTGAAATGTCATCATGGGCATTACTGGAAAAAGGTTGCTCTATCTATGGAGGATAATCACCTTAACATTTCACTCTATAACATCAATTTGGTCCTTAATTAAAATGTGATTTATACTGTTTGTTCCAGCACACATAGAATATGTGAGGACAGTATTAAACCTTTTAAGTTGTAGTTTTTGATTCAGCAAAAGTGCAGTATGATATAATACAGTATATATACAGGGTAAATAATCCACATCTGTGCATTCTTGTCTCTATTAACTCAGATGCTTGAAGCATCCTTGATCAAAATGATAATTCATACTGATTATAGAATTACAAAAATGCTGTGAGTGAGACTGTGGTCCACATTGAGAGTGGCTCTCATTCATAATACACAGAGAAACACTCAGAGTTACTAACCTCACATCCTGTGCCAAATGTGGCAGGAAATGTTTGATTTCCTGTAGTGAAGAGAATGTGGGGGCTATCATGTATATATGTGTGCATGTTTATGTCTGTGTGTATCTGTAAGGTTGGGTGGTTTTATGTGTGTCTCTTATGCATGCAAATATATTGTAATATTTCAGCTTGTGTATATTTTTTCTCAGGAGCAACATCAGAGAACAGCTCTTAATTGTATTTATCTACCATTGCTATTTTTCTAAAATTATTATATATCATTATTTGATCACCAGAGATGCTATGGCGTTATTAGTAAGTTAAGGATTCAACAGAAGTGTAAAAATTCATTCTGATCCTTTAATTTAACACTTAAAGACGAGAGAAGTGTGCTTGATATTGTCAAATCCATTTACGCATCCTTTATCTGTTCTAAATGACGTCAATGAATTTCTAAGTAATTAGAGTCTGTGAGAATAAATTTGACACATCGACAATAGTTTGTGACTGTTTTGCAAGAAAAAATAAACCTTTTCTGTCATCTGAGAATCACTGAATCATCCCCTGGACCATCACTCATACTCTTGTCTCTTTGTTGCTGTTTTATTTAAGATTGTTTTGAGGGACTTTTTCAACACGTTGACACGTTAACAAATCCACAATATTAAATGACCTTGTTTTGCAATTTTGGCCACATCCTCTTGACTTGCAAGCTTTTATCAGCGTTGTCAAACGTACACACACTCACACACCCATGTACAAACCTCCACACACACACAGAAAGAGAGAGAGAGAGAGAGAGAGAGAGAGAGATCAGGCACATGTATACACAACTGCCACCTCTGATCTTTGAAAATACTATTCTGTTGTCAAGGGAACAGCCGAAGCCTATCAAAAAGTGTGTCTGTGTGCATGTGTGTGCGTTTGAGAGGGAGCATTTGTGCATCTTGGAATAGCTTCAGTGACGCATACATTTGCTCACAAACACCATGCCAGCTAACCGCCCTCTTTCACCTCCCCATTCTCTGTTACAACATACATCCATCTGTCCGCTCATCATCCTCTCATTTCTTTTCTTTACATCTTTTTATTTTTCTCTTCTCATTTCCTGAGCTTTCTCCCACAATCCTTAAATCTATTTTCTTCTCAACTTGCTGTTCTCTCTTCTATCTTATCTTATATCTTATTTTCTCTCCTCTATGTTCTTTGTCTTGTCTTTATTTTCTCTCCTTTCCACTTCTTTCCTTTCCTACTCTTGTCAGAGCTCGTATTTAGGTAGTTGTGTAACGTTATTTTGCCTCTCTTCATGGAAAATATGACTGTTTCCTCAAGATCAGCACTCCCCTAACCTCTTGATTGATTCCTGTTATGTCCAATCCTCACCATCAGTTATATTATTTGTGTCCCTCACAAAAACAGCAGCGCCAACAGTTCTTCTACTCTGTGCAGAAAAAGTTCACTTCAAACAAGATTTTACCACAACAAGAATGTGCCATAGGCTGCCAGAGCTTAAGACTTCTTGATATCAGCGTGCTTATGTGCCATGAAAGGTTTATTTTTACAAGCAGTAAAATCCCATGAGGGAGTGATGACTTCATATTGTCTCTGATTAATGGTTCTACATGAGGACGGGGGCTGGATGGGAAAATAAGCCAAATTCCCTTATTTTCTAGCCCTTCAAGGCATCAGCAACCTACATTTAGGGTACCAGCTCTGGCGGCAACCTTTTTTTGTTTGAAATCAAATGTTGTCTGTGGGGTGGAAAGCTCTCCACCTGCAACAAAGCGATCCCATTTAGCCTGACCTTATCATTATTAACAAATCCTCTAAAGTGTAATTCATTTTAATATATTGTTGTCGTGTTGGAGGCTGCCTCATGGATTATTTCTGACATGAACCAACAAAGTATTTAAAGTAATCCAAATATGAAAGCTTTCCTTAAGACCAGCTTACAAGTCACACCAAGTACGTTCAATAAAGCCACAGAAAGAAAAAGAATTTGTAGTTGATAAAAGGTTTTATATCTGATAACATGAGATCATCTCAAAGTCACACGTCACCAGACCACCAGTTTTATGCATAAAATTCATTCAGAACACACCTTCCTGTTAAAATGAAGCTTATTTAAACCTTAACCCCCATAAAAAACTCTCAGTGATCAACTTCCTTCCAAAGGAGCTTAGAGGACTGCAATCAATAAAGTTCCCCACAGTTTGGCATTTTTGGCAAGTGTTTGCGTGTATGTGAGAGTTTGCAATGTGTGTGCGTATGACTCGTTCTGAGTCACCGCTGTCCCCTTGGGTGAACAGCCAGGGCAAAGAAAAAAAGGTTAATTTGTGAGTGTGTGTTTGAGAAAGAGTACAGAGAGTGTGTGTAGGAGTCTGTGGGCACGTGTGTGAATTTAACATCCATATTTGTGTGTTTCTGTGTGTCTTTATTTGCCCCATGGAGCTGCCCAGACAGGAACACCCTTGAATGACTCAAGACTTTGACTACATCCAAAACCATCCATGCCTCACAAATATGTTCATTTATTCAAATTCAGTTTTGTTGTCCAACTGATTATTTCAACAGAAAATAACAAAGGATGAGCACTATGCTCTAAAGTCTATTTGTTTGAAAAACAAGTCTGGTAATATCCCAAAACATTTCTTGTCATAAAACCAATAACACTGGCAATGAATAGATTTTTGATCAGCAAATTAACTTATTTCTCTGTGACATAGAATTGTATTTGTGTCCAAAAATGGATCAAAAAGTCACAATGCTGTTCGTATGACTCATTCCATCATTAGCAAATCAGAAGTTTGGTATGCATTGTTCTACATTACATTTAAAACTGAAAGGACACAGACACGCTTTATGACCTATTTCATTTACAGCTTACTAATATTGAATGGTAAAGATGAAAGCAAACATACTATTTGTGCTTGTTAGCCTATATAGCTTAATGTCTTAAGATTAACTACAACATGTATCCAAGAAAGATGCTAATTGCCAAGTAGTATTCTCAACATGGTGAAACTATTCCTGGAGTGTTGATTGTCTCTGAGCAGCAGTTACATAAAACTAGTTAAAACTAGTCACAACATGAACATTGCAATTCCAGATCCCAATTTGTTAACTCTAATCATTCACGAATGATAATGTAAAACTCTTAGTAATTATCAATAGTTTTTAACATGAAGGTTTGAACTAAACCATGTATCTGCATAAACATCACAACTCCAACCATTTAATGTTAACCAAATGAAAGACATGTATGTCTTTTTGACCCATGGGCTCTTTACTATAAGACAGCAAGCTTGGAGGTCACTAAGACTTGGAGGATGATGCACCAAATCATAACAAAAGTTCACAGGACACTTAAACAGCAGAACAACAATAACCAAATGTGACCTTATTTAGATCACCCTTACATTAATCCATCATTAGTAAGCACCAAAAGCAACTTAATCCTACGCTGGACAGGATACTTGGGGGGGGGGGGAGCATGTGAGAAGCATCAGTAGTACACCACTGATGCTTCTCACACCCAAAGGCATGAAATACTCACATGCAAATACCCCTATAGGACATGCATTAATGGAGAGATGTCAGAGTGAGGAAGTTACCCACAGGGAGCACTCCTGAGATTGGTGTCTTGCTCAAGGGTACTCCTGCAATTCTCAAGTGACCTGGCTCCTCCCCAGCTGCAATTGAACAAATTTTGGTTCATATTGACACTTAAACCCTCTGGTTCCCAACTTAAGTCCCTGCCAACTGAGCTATTACCATCCCCAAACATACTGGGATATATGGGGTTATTGACAGTAGAAAAGAAAGAGATTTGTGCTCACTATATTGCAACAATAATATAAGACAAACTCTTTAGCCCAAATGTTAGGTTTAGAGTCCTTGAGATAAGACAAAACAAAAAGGTAGAGAAAGAACAACTACACTGCTAAAAATGTAAACACCAAAAAGTTTTGAGCCAGCTGGTCTTAATCATGAGATCTGCCATTAATCAGGCAGCCTGTTGAGTGAGAACAGATTCGACTGATAGTTGTTCACCTGAGCTTCAGTATGTGAGTCAGTCCCACCAGCAGGGGAGATCATAGGGAACAGATAGCATGGACTCCTCCTCTGTGCAGTTGGTTAAGTTGTCAGCATGTGTGTAAGTGGAGCAGTCTCTGCTGTCTTGTGAGTCAGGATACTGTCTGTGAGCAGGATGGAAAAGCATCATCATTTCGGGGGTTCATAAGGACTTTTGAGGTGCTGCTGTCTGGACTGATGGGAGGAGACAAGTAGTATTAAAAAGAGAGAGAAGTAGTATTTGTTCCCAAAATTATGGTGTTTTGCAATTTCAATGAACTGTAAAATCTTTTCCTGGCATCTTTGTGGTGGAAAAACATTTTCAAGGCCTTAAAGAAACACCTTGCTGTGATTTAATAATGAGGCTTTCTGGATGGCAGTTTTTTTTTATGGGGATTATAATTTTGTAATTTGGTTTGTAATTTTGTGGTTGTATGACTGATGACTAAGATGTTTAATTCTATAAACATTAAGATGTATGAAAAATGTATTCTGCAACTTTTACAACAATTATAAACACCCTTTTAAATCATGACACATCTTATCATGAAAATATTCCGCATTGACCCGCTGCTGAACTGCGTAGATGAAAGTGAAAATCTCTTTCAGACAAACCATCATTTTCAGCAGTTAGGGAATGCAATGTTTTAGTGGTGGCTGAACAAATAGCATGGATGGGGGTGGGGGGGTTGAAGGAGGTGGAGCGGCACCTTCAACAACATTTGATTGAGAAGACCCACAGAGGTTAAAAGCTCCACGTGTAGACGTTCAAAGACGATGTGTCTTAAACTCAAAAGGACCCATTTTAAATGCTCTGGTGACTCACTGCTCCTTCTCCCGGCTTTACGGGAAATGGAATGTGTTTTTAATCATTCCGTTTTTTCTCCGCTCCTCCTCCCTTTAGCTGACGAGGGGAAGGTCAGTGTTTGTCTGTCTGTGTGAATATTGTGGTATGTGTGTTTGTTCATGTTTGTGTGTGTTTGTACATGTGTATCTCAGGTCTATACTTGAGGGCAGAAAGCCCAAATGATCTCACTGCTGTCTGGCAGGATATGTGGGATAAGTGTGGCTTCCATTCATTTAGAAAACGAACACATCCAACACTGAAACAAAGCTGATGATCAGATCAGATAAATTATTGCTAATACCAATAAAGGCAAAATTCTTCTGAGATCAGGTGATTGGTTAACAGAAATTACTTTAAGTTAGAATACAAAAATGTCTGAAAGCTTTCTTGAGGAGTAAGATGAGAAGATCAACCGCTATCTTGTGTCCGTCTGTTCAAATAAAGACTTAAGCCTTCAGGACGACTCAAGGTTGTTTTTTTTGTTGATGTATACAACTTAAACATTACTATATTATAACAGACATACATATATTTAACACAATTTCAAGAAACTTGTTATCTTTTTTTAGCTAAAAAACAACTGAATTAATCATATTATATCGCTACATGGATAACATAAGTTTATAGTGGCTCTGTATCCCAGGTTCTTGATCAAAATCTCCCATTAATTTTTACCTAGGAACACTAAAGTTTAATAAAAACATAGTTATATATTTATTGATTAATCTATGAAAAAATATCTTTTAAAATGACCAGGATCTCTTATCTCTCTCTCTCTCTCTCTCTCTCTCTCTCTCTCTCTCTCTCTCTCTCTCTCTCTCTCTTTCTCTCTCAACTTTCATATCTTATTACTGCTTGTCACTATCTTTATATTCAAGTTACTAACCTCTCCTTTTTCTGGGAGCTCCTGAGCTCTCTTAGTTTCCTCGGGACTGTTGATGAGGATGGCCTGCCCAAACAACCACCCGCCCTCCCCCCAATCTTATCCTATCCTATCCTTCTTTCTGCATCTTGTCCCATCTCCCCCATCCCATTTTCAAGCCCAGCACAGTTTAGCAGATGGCTGTTCTGTCATGAGTCCGGTCTGCTGAAGATTTCTGCCTGTTAGAGGGAAGTTTTTTCTTGCCACGCTGTGACGGATTAAGCTGGGCTCTTGTAATATAGCCATAAGTAAGGTCCTTTACCTGCTTTTTGTAAACATAACAATGAGCATGGTCTTGTTACCTGTTCTTTTGTTAATGTTAACAGACAAACAGTAAGGTCCTTTACCTGCTTTTGTAAAGTGTCTCGAGATAACACCCGTTATGAATTGACGCTATACAAATAAAGATTGATTGATTGATTGATTGATTAAACGAGGGCAGTGACTTGTGTGTGTGTCAAACTATTACGATTAACAAATTAATTGAATACTTAAAGTGAGGACTAAAAAATGCAAACCTTGACCTGGTATCCCTTTCAGGCCGAGGTCAAAGTCTAACATCTAACGTGGCACAATTTGACTTTAAGTTTTCAATTCCAATAACCAAGACATTTTCTATGTTGAGTTTTATTCAAGATTTGTAGTCAGGGTAAGTCTTAAATACTGGAATTAGATACATATAGTTAAATAAACAGCTTTTTACCAACATGGATAAAAGTAAACTAACACTATAATTGATTTAATCTTAATTTGTATTTTATCACTGGAGAACTGATTCATGTCCGTACAGCAGAAACTCAGTAGGTACAGCAGGTCATCCATTTGGGAGATTCTGCAGTTTAATCCTTGGCTTCTCCAATATTATGCCAAAGAGTCCTTTGGTAAGATAGTGCACCCTTATTCAAAACAAAGAGTAAGTGTGTGGTCAAATTTGAAGAGGCTTCCATTTTTTATAAGAATACACACCTTACTCTGCAGCAAACTGTACTATGGTGCTCCTAGTGCTCAGAAGACTACAAAGATGTTTTATAAATGTAGTCCATTTAATAGTGCCATAAAAAACATGTGTTACAGAATGTGTGTTGTTTTTTTAGTATTTTCAATAGCCTGCCTGTATTTAGGACAGGCATCAATACCAGACATATTTACAAACAAAACCGGGGGTATAGCAAATATGAGAAAGGCTATAAAATTGCTCTTCTACACCTGCTGCAATGTGGGTGATAGAGGGAGTGAACCCCTAAATACTGTGCTGTGCTGGACTCTAGAGATGTGGATGGATGCACATACACACACATAAAGAAATTCAATAAGAGAAGCTATTTATTACATTTCACGATACGGATGCTGACCCTTCAAAACGGAATGCCTTTGCCGGCATAACAAAACATGTCGCAGGTCATTTCAGTGTACTAGAAGATGAACATGATGGTGTTGATCTTCTTAATCTTTTCATAGCTATGACTCTGCTTGGTGGTGATGATGAGGATGACGACAACAATGATTACAATTTACGTTTTTACCTCGCTGCGGAGTACAGTTTCTGAGCTTTTAGATTTTTTGTGAGTGCCTAAAACCATTGAATAGGGTTAAAAATACAGAACGGGCCAAGAAGAACACATGGTTGTTTTGGCCCCTCTGTCCTTATCAGATATGTGTATGAACATATAGAAACACACACACACACACACACACACAGACACACACGTAAATCTCCAGCTGATCTGCAAAACTCTGTGTCACACTGACCATCCTCACCAACAGTCCCAAGGAACCTAAGAGAGCTCAGGAGCTCCCAGAAAAAGGAGAGGTTAGAATATAAAGATAGTGACAAGCAGTAATAAGATATGAAAGCTTGGAGAGAAACCTAATGTCTTTTCATCTAAGGTCTAAGACAGAGGGTTTAGTATGTGGTTCAAACCTTAAAGACCAGAACTTGGAAATTTGTGAATTTCGATTTTGCAAAGAAAACCAAATGTAGTTTGACTGTAGTTGACCTGTCCAATTTCTTTCTTACGTTGTCACAATATTGGAAGATATTTAATAAATGATTGTTTTGATCATCTGCCTTTTGTCAGTATCACAGATCATCTTACATCTCTCGTAAGGATCACGTTACAGGGAAATCATATTAAAACATGATCAAATTTGAGCCAATCAACAGAATGAGCCCCATCTAACAGTTTTTTCTGACCCCTAAATTGTTCTAGGTTATTCATTGTACTGTGCAGGTATTGCCGTTAATTTGTCCCACCCTGAACTTCTATTGATTTTTCCAAGGTTCAAGAATAAGAACTTTATTTATGTGCCTCTAATTCTACCTTACAGCAGTAAATGCCAGCTCCTGTTTTGTTGCCCCATGGCTGTTGTCAGTCAAAAACATCACCTCCGGCCCAGACTGGCTTCCTTGGAAACTCTCGGCCTATTTCTGTTTGTCTTGACTAGGGTTTTTCCAGCCCGAGGTGGCTATTTTGGTCGTATAAATGCAATGTTGTTTTGGGAGGGGGGGGGTTGAGGAGCGAAGTGCCGATGAGATCACCTCTCAAGGCTCCTGAGCTGTGAAACAACAGACAGCAAGACAAGACAAGAACTGCCATGAGCAGAGGCACAAAATAAAAGCTTGGAAATTATTGACATCCTGTCCTGGGTTCAGGTCAGCCTCAGGCATCAGAATCAAGAAACAACCTGTCCAACCATTTATTTAAAAAAATAAAAAATAAATGGGCCGTAAGATTTGGAAACATCACTGAAAAAATATTTGTGAGCCTAAGACATGCTTAGACTACATCTTTAAAGAAAACAACACTTCCATGAGTATTTCAAGGCTTTACAGCAGGAAAAGCCAAACACATCTGTGCTTTATTCTATGATAAGTGTTGTTTGTGTGGCTGTGAGGCCATGGAAAAATGCAGCTTAGCTTTATTTTTCTGAGGGAAGTACTAAGTCATGCTACAGCAGCTTTCATATTGGCGTGGTGAGAATGTCTGTCTTATTGTCTCACTGTCTGTCTGTCAGTCTGTTTTGTCTGAGTTTTAACAATGGGAATGACTTGAGCCAAAGTTATCATGATCAGTGGATATGAGTGAGTGGATGTGTGGGTGTGAAGGTGTGCATTGCCATGTACACTCACGTCTGTGAGTATGTGTGAGTGTGTGTGTGTGTGTGTGTGTGTGTGTGTGTGTGTGTAAAGAGAGTTTATTGCCATGTGGTTGTCTGCTGTTCAAGCCAGGTGCGGTGGTAGCTGGACGGGTGTTCGGCTTTATTGCCAAAGTCAAACAACAACAACTTAGTACAATGTGTAACATAACTGCACGTAAAGGAGAAAGCAACAGCCACTTGTGAGTAGAGCTACAATATGAGGAACAGAGTATTGGTCCAACAACTTGTTTTATTAAGAGTTAAAATACATTTTAGGCAAACCCTGAAAAAAACAAAAAAAACTCAGATTCAGAAAGTTAGTCATAATTATGCTGATTTACCTCAGATGATTTAAGTTTTGTTTCAATTATTTTGATGCAAAAAAGAACAGATAAGGTGTGTGTCTGTGTGTGTGTGTGTGTGTGTGTTGGTTGTATGTGTGTGTGTGTGTGTGTGTGTGTGTGTGTGTGTGTGTGTGTGTGTGTGTGTGTGTGTGTGTGTAGGTGTGTGTGTGTGTGTGTGTGTGTGTGTGTGTGTGTGTGTGTGTGTGTAGGTGTGTGTGTGTGTGTGTAGGTGTGTGTGTGTGTGTGTGTGTGTGTGTGTGTGTAGGTGTGTGTTTGAGTGTTGGTGAGTGTTTGAGTGTAGGTGTGTGTCTGTGTGTGTGTGTGTGTGGGTGTGTGTGTGTGTGTGTGTGTGTGTGTGTAAACCTTCATGCATCTGGAGCTTCTTAAAGAGACTGGGTGGAGGGAGTTGTGTGGTAAAATGAGGTCATCATTGCTGTTGATTTATGTGACACACACTATTACTTACACTGCTGTGACTGCACCAACGTCTCATCTGACAGCATGAATAATATATGAAAGATGACATCCTGAATTTCTCCTCCCTAATCTGCTGTTTTATAAAGTTTACTTCATCATTACTGACCCATGTCCGCGTGGACTGTGTGTGTTTATGTGTGCTACTTGTCCAAGTTCTGTTATCGTTTCGACATCTGTGCTGATTACCTGCCATCTTTCATCCAGTTCAACAAGTTTTCTTCACATAAGTAGTTTATGATTTTGCGCAACAGGAAATGAAAAGGAGTGTTTAAGTTTACGTGCGTGTGTGTGTGTTTGTTTCATAGTCAAGGCTACTCTCTATTGTGTGATTGACATGTAGTGGTAAATTCAATGACACATATATTGCATAACTTTGTCTTGACAAAGGTGTCAAACTGACTCATCTGCCAAACTTTTACTTATCTTACGTTTCAGTCAAGTCACATGTATTGATTCATGTAAACGCCATTTTGGCTTTTTCCCAGACATGCATTGATTTGCCTGTAGCACTGAAAAGTACAACTGCTCACCAGAGACTTGTTGGGTGGCAGATCACATCCTGTATGTGCTTTTGACAGCCAGACTCAGACATTTGCCCCCCAAGAAGCTCCTAACCGAGCCCTAGGTTCCCAACTTCCAAAGAGGGGTCACTGTGGTCACCACTGAATAGAGCTAAGGAAAGAGAGGAGGAGGGGGGTGGATGAGGGGGGTTAGAGGTTGGAGGACAGTTGTTACTGTCAGCATCCATCAGGGAGCCCAGGGGTGACATGGTAACAGGCAAGACGGCGGGAATAAAGGGAGGAGGAGCTGGAGGATGAGAGGTCAGGATGGAGAGTCAACCCTTAACTAGTCACCCTTCGAGTACACGTTTTCCCCCCTTTCTCTCCATATGTTATGTATGCGGATGTGTTTGCCCGCAGCTGCTGGATTTCTCCAGATTCTACTTAACACAGTATGTCAGCTGTTTTTCCATCTTTGATAACAAGTTATGGGCATTACTTTTGACTATTTACTTAACACCTATATATACAGGCTGTAAGAAAATTAAAGGAAAAGCCTTAAGAGAGCGCTAGGGAATATTTTGAGCTTTCATTGATTTTATTTAACGATACTCAATGGTTTGAGAAAAAGAAACAACAAAGACAAGCATTCAGCCACATACAGTTAACATGTTGCTGAGCTAAGCAGCTAGTTAGCCTTAAGCATAATGAAAACATCCTAACTGCTCAGTTTAAAGGTGAAAACTTCCACCTACTAGAGACTAAGCTCACTAATTAACAAGACCAGACCTGTAATTTTCCAGTCATCTGTTGCCAGGTAACTAAAATCAGAAATTAGCCTGACCCTCAAAACATATTTTATCTAATGAATGAATCAATGTTGACTCACTTGTTAATCAGCTTGGTTCAAGTTGCTTTCAAGGTGGGAACGTTTTTTAGCTCATAGAGCCAGGCTATATCCATAATCTAATTTCCAGCCTTCATGCTAATTGGATTCTAAATTAAGCTTCATATCTTTTGCACATGTTGCAGAGTTGTTTCAATCTATCCAATTTATTCCGTGACAGAAAACTATTTGAGAATTATTTTTATATTCAAAGTTTTCCCAGCTTTCTATCTTGTAGGAGCTTGGACCCTTTTTCTGATCCAGGAGAGAGGTAAGACAAAGGGAACATGGGAGATGATGACTGAAAGCAGCTTCCACAGGCTTTTTTTTTCTTTTTTCGCCAAATTTAGATTCTCGTCACATGGCTGACAGAAAACCTCTTCTAACAGTCTAAATACATGATTTGGAAACCATGTTAATGAGATTTCACTCAACTGTAAAAGATTTCAACATGAGTTAAATCAGAAAGATTGTTTTATATCACCACCTTTCTCAGTTCATCTCTTCCGGCTCTGGGGTCAGCTGATAAGGGGCATTAATCTAATTATTTAACCAACCACATTTTACCACAAACTGTAAACCAATAATCTTGCTGCTCCCAAACTTTAAATCTTTCCCCGCTCTGCTCTGCCAGTTTGCCATTCCTGTGTATTTCAGTACCTCCTTGAACAGATAAAGACATCAAATGGGTCTAACCAGACATTAAACATTTCAAATACTTTTCTAAAATTGTAAAACAACAATCCTTCACTCTTAATTAAGTCTCTCCTGATTGAATAAACTCAAAACACAGCAATCTTGAAACATTTGTCAGAACTCAATACAACCTCTTATAATAAAAATAATGAATAATAATATAAATAATAAAACAGAGTAATGACTTGCACAAAAAAAAAAATTGCAATAACGTTCTTTAAATGTGGTTCAGGCCTTTTATTCTTTTGTATCCAATCAGAGGAGCCTTTTAAAGAAGATGTAATGAGAAAAAAAAAATAGAATTCATTTCTCATGTAATCACTATAATTTGGCACTAATTGAACTTAACTGTGAAAACAATCTTAATGTCTGAAGAAAATGATCCTTTTGTAAATCACAGTGTGGTAAATCCCTCCCATCCATTAAGTCTGCTCCAGCTCACCTCAGAAATAATGACATCCTCAGGTTGACTGAGATAATAACCTGCAGTCTGACTGTGGCCACGTTGTCTGGCCGGTTTTCAGCTCCTTCAAGGAAAACATGTTTTTCTGCCACTAGCCACTGGTGAGGACTTCAGCCTAGACATAAACATGGTGTTGCTGTGCAGAGGAAGCTGGAGGGCTGGAACTGAAGGTGGCAGAGGGCCAAAATGTCTGCTGTGCTGTGGCACTCAGGTGTTACACAAAACACACCTGTTGGAGATCCAACATTTATTCAACAGAACTGAAAAATGATCCATTGATGAGTATGTAGCCTGTTGGGGTATTCATGCTTTTTTATATCAAAGACTCTTCACCTCCACCCCCAGCTCACCCCTGCCAAAAATCTAAATCTACACATTAGACCGTGGACCCCATTTAATGAGATTTCAACGTTTCATCCTTTGGAACCACATCTAAGAAAACCGCCCTTTTTAAATATAACTTGGTTCAGGCTTTTATTATTATTTGTGTATTATATTTTAAAATAGTCCGTTCATATTGACAGAGTTTAAAGCAAAACTTCAGATCAGAGTAATCCTCACATGAATGTATTATACTAATTATTCTTTACAAAAACCTTAGTTATGTTTTCATTTCGAGGTCCCAGAGTCCACCTTTACAACTAGTGTGGCTTAAAGTGGTTGAGTGTAGTATCACAATAAGTTGATACCACACTCTGATATTTTTCCTTTTTTATTTGTAAAAAAGGAATGAGGATACTATGTAGAGGAAAAAGAGACAAATATATGTTCATTAATTTTTATTTGTACATCATTAGTAAGACACTTACTTCTTGTCAAGTGACATCAAGCTCTGTCTGAATTTAAAATGTTTTCATAACAGCCCTTATAAAGCTCATTGATTACACATAGTATCTTATTTGTGAAAAAATTACAAACACAGCAAAACATTTTGTGGGTTTACAAAGATCAGGTGCCATTGAGGTCATTAAACTTTAGGCAGTAGTCTAACTGCCGCCAAAAAAAGGGGATGAGGATGGTGTCCATGTTCTCATCCAATCCACAGAAAGACAAGATAAGATGTTATTTAAAATGTAAATAAAGATTAATAAAGATAATTCAGAAACACATCATCAGCTGGGTGTTTTAAACACACATTAAAGATCACTAAAGACGCAAACTCACCCGCCTGCGTCAAAATACCAAGATAAAACTTTTAATGTTTGAAAGATTTATTTACTCTGGGTCAGACCATCCTGATCAAGTAGTTTAGTTAGACAAGGTCAGTATCTCAGGCAGGCAAAAAAAACTGTATGTGAGTGTGCGACAGAAATAGGCTGATAGACAGACAGACGTAATAGATAAACACACACACACACACACACGCATGCACACACACACTCACAAACACATAATACTGTAACTAAGAACCAGACAGACAGGTCCTAATGCACAGCAAGTGCTTTTTTTCAAAGAAGAGACGGGGAGTGCCAACAACACACACACACACACACACAACATAGGCCTACACAGAAAAACGCGTCAGACAAAATCACTCTCAATTCAAAGCAAGAATTGGTACAATAAACACTGAGTAGAGTGACATGTTACTGAGTTACAGCGTTTAGTATTCAAACGTGAAAAGCCTACATGTGTCATAGAGTGACACATCACTTTAATAATTAACTTATTCTTTTATTTCTTGTTTCAACACCACAGCACTCCGGCGCATCTCACTCATTGTATTTAACAAAGATGGTTTTTGAGTTATATTTTTTTCTTGTGCATGTTAGTGTTGATGTAAATGGTTTTGTTATTGTTCTTTAACAAAGCAATGTGTTTTCACTTTCCACTGACCTCCCCCTAACATTATGACACATCCTGAATGAAACATTTGTCACTTCTTTTCTACTTTATCGACTAAGTGTTGACATTCTGGTAAATCATTAATTAGTACGCATTTTTCAGATGGCCTTTGAATGTAGCACTGCTCTGTACACTCTCTGTTACATCAGTATTAGAATAATTGTTTTTTAATCTCTTACCCAACATTATATGATGCGATTGCTTATATTTTAATCATATGTTTATCATCCCTAAATAAATGGGATTTTATGGGATTTCATTTCTTTTGCCAAGAGAGAATTGTATTTTTCAAAATCTCAAAATAAATGGGATTTTCTAATTGCCACGTCTTAACTGAATGGCTGTGTTACCTTACTTCCTTTGGCCCAAGTTACAGGCCCAATTGTAAAATGTTATTATAAATGATTGAAAAAAGTATGGTCAAACTAAATAAAAAAAAGACATAAGATGTGTGGAAAGAGAATGTAGTGACTTATATTAATAGATCATTTAATGGTAAGCGTTGCCTTTTCTAAAAAAAAAATGTAGCTCCACGATTGGTTGATGTGATGAGCTTGAAATAGAAACATTAACTGTATAGAAGAAGATATTTCCTGAAAGCTCTGTCTGTATGACTGCAGCTCAGAAAACTACAGCAATAGGAGGGAGCTTTCACAGCAGATGTTCAGGCCCTTCTAACTAACAGGAATCTGTGTCGCTTCATGTGTCATTTGTGGTCTTGTGATCTGCATCTCTTTCATAACAGAGTAAACATTCACAGAGTTTCAGAAGTGGCTGATTCCAAGAAACGTGTCTTGGAAAGTTTCTATTTCTTCCCACATTTACATTTTACTGTCTTGTTGAACTTTTCCGTATCATTTCCTATCCACAAAGTGAAAGCACACCTTGCTATATAATTCTATAAGATTTTATACTTTTGAAGTATAATATGCGAACACGTGCACACATTTGCAATGCAAACACGCATCAAAACGTTGTAAATTAGTTAGAATATTTATTTTAGGAGGAGGTGAAAAGTAGAATTCGACAAGGCTGTCACCTGACATCAGAGCTCCTGGTTCCAGAGAAACATGCACACAAACACACTTCTTTGAAATCCTCCCCCACACTTATGTTTTCACACTTAATGACAGAAACATGAACCACATTTCCCCTGAAGCCAACACAAAGACTGGAATGGGTTGAACTTTATAAACCAACTCTTGGAGACAGGAAACAGAGAGCACCACTAGAAAACTACCCACAAGTGTGGCCAAACATTTTCTCTGTTGCTTTATGTTTAATGATGCTTTATACTGATACTGCCATCCTTTGATGATGGCCAAGTGATTATTAGGGGAAACACAGCATTTCTGGCAGACTTATACTGTTAATGACTCAGTTAAACGGACAAACAAGTGTAACAACAACTCACAGAGCTTTGTGGGAACGCTATGAAAAATTTGCAAATTTCTTGACTTACTTTCCAATTGGATTATTAGTTTATATGATGTTGATGGTGCAGGACTCTGTGAAATGTTAACATTTGCCACGTCTATTATCAAGTTAATTGTGTTGAGTTTTGATGTTTACCTTCTAACTCCAATCCCGGTGAATGACTGCCTAACAGTGATTCTGCCCGAATCAGCAGGATGGTACTTTCATTTTGGCAAGTAGCTAGAGCACATAAGCCTGCAGCACCTATCCACATTGTTCTGTTTGACACACAACAAAACTAGGGCCTCCACTGCAAAACACAGCCAGGAGCAGCACTGGGTCGCACACAGACGGGGCAGGTCAGAGGATTGTAGTCTACAAGTCAGCTAGCCACGCAAACATCTCTTTGATTATGTTCGGGTTGGATTCATCTGCAAAACAATGACAAGCAACAAGAAGGCCAACACATTTGAAACACCATTAGAGATGTCAGCTGCTCCAGAGGTGACAATGTTTTTTTGTTTTTTTTTGGTGTTTCATTCATGTCAATTCATTGAGGTTGATTTATTTGGTAAAGGACTAATATATGTAACTGTTCCAGGACTTACACGAAGAAAACACAAGGCTGGGACACGAAGAAGAGGAGAAACTTATACTTACAGCCTGGCGAAGTATGGTAAGAACACAAGGAAGACAATCCTTATAAATTTGTCCTCTAAAACTTTTTATCAATTTGAACAAAGTACTGTTTTCCGGAAATGACATCTTTTAAGTGCCAACATGGCTTGCATTATATTTTTCAATAATATTAACATGCTATATCAGAGACAATGCCACAGTTCAGACAGATTTAAATACTGTAATCTACAAGTGGTTAATTTAAGAAATAGCTGGCAACTATCCACTGTTTTTACAAAAAGCTGACAGTGAGTTTTTCCTCTTGCAGTCTTCAGTTTTGCAGCAGTACAGTCTATGTGAGTGGTCCAGAGTTGCAGGCCCAGCTCAGTCTTTCCTATCAAAGCAGAGACAGTCCACACTAGCCAGGAGGGCGCTCTCCTACCGGCTGCAGCCCAGGTAGGGGTCTCCATCTGCAGGGAAAAATGGAGGAGTGCAGCCTACACATGGGCAGAACGGAGAGCCAGACCTCTTTAGTGTGAATTTTCTGTCATTGTTTCAGTTATGAGCCTTTACTGTGTGAGCTTCAGTTGGTTTGCTGCTATCTCCCCCTGCTGGTTTATTCTGGTACTTCAATTGTATTATATACTCTTAGTTAGTTTGAAGTGTTTCAATACATGTTTTATACAGTATATACTATCACTGAATGTTTGTTTTTCAAGAATAGCATGATTTCAAACTCATTTGCTCAAGTGTTTCCATATTTCTCAAATAATTAAACAACATTTGTTTTAATAAAATAATAATAATAATGAATTAGTGATTAGTATTTCAAGAATGATGTGCTGGAACAGAGATGCTATAGTTTTTTTAAATGCAGTTTTTGAAATTACAGAAGGTAATTCAGAAAATTAGAAATAGAAAGTCACGTAGACAAGGTAAACAACTTGTTTTGTCTTAGTTTTTGCATCCTATTAATTGGTTTATTGTTAAAATGCCAATACTTGCTTCGATGGTCAATGTATCTGTCTCTTAAAATATAATGTTCAGAGAACTGGAAACCAGACATAATTTTTTAATAAATACTGTAGATTTTCTGTATTTCTACCACTAAGACACAATATTTAAAGTAACTCTTGGAGTGACTTTCTTGTTTTAAGGTTGGAGGTACAGTAAATCTCCATATATCTCCTGTCATTGGGGCAGCAGTAGCTGGTCCCTAGTCTATAGTGACTTCAGTTGGGAACCGGAGGGTTGCCGGTTCAGGTCCTGATACGGACCAAAAATACAGAGGTCATTCTGATAGCTGGAGAGGTGCCAGGAGACTTGTTGAGCTCTGCCGAAGTGCACTTGAGCACGGCACCAAACCTCAAACTGCTCTAGTTCACTACCTGCTTAGCAGCGTGTAGCTCCGTGACATCTCTCCTCCAATGCATGTCCACAGGTCTTGTTTGTGTGTGTGTGTGTGTGTGTGTGTGTGTGTGTGTGTGTGTGTGTGTGTGTGTGTGTGTGTGTGTGTGTGTGTGTGTGTGTGTGTGTGAGATTCGGGCCGACGTGTGTGAGAAACATGTCCTTAAAAATAACAGATTAATAAAGATGTTTGTTTGTGTTTTAAACTGCGCCAAGCAAAAACCAAATATATTTTATAATGTCTGCATATTCATTTCCAGTGCCTTCAAATGCTAAACTTTTCTCACAGATCAGAACAATTCAGTTTACGTCAATTATCATCGGGGGTTATTTTGGAAAAAAGAGAAATATTGCTCACGGAAAATAACGTAAACCACGACTGTGAAAACGTCTATTTTTAGAATCGAAAAATGATAACCTTCTGCTCCAAGAGTGCTGCAAATTTAGAGTAAAAGTGGAAGCACTGCAGTTGCATTTCTAACACTACATGCATGAAAACGTGCTCTGTATCAAGTTTCACGGTTTGAATGAGTCAAGAGTTCACAGGGACTTCCCCTTTGTTTCTCCCCATGTCATCAAATACTGACATGTTTTCACAGCCTTAAGACCCAGTTAGCTCTGATCCCATGCTCACACTGCGGAGACGCTGAGGTTCATCATACGATGGTACAGCGAGGAAAGACATTTTGCTTCCACCAAATGGGGGTCTAGGAATGGTGGCCACAACTCTATTTTGGTTGATAGCTGGCTGGGAGCTGCAGTGCTCCAAACTTGAGTGGACAGATGGGTGAAGTAGGAAGGCAGAGGTGTGACGGGAAGTTAAGGAAGAGATTGCAGATACTGGTCGAATGGGTGTCTGTCTGGAGAACTTGGGGGGTGGAGGTATCAGTGACACAGCTTGGGTAACCTCACTTGAATTATCTTCTTTTTGTCTTTCCCCCATCATCTCCCACTCTTCATGAATCCTTTCCTCCACTCCTGTCACCTCTATCTTCTCATTTACGACTGGGTGCCCTTCTTGCCTTTCCTGATCCAAACCAAACTGATTCTCCAACAGAGGTGTTGTGGGGTTCTTCTCATCCCTGAAACTGCAAACAGTACTCTGAGTGTCCTGTCCCAACCCTGAGGGAAGAGACCCACCTTTACCTATTTTAACACTTTCATTGTCATCGTCATCATCACTGGTGCATTGATCAATGCTGGGAGAGTGGCGTAGCCTCTGGAGCTGTGCTGAGGTGCGGCGAAGAGCACCTCCCATGAGACCAGTGGGAGAGGGGGCCACGTTGAGTAAACGATTGAAGAGGGCCATGTTGGGGTGACGACTGCCTGACTCTTCCAGGTTCTCAGCTATGTCCTCCAAAGGCTGGAAGTGCATCTCCTCTTTAGGGATTCTGCAAAAAATATGTTGAGCCATTTTATTTTCATTTTTACCTTGCTTGACAGATTTTGTGTTCAGACATTTTACTCAACCCCAACTATTTCACAGCACATATTGTTTTACAGAAAAACTATTCTAACTTTCATCAAAATGTTCCCACCAAGCAGGGTGGTTCGAACTGAAATTGTCACAGTCACAAGAAAAGGGACTATTGTGTGAGAATGTAAAACCCAGATACTTACGCCATGTCAAAAGTGGACCCCTGAAAGGAGGGTTTGCGGAGGACAAACAGAGTGGCAGCAGTGTAGGGAGGTCTGGGGTTGGAGTCATTCCAGTAGCGGTCTCTCTCCATCATCGGCAGATCTCCATACATCTCATCCACCGCCATCATAGACACCTGCAGAGATTAAAGTGTCCATGTGGAAACCATAGGAAAGTCTTATTGCAGTTATATTCTTTAGAAAAAACACATGATTAAGTGGAACACGTTAAAAAACACGGTTTTATAGCGCCTAATATAACCTGAAAATACCCGTATTGGATCTCAAATCTCGCAGATATTTTTAATTAATTTTATCTTGGAAGACGTTTCAACAAATACACAAAAAGGGAATGTTAACTTTAAAATATTGGATGAAAGAACACTAAAAAACCTGGAAATTTCTGTCTATCAGCCAGTTGGTCTCAAAGTCATCATCATCTTCTCCAAATGGATTAATCAGCTGCTCTGCAACCTTCAAACCACAACAGAGACAATAAAAAGCACATTTACATAAATCACTGCTATGTTTTTATCTTTATATTTTGCTTTGATATTAAAACATGCAATGTATGACCATCCTTCTGACCTTTAGCCACCCAGCATAGAAGAAGAACTGTAGCAGAGTGAAGATAGGAATGTAAAGGTCCAGGTCATGACCTGGATAGCCTTGACTGGGGTCCAGGAACTGACGACCAATTAGACACACCAGGAAAAAACTATAGACTGCTAAAGTCACCACCTGTGGGAGGGATTGAATCAGTTGGCAAGGTATTGTTGATTTTTTTCTGTGAGGTCTCTCAGGTCTTTTTCACTGTTTCCGACAGCCTTCGGAGAGACAATGAATTAGTGCCACAATCCCAAAAAACTAACGCAGCAATATTGAATTCAGCTTTTAATAATAATATTTTCTCCTATTCTTTCTTCACTGCTACATGTAAAGATGTTTCTTTACAAGACTTCTGTTGCATGAATTGCTTAAAACACAATGTCAGTAAGATGGTAAATCAACAAACTTAAGGACTGGCTAGTATAACCCAGACTCATCAAAACTGAACTAATGATAATCAATCAATTTTTGGTGTTTAGCACCAAATTCATACCATATAATATCTCAAGACACCTTACAAAATAGCCGGTAAAATAACTAACTACAAAGACTCAACATGAATCCATTATGAGCACAGTATTTAGCAGTTACCATGGCAAGAAAATAACTTCCTTCAAGAGGCAGAAACCTTGACACCCTAGTGCACCTACTTCAGACTAATATACTAGTGAGGCTAAAATTCTCCAGTGAAAGGAAGTGACCTTAAGTGGGCTGGTCTCAGCTATGAAACTCCTGGTTTGAAAATAATTCCCACTCAATCCTTGAGTAGAAATAACCAAAGCAAATTGTATGATGATTTATCACAAATAACGTACCGGTAATCATAATGTTATACTATTAGAATCTGGAAGGCTTTGGACTTTCAGGGATTATGTTCATAATATAAGGAAGTATTTTTTTTAAATATCAGAACTTTCATACCGTTTACACAACAAAAAGTATTTACTGAAAGGACAATGCAGTTCTACACACTTTAAAGCTTCTAAAAGGAACATTTGTTTGTTTATCTTTTTAATGGAAGATATAACACGTGTCTGTGGTACCAATATAAGAAATAACAAAACAGTAGGACATCCTCAAGAAAAAAACAAACATCAGCCTACAGGTGAAGATGACAATATAATCAAATATATGTTTACAGCTGTGTGTAATTAAGTAAGATCTCAAGCAGGCAGGCACTTACCTGAGTGTAGACTAGGGGAACACTGATCATGTCGTAGTGAAATAACATGCTGCACTTTCCTCTGAATGCATTTAGCTCCTGTTGGTACACAAAGAGAGACTTTTAGAGGTCACTTCTCTGCATTGTTTTCTTGTCTTCAATATTTGAGTCTTGTTGAATTTACATCTAAATCAGAGTTTTCATCAAAATCCCACCACTGTATTTCTACATGTTTAGTGTCTAACGTGTATGTGTTTATGAGTGTATAATGTTGCACCTCCAGGAGTAGTTTGAGCGTGTGATCATCTTTGATCCTGCCCTCACAGCGAGCCACAGCTGCCAGGTTGGTGAACCAAACGCAGGGGATCCAGTATTTGTTATAAGGAGAATGAAGACCCTCAAACTTCTTTCTTTCCTCTCTCGACATAAAACCTGAGCAAACAGCACATAAATAAGGCACATCTCAGGTTATCTTATATGTTTGACTCACAGAAAGAAAGAAAGAAAGAAAGAAAGAAAGAAAGAAAGAAAGAAAGAAAGAAAGAAAGAAAGAAACATTGGTTCAAATAAATGCATGATTCATCCATTAGTTGCCGAAGCTTTTCTTGAAGTGTAATACAAAATGAGTAATTCATTCATGAGTGGATATTAATCAATTTAGTTAACAAAAGACACAATAGTTCAGTCTGTTGAGAAAAAGCTTTTTTTTTAATATGCTATTACATTGGAAACCTCTTAAAACCCTTCAAAACTTAAAACATAGAAAGCTCATTTAGAAAAGAGTGAAGAGAGGATGGGACACCAGCGTCTTGTGATCCTGCTTTTAAACAGAATGATAATTTTTTTATCTTGAGAGTTCAGGGTGTTCTTGTCCTTTTGATTTCTCCTCCTGTGTCTGGAGAAACAAATGTACAAAACAAGAAACAGCACACGCTAATGACATGAATGTGTGACTCATCACTCTTTTATCAACACTTCCTATCAATTCTCTGAGGGAAATGTGAGAAAAAGATAATGTTACATTTTTAAAGAACATGACAAAGAGGGTTTGCTTGCAATGAAAGCAAATAGCATTATTCACTATTCATCTTAAGTTTTGTTCATGTAAATATTCTTGTATAAGATCATAGTACACTCACTAGCTGAGCGTCATCGCGTTGACTCACCAGCCTCCACCACGTGGTCCATGGTCGGGAAACGTTTGAATACGGCCGTGCTGACGGAACGGAGGATGAGCAGAGCTGACAGACTGGTATATCTCATCATGGTTCGTCTCAGCAGGCGGCCTCGCTCGTCACTTCCCTGCAGGCCCCCTGATAGGACACACATGAGCCTGTCAGGGAGCGGGATGCTGGTATACTGGTTCCACCACCTGTTCACCACCAGGGTCACATAGAAACCTGCAAAGTGCAAAGCAGAGGAGACACAAAGGTTACTCTGGAGCTTAAATCAGATGTGGGCGCTTTAGGTGTTTTTTTCATTTTGTCCAATTTGCTGTTAAGTATATCCTGTGTAAAGCAATATAATATATATATATATATATATATATATATATATATATATATATATATATATATATAAGGTCTAGGCTTAACTGTCACATCATTTTTGTTATTGAGCCTTAAATGTTTTATACATTAAATATTCTTAGATATTCTTTAGCCTCATCTCTATATGTTGTAATTCAACTGTACACAGTACACTCACAGAACGTGTTAAATAGTAAATTGCATGACCAAATGTATTTTCATGAAAAGCCTAAAAAAAATAATTCTATCCTAAATGATTGGCATGATTGGCCCCAGCCATAAGCAAGATCCAAAGTATCAGTTGTTTAAACAATACATTTGAATATTACCCTCCTCCTCATTATAAACAGTCAACTTATACGTACACTTCATTATGTATATTAAATGTTATACGTAGATGAATACAGCTGAACACAGTGTCGGTTTTGAGCTAAAGATTCTTTTCATGGAAAATGTGTGGCATATAAAGATTCATAGTCTACAGTCCCAAAATCAAATGAACCAAACATAATATTAAACCAAGATCCAAGGAAAACTATAGAACAGTCTGTTTCTATTATTCTATTATATAAGGATGACAATCAATGCTTACCTAATACAAACGACATGGGGATGAGACTGGCATAGTGATTGCAATAAATTGCCAACTTTTCAAAATACCTCTTTTGGTCATCATACAGGAAAGATCTAAAAGAGTAAAAGCCATATGCAGTAATTTGTAAATGAATGTATAAGCAGCCAAAGTGTCCTGAAGCTGTCCTATCATTCTTACCTGTACGTGATGCTAATTGCGGTGTACATGGCGAAGAAAGCCAGGAACTCTTTATACAGCACCTTGTAGATGCTGCCTTTCCAGGCCAAAAGCAGCTTGGAGAAACCACAAAAACGTGCATTTGCAACCCTGGCTGTGTATGTGACAGTCATTGGTAACAGCCAGGTGGGTCTTCAATAAAAGAGCTGTTGGTAAAAAATGGAAAAAGATCAACAGTTGTCCTATATGACACCTGAAGTTAGAACAACCGTGCTGATGGAACAAGTTAGCTTGAGGCCATGAATTGTTCATTTAACAATCTAAATAAGTGTTCTAGTTCTTCAGAACTTCACTTCAGGAACACATCAGATATAAATAACACCGTATAATCAAACAGACTGGTATATTGTTTTACAATAAATTATGTTTTAAATGAATTTCTTCTTACCTTTTGCCGTGGTCTTTCTTGACGGAATGCAATTGCTCAGCGTACTACTATTGTGCGTAATTGGCACCACTGGAGAAGTGGATTCATATTTTCACTTATCAGTGTATTGCTCTCTGAGCTGCTGTATGTGCTTACTAGTGGTGTTTCTACTAAGAGCTCATAACTCTGATATCCCATGGCGTCAGCTCCGTTAACTTGAGGCTCGGTTGGTTGCATGGCAGTAATCCTCGGAGCCTCTTCGGAGCGTCCAGTGGTCAGTGCGCCCCGGGGTAAATCCCCAAAACGAGGAGGAGGAGCTCGTTAGCGCGGCCCCCGACCGGGACAGCGCTGCACAGTGATGGACCACAAGCGACAGGCCGCAGTGCCGGGGCACAAGGAGCGCACAGGACCGTATAGTACAGTAGAGATTATGAAACAGGAGCAAGTGGAGCATGGCAAACTTTCGTGTTAAGTGATATGAAAACAACAACCAATTTTCCGATAACAAGTTTATATAGCCCAGGCTACATGTTGCGGCTTAAATAAGACCAAAAATGCCTTTACTCGGGGGACTAAGCTTTATTGTCACGTTTCTTCTTCTTCTTCTTCTCAAATAGCTTATAAGCAGCGACACGCTTTATGGGCATCCGCTGCCATGGGGACAATACAATACACAAAGCTTCGAACTTCTATAATGTTATTTTACTTTACTACATATTTGTACTTGGGTGAACTTTATTATAAGGTATTTTTTTTACTCATAGTCTTAGGTTTAACTGGAACTAAGAAAAATATTACTTGAGAGGAAAAACACAAAAATGTACATATATTTACACTATAAGTTAGTACGATACATCGTATTCACTGTGTCGTTCTATGCTCTTTATGGCACATTTAGCCTAATACAATCTTGATAAAATGACTGTTTATTTTAAAAATCAGCTATATTCCTTAACTTTGGAGTTTGTAATTAAGTGAGGCTTTATCCTCTCTAAAGAGACCTGCAGTCTGGTCAGTCAAAAACGTATCTTCATTTTCTACAGTTAATTGAGATGTTTGAAATAAGCAGTGTATAGATGAACGGAATGACCACAAAACGCCATGATCTAAAGCAAGTCTGTTTAATTAATACAACAAAATTGAAACTAATTTAAAACAGTTTCCTTTATAGTCTCAAAAGCAATCATAACCAGAGAGGAGACGTGCTTTTTCTTGAGTATCAACTGGAAATTGTAATGTTTCTGCTGGAGGACATCGAGGCATCTGGCGAGCTGGTCACAAACCAAATCATTTGGGAAAAGATGCTTTCCTTGAAATCATCATTCGTTTCAAGTAACATTCAATATATTCTTTAAGATCAATGCACTACATAAGGCTATAAATGTTTTAAATAGTTTTCCCAATATAGATTGTGATGTCAGGATGGACAGATAATGTTAAATGGTAAGTAAAGGAACGTGACAGTGGTTTTCATGCGTCAGCAAGAAATAATTAAGTCACTCAGGATCAAGATTCACGTCACACATTTGCCTTTAAAATCTCAAAAACTCAAGCTGTTTTCAGTCACATACTACCAGAAGCGGCAATAGTGGTCTAAAACAGAGACTGTCAAGTTCATGCCAGATCGAATTTAACATTCTAACTTTACATAACCTGACATTAGCTTACTGCATTCACACTAAGATAAAAGGTTAGTTTTTGTCAACTGGTTTTGACAGACGGTAAAAACACAATTGAGACTGCTCTGGTTTTCTTTATTGCACTATATGGATGGTCATGGTTTGGACACAATGTCTTGGGACAATCATTTGTTGTTTTTGGCCCTTTTCTTAAGTAAACTCATGTAAGCCATCACTAACTACATCTTAAATAAGAACCATGTGAACTTCTGATGAGCGATGCAACAGAATATTTAAGAAACCTTTTTTTAAATTGTAGTCAAAAATAAAACTAGAGAAAAGACCACCACACTGGATAAACAAGTCATTTTACGTACATCAACATCTGAAATCGGTTTAATCCTGAAATTCAAAGCACCTCCACTGTTAACATTTTGCTTTCACAACTCAGGCTAAACACTGCGCAGGACAACAGAAGAGGAGGATATGTCGAGAAAAAGTTAAATGCTTTGATGCTTGTTAAGGAATTGTACAGCGGCCACATAGGATATGAATGACAAAGAAGGTAAACACAGCAAAGAAGCAATTTGTACCATCTCCTCTCTCTTACATAACAGGTTATGTTAATGTTGATTTCATCAGCTCCCCTTTAAGGACGACGCATCTCTTGCTGTAGCAGTGCTCTGCTTTGGATGATAGGCTGAGGACTGAGTGGATAAACTTGAGTTTGGTACTGCAGGGTTTGAGGCTGGTTGGGGGAGCTCAGAAGAGGTGAATATTATAGTATTGGTGTGGTCTGTAGGGGTGATCCTGCATGGAGGAAGATCATTTAGTTGGGGGTTTGTAGGGTTCCAGAAGTTGTTTTGAGAAAGTGTTGACCTTGTCAGCACCTCGCACTTCATGGGGCAGCAGAGGTAACTTGACTATGTGGAAATCTTCATAAAGGTCTTCCATCTGTATAGAGAGGTCAGACAATACATAATGACAAAGACATGGGACTTTAGATGAAAACATCGCAGCTGAAATAGAACAATACAGAACAAGATCACGGACTCATGACTTACTTGGTCTAGATACTTGGACTGAATTTTATGGCGGGCTTCACACATTTTACACGGCCTCTCAGAGTCAGGAAAAACAAGTTGGTTCACGATGATGTTGTGTGTATCAATGCGACACTTAGCCAGCTCCTGGATCAGGCGCTCCGTTTCATACAGAGAGAGAAACTCCGCAATACACACACAGATGAAGGTGGTCTGTTCCTGATGGATGTAAAACAAGCGAGCACGTGAAACAGTTTAAAAATACTTCAGTTAAATTGGACATTTATCACCTTTTCAAACAGTCCCCTGTGGTCTACATGAAACATCTGTGCGGTGCTTTGGTCCAAATATAACATGAATCAAGCAGCAGAGGCGTTTTGTGACCCTGTAGAAAGCAGCTCTCTCAGAACGCTTTGTTTTGGTGTATGTCTCTTTAAATGTAATGACACCAGACATCACTCCTTCTAGCAGGATAAGTCAGTAACAGAAGAGGATATCTACTAATCTTGTCTATTATTTGCATCCTTCAAGAACACATGCTCAGCAATCTATTATGGATATGTATGAAGTTCATGAAGTTAGAGACAAGGTCTTAAACAGTAAGATATAACTGCATTTGTTTTTAACTATGTTAAAGCTGAAACAGAAAAACAAAAGCAAAAGGAACAGTAATAATGAGAGTCAAGTGTGACCGTTATTTGAAAGTTACAAGAAAAAAAATGGAGGAGGTTTTTTTTTGCCATGTCGAGCCCTCTTCTTAGAGTCATTTTCTGCGTTCTCTTCATTTTTCAGCAGCATCTCAAATATTTATTAGAATTTTACCACGCTTCTGGTCATGGAGTTTATTAGAAAGATGCTAAAGCATTTTATGTCAGGTATCAGTTATATCTGAACCACTTTGCTTGCCCGCTTCCATCGCTGCACCACCTACTGGTTTGCAGTTTGCCTGGCAAACAGAGGGGCATCTGAAAGGGCCATGTTGGGGCGTCTTAAAACGACCTTCTCTGGTCAAAACCAAGACAGACCATTCCTATACGGAATAGAAACTTAAGGAGGACTTACTGGCTGCTGCATTGTTTTTCAGAGAAGCCAACAGTTTAACACAGCAAGTTTCCTCAAGCTCTGACTGGAGAACATGCGTTTAGAAAGGTTGCAGTTATCAATTAATCAATATTTACACACTAAAATTAACTGTGCGGTGGACACACGGTCAAAATATGAGAGATACACCAATCCACTTTTTTTAGTTATGATCCAATTCCAATACATATATACAGATACTGATTCCGATCTTTTTTATACTAAAAACAGATGTTATTTAGTTGGTAGTATGCGTAAGGCAACAAAAAGCTGCAGATAACCCAGTATTGCATTGCGCTGGCTTCACATACAAACAGGAAGCAGCAACAACTCTCAGGTTTTTTCAAACTAATAAAAAAAGTGTAAGAATTCTAATTAATATATATATATATATATATATATATATATATATATAATATTGAATATATAGAAGGAGCTGTTCCATCTTCTCTGAACATCTTCATGGAGACAATTTGTGGGCCCTTCTTACAGTTTGAGTGTCCTCAAAGTGAGAATGTGAGAGCTGAGAATGTTTAAAATGCTCAAACATATTTCTTGATCAGTGGCGTGGATCAGTGTCCTCAGTACGATACCGGATAGTAAATGATGTCAATATCAGACCCGACACTGATACAAGAGCGACTGGCCCCATCTCTACAAAACAATTCTCTATCTCTCTCACTACTGTAGTAGAACTGAGTAAGTGGAGGGCATGAAAGGAATCAACACTGTAGCTCAAGTGCAATACAGCCACACTTCATAAATGCAAAGTGTAGAAAGTCCTGCATGTCCAGAGAGAAACATAGCAACAATATCAAGTAGATGGAAAGTGGAAAACACTTAATGCTTCTTCTCTCTGCACACACCTGAATGGGAAACAATGTTCTTTCCTCTATTTGATCATGCTATTTTTACTTACCACAATGACAATGCAAATCAAAACAAATACAGATCATGCAGTCGCTTTAATGTTTTTCAGAGAGTGATTCCACAACAGTGCAGTCACAAAGCTCAGCCGTCATTATGTCTTTGTACATTCAAGTCTATTTTTCAACGGCGTTATATTTATGTCCCAGTCTGTGAACTTTTATTGCATTAGGGTGTTCAGAAGAAAGACGTGTAAAGAAACAGTTGGAGGTCGAGATATGCACACATTGGGATATGCCCACAAACAAAGCACTGTTGTCCCCTGCTGGCTTCACTGAACCCGTCTCAACCCTCACAACCACATCTGTTATTAAAAGGGATACTTCACCCATTTACATGAAGCTGTGTATCATTAGAAACATGGTAGTAGTGTTGAATGGTCGTGAAGCCAACCGTCATTTTGCCCTGAGACGAGAAAAATATGTTTTTCTTTGCTTGAAAGTTTTCTTCATGTGATGCAAAAAGCGTCATATTGCATCACATGAAGAAAACTTCCAGGCAAAGAAAAATATATTTTTCTCATCTCAGGGCAAAATGACGGTTGGCTTCACGACCATTCAACACTACTACCACGTTTCTAATGATACAAAGCTTCATGTAAATGGGTGAAGTATCCCTTTAACCTCAATTGCAGAACAGAGGTGAGATCACTTTGTCTTAATATTCACCTCCACAACATTCATTGTCAAGGCGAGACGTAACAGGAGCATAAATATCAGGCTGTGACATGACAGATGTGGGCTCTATGGGGTTTTGTCAGGGTGCATAAAGATACAAAAAAAAAAAAAAACTAAAGAGGTTTAAACAGCTGATAATAAAATAAACAGTCAAAAGAGTAACTTACAGGATCTTTGAACTGCTCACTGACTGAGCGGATGACTGGCAAGGTCTCTTCCAGCTTAGAGGCCAACTGGTCGGCATTCATGTCACCCAAACCGAGCATGTTACACATCTACAGACGGACAGAGTAACAAAAACAAAACACATGGATGACCTTTATGGCCAGAGTCCTTTTTTCCAAGGAGACCACTTGATTTGTGGTGCAAACATCAAACCTTGCTTAAAATTGATAAATGTCAACAACCAACGAGTGACTGGATCCGCTTGCTTTGCCTCACCTGGGAAATAAAAGGACTGATCTGGTTCTTTATCTGCATGAGGCGACCAAGACCGCGCTCCACAATGGTGGGAAAGTTGAGCAGCCGCAGTGTGTGACCCGTGGGAGCAGTATCAAAGACCACAACTGAGAAGTTCATTCCTTTCACTAACCTGAGGGACAGGTAGACAGAAGTGCAACACTGGTAACCATCGGCTCAGTCATGTCATTGTAAAAGGATTCAACTCTGTGTCTGCAACACTTGTCTTTCTTACCTCATGACTTCTGCATAGCTCATGGCCTCATCGATGCCAGGGAATGCGCTCATGGCCTCCTGCATCATCTTCTTCCCCATGCTAAGCATGTTGTCCTCTTCAAAGAACTCATCAGGCAGCTCTGCCACACCCAAGCTAGGGTCGATCTCCTGCACTCCGACAAACATTACAAACCAGGGGGCATTGTTAAGTGTAACTTAGTTAAAGGAACTATATGTAACTATCAAAAATACAGTGTTTCTAGTGACATTGCAGCTGCACCATCAACTTGTTGCTAGCTGCTACACGAGCATCTTTAGTTTTTATCCCCAATTGTAGCTGCCTCCATGAATGAAAAGCTCTCCCGTGTTCACTCATTTTCACCTGACGTCGTTCTGATTCTAGTTTGGCTTGATGGGCTTCTACAGAGAAAACCTTTTTTTTTTTCTTTCTTTTTTTGAGATTCAGTCGAGTCTCGGAAGGAGTCTCTGTTGTGCTAGTTGCCGGTCATTTATTTGTGATAACAGATTCCATCTTTGTTTCATTCTCCATCCAGTCAGGTACATCTGTCTCTCTCTGTAGAGCTGTGTGAGGAAGACCTCAAAGCGTCACTTCCGGCAGCTTTCGCGCAAAACTGAAACCGGGTTTGCTCAAAAAATTAAGAACGTTATACAGGCAACACAGACAGTTAGTGACTGTCTCATTTTTAACATCAGTTAACCAATCTCTTACTAACAGGATGATAACACGATTTAATTATGTGACAAAGTTACATATAGTCCCTTTAACCAGGCCTCAATATTCAAGCAGCTTTTATTTTTAGGCCTGAAGGGGAACTAGTTAATCTCATGACACTATAGAGATAGTGATGTCATTTATTAAATTTCAACAGCATCAACAACAAGCCGCTTTGTTTAAACATATCCAACTCTGTTTATGTTCACTTTTAACACTAGTTTTAGAATACTTCTGATCTGCACTAGATATAACACTATATTTAGCTGTTTTGTTTGTGTTCTCCATATTTGTTTAAAATGAAGATGTTCTGGTTCAATTAATGAAGGGTGTGACAGCTATATGTACAAATTGTATGCATGCTTAATTTCCTGCCATTGAATGCATTCTGTGCATGCATGCTCATAGGTTTTTTAGTAGGCTCTAACTTACCATTGCAAAGAGGTTGTCATAGCCCTTGACCTTGGTAGGCACCTTTGAGAACTTCTGGTCAAAAGCATCAGAGATGTTATGAGCAGGATCAGTGGAGATAATGAGGACACTCTCTCTCACAGCTGCAAGCTGGACAGCCAAACTACAGCTGCAAAAAGGTCACATAGAAGGTTTGTAAAGCAGGACGTATGCAACAGAAAAGGGCGTTTAAGGCCCTGTTTACATAGTATTAACCAGTGTCCTATAATCTCTCACAAACTGTACATTTAATACACCCAAATGCATTGAGATCTGATAACCATTACCACATAAAGAGATAGTTGAGGCTTCATATGGCCAAAGCAGTGTGCATGTCAATAAGACCTGCAGAATGAAACTGTGTAATCACCCTATTTAATGCAACATGGACCAGAGAAATAACGGTACCTAGAGACGTTAATTCTTGCATGATTATAAATTTCCCCGCTGTACTGAAAATCCTCGCTCACAGTTTCAAATGTAGTTTCTTGGTAGGAGCAGGGTGTGCACTGAACAAAGGGCAAACAGTGTTCTGTGTTAATTTCCAAATGTTTTGAAATCCGGGACAACAATGAACTTGGTGATGTAGTACGTATTTAACGTGCGATTATGCAGCTAACTTGTGGTATAATGCTAATAGAAAAGTATGTATGCATTGTTGCATACGTTTCCAAAACAGGACAGGGAAGTCAGATGTTATAACAAGTGGTCACTTAATGTCAAATCACTTGAGTAAGTCATTAATAGTGTCATTAGTGTTCAGCTAGCTGAGGTCAGCGAGACTTCGGCTTGAATTGTTTAACCTGATGACCCTTAACTTTAAACGGAAGTAGCATTGCCAAAAGTTAAATTACTTTAATTACAAAGGAAAAGCGCAAAGTAGACGCCTATAAATGCCAACTTTTATTTAATGACGTGAAACATGTCATTGTCTGAATGGCGGACAGTTACAGCGAGCTCGAGCTCGAGTCGCCCACGCGCACTTGTCGACTCTAATCTATGTCGATATTGACGTAGTTTCTGCAAGTTTCTGATCTTATCCTAGGTATTAGAAAGCTCTTGCTTTTAACACTGTTTACATGCAAACGTATATTCAATGTAATCACTTGTTGTGGAAACTAAGTCATGTTAGCGTATGTTGAAAACAGATCGTGTTTTTTGGTTATAAGTGAACGCTGAATTTCTTTCATGTTATAACTAAATCCTACATCAAACTCACTTATCTACCCCGTGCAAACCCTGCCATGGCTTTGTCGTAGTTATTTACGTAGCAAAATAACACATCACGCATACATAAGGTTGCCATGCAGACTCATCAGCTAGCAAGCTATCGTAACTAGCAGCATAGCTCGAGTCATTATCGAGAGGCCACTGAGCTTTTCCTTTCAACTTACCTACATGTAGTTTTACCAACACCACCCTTTCCACCCACAAATATCCACTTCAAAGATTTCTGCTCTATGATATTTTTCAGTGTTGGTTCTAATGGCTCTACATCAGGCGCATCTTCAAATTCGTCTTCCAATGAAGCTGCCATTTTGTCTGTGTACAATGTAACGTCAACGTATGACTCAGGTGGGATGTGACGTCAGTGCTACCTTTCGGGCTCCTCGGACAATTTAAGGTCTGTGAAAATGGTGTGCGTGTGATTGACTGGAGGTAAACACAGGCTAATTTCATTAAGGATGTGGGAATTATGTTTCATATATGTCCAAATTTTTAAGATGTGGTGCCATAATGGTTTACAAATAAACAACTGTACAAGTTGAGTATTTCATTTGTTTTAGAAAATGTTTAGATACAGGTTATTGTCTAAGGAAAGTTTTCAAGTTTTTTTAAAAACAGAAGGTCAACACAATATTTTTTTTGTTATGTCTATCACTGTGTGAACAAAAATTATTAAGTAGACGTAATCTTAGTTTAACCAAAATGCTAGTAGTATTAACAATACCCTTTTCTAGGTTGCTTTCAATGTAAGACGGCCTCCAAAATACTAAGTTTGAGTTTTTCATTTCTAACAATATTAACCTTCATCATTTTATCTTTGAGTTATTTGCCTCACTGGTAATATTTGAAAGCAACATAGTGCAGAACCCTATTGTAAACACAGAAGGCATTAATGAATAATTTAATAGAGCAGCCCATTTTCAGCAAAACTATTCAGATACTTGATATATAGCTCTTTGAGTCAGTAGGTTATGACTGGCACATCTGTATTAGTATCCAAATTAGTTGATCAAAAAATCCCTGTTGGTGTTCTTAAAATAGCACAAATTCAATATTTTGGGGTAGGTTATTTGATGTTGAAATTTTAAATTCTGATGACAAAACATTCCGTGTTGAATGTATGACATTTAAGTCTTTGAAGCCAATTTGTGAAAAGTTGGATGTCTGTTAAAAGCACAGCTGAAATCACTCTGAAGCATTGTTAAACGATTTTCCCCGATATGGACTGAACACAACCTGCATGGAATATGGAGTTATAAAGATTTTACAACATTTTCTTTATATTGAGAGGCAATTGTCTGAAATATGAGTATGAAATCTTTTACCACCATTTAATCACTGTAAAGTGTGTATTGGATAATTAGCTGTGAGTCTTCATCACTACATAGGCAACAGATTATGCAACTAATTCCATGGAGCAAAAATAAAGAATAGTGAATCAATCTCTTGAAAAGTCACCATAGTATAGAAAATATATGAACAATTTGTCAGAAGAAAACATTTTTAGAAAATGTATTAGTAAGTGATTACAAATATAAGTAGCTTATTGAGTGATTAGAAGTAGGCCTATAAGGATGTGAATAGAACACTTACTAATCAACAACATGTATGACAGCATAATACAAAAATAAGACAATACTAGAGATTGAAAGTATTTGGCCCTGTTGTGAAGCACATTCATTTGCATGAACATTTACAAGCTGTGACCACAGGATAAGGCACCAGCCTCCATAAACATCTTTTCATGACTTCACCAGTCCCTATCACAGTGCTGCCATCGGACTTGTCAGCTTTGATTCTCCTTGACCCATCGTCTCCTCTGATGTCTAAGCAGTGCCAAGCCAGAATCTTGATGTGAAATGTCTGAGCCCTCACACACTCCATCCCAGCAGGAAAAGAACAACTTTGTCCTCCATCTGATTTTTTACAATCGGTCTGCCTCAGCCAACGTGGCCAGAAAGCAGGACCCAAATCCACCCATCGGTAGCTTAATTCACAAGTGGCTGATTGTACTAGCCAGTCCCTAACCGATTTGGCAACACCTGACGACAAAGAGCTAAGGTCTAGATCTGCTGCTTCTTCCTCCAGCTTCTGATGCTGGTTTGCTGCAGCCTCTCTCAACTTTGGAGATTCACTTAGATTCTGGCTCCCAGGGCCTTTAGATGGCTGATCTATAGACATCCAAAACACGTCATATGAGGAACCCAGGAGATGCAGGAGCAGAGACAGGCAGCGATGTCTTGGTTTAGGCAAGTATTGGTAGTCTTCAGCCCTTGTCATCAGGGTATATGGGCGAATTGGCTGCAGGTAGGATGTTAAACTGACCCTGAGCTGAAGAGATGATAAATCCATGCCTTTGTCCTTCACCTCTTGACCCAGAGTCACACTTGGTAGCTGATTCTGGGCTGAAATATTTGAAGAAAATACTGCAGATCCATAGAGAGACACATAAATCCACCAGAGATAGTTCAGTCTTGACATGGTCTTAGTTTCGGATGGTGAAACAAGAATGAGAACGAAATCCTCCCGATCTGCTTTTCACCAGTTTAGATGAGTTCTCTTCTGGGTGCTTCACACCAGACACCCTTGAGCTTTTAATCAATAACATGCTGGAATTACAGGGACTTATCAAACAAACAGTCACATATTGAGAACGTCTACAGCATACCTGAACTCCCACTTTTCATTCAAGGTTATGTTTTGGCTAACTTCAATGAGAACTTGCAGGACAAATTCAACAAGTGTGAGTTTGTTTCATGTTTCAAATACTAACACGTCAACCTGTTCAAACAGTTTGTGTGCTGAATTTAAAAAAAGAAAGATAACTGAACAGTCATCTAGAAAATGTATTTATGCTGTAACATAGGTAGCTACACTCATTTTGCAGCAATAATGGTAATATTTGTGAGGTTATGTTGGTAATCTCAGAGACAAAAGATCCTTAGAGTAGGACTGCAGCCATTGTAAACAAGCTTCTGAGCACACTCCCTTCCTGGATGCTTGTGGATTGAGTTAGTAGAATGATTTTAACAGATTATAATGGAAGCAACATTTTTGAAGGACAATACCCCATTTATTGTCATCTACACAGACAAATGATGGCATAACATGAAATATATTCTCAACATTATTATAAACAGTAAATACTTATAATTAAAGTTTTGGTTTGCATCAATATTACACTAAGACATTTTATAAATACAGTCAAAGGAAGTTGCTTATACTTACACAGAGATAACAAAGAGCAGAATCAAAGAAAAAAACATATTGATGCAGTGAGTTGATCAAGCAGCAGTCCTCAAGGGTCAGGTTTAGTTTTAGGCAGCTGTATGCTTTCAGAGAAAACCTGACTGGCCACAGCATTTTTATGATTCCAGGTACACTTTATTGATATTATATGCAGGTTGATCTTGTTTGTCCTCTAATTAAAGTGAAAAAAGTTGGTCATGTGATCTCTCCTGTTGAAGGGTAGACTGTGGTGGTGGTCTGGATGAGGAGGGTGACACACTGCAAATTGCTTGGGTGTTGTTGTCTGCTGCCTTTGCCCGATCTTCAAGAAATTTGTCAAATTCTAAAAGACAGACAGTTAAAGGACATGATTCATGTGCCCATGATCAGAGGTAAGCCAACATTTTAAAACAAATTGGAAGCAATTTAACAGCAGAAGGAAGAACTAACCTTCACTGGACACTCCCTCACTCACAGAAGATTGATCTGCCTGCATATCCAAACATATTTGAACACGATTCACAAAAAATATATACATATAAATATACATACTGCATATGTACATATATCAGGTTAAATTTAAAGATCTAAGCAAATTACTTGTTTGTAGGGTTTTCTCTTACCATATCAGAAGACAACCATCTGTCAATATCATTCTTCAAAGAGGTTTTCGCTGGTGATATCTAAAATAAAGAGATATCAAAGGAGAGAGAACTTGACAGTGTGTTTGACATACATATCTAGCACTATAACTTCATATTTTTTCCAAAGAAAATTACTTATATTAAATCCAGTTCCATCTTAATGTTATGGTTGTATGCTTACCCCTCCTGTGACATGCAACCTTGTATCCAAAGCTCCAGCAAGACCTTCTACAGCTCCTGGGTCTTCATACCTGACACTGTGGACAGTATGTTTTCAATGCAGTGATTTAAAAAAAATATAAGCTACAGTAACCCAAATGTGCATTTTACATTATATTAATAACACTGTTATTTCTGGCAGTATCAGAAACTGAATACTGTAGATATTCAAACAGTGGTACTGTATAGAGGGACAAGCAGCTGTCTTGTTTCTTTGGTTACCTTTTTGTGACATCACAGTGTCATCTGCTTTAGCCAAGAGCTCACTGTATATATTTTTGTATTTAAGTCTTAGTGGGCATAGATTTCTGCCTTGGACTGTAATTCCATTAACTACATAACAAAACTATTTAGTTTTATAGTCCCAATACAATTTGGTCAGATACTACAGATATGTAGCAAATATGTTGTGCTGATCCAGTTACAGCTGGACCTAAGGACTCTATTATTAGTTAATGTAACCCCAAGTGATGGGAGCATTTTATTTTCATGAAACATTTGTTGTGTCCTTTGGTCATTCGTTAAAGGCATTTACCTTTTCCTCTGCTCAGCCAGCGAGCTTCCTCTTGTTTGGGCAAACATGTCAAACTCTTCCTCCTCTTCTGCAATACAAAGGGCTTACTCATTACCTTTGTATAGTATAATTATAATTACAATAATAGTTTCATAATACAATAATAGTTTCATAATACAGCAAAGTTGTATTCACTTTGGTTGGGTGATTGCTGGTGGGTGGCCCAGGCGCTGACTGCTGGTTGGCTGGTTTCTGTGATGACTGCAGGCTCGTTTACTGAAGCAGGCTCTGGGCTGAGGTCGATGAGGCTCTGGCTTGTGGCAGAGCTCTGCTAGGGTGAACACAAAACACAAAGTGCCACTTGTTGTGCGAGTATATCTGCATAGAGCAGAAATTAAGTATTTGGATGTATTGTGTTACATTACCACAAACGAGAAAAAAGAGCCAGGATCTTACTTGTTGAGTATTTGTCATTTGTGCCTTGTTCAGTCTGTCAAACCTGAAATGCAATACGAGTTCAATACTGTTAGAACAAACTTACACAACGTGGCCTCAAACCCAAAACTGCAGCACACCTCTCATAGCGGATGAACGCATTGTTGAGGTCATCGTTGACCACAAGTAGCTCCTCAATAAACCCTTCATCCAGCAGCTGGGGGATGAGCTCTACCACACGAGTCTGCATATTTTTACACACCGAATACAGCTGCTGCTTGGACAGAGGAACAGAGATTGATTCATTCTCAAAGCTAATCACATACGTACTTTAAAACATTTGATTTCTTTTTGAGAACCAGAGTTTGACCAGATCATTCATCTGTTATCTTAAATTTGTCTTTTAATTATAAGTCACTAGTTTCCAGCATTTCCGTGACATGAGTGCATGTGGTACAATGCATTCAGCATGAGAGAGACTTTATAGCACCTTAAATGTGGTTGTCAGTAAATATCTTTTGACTGATGAACTCACACACAAAAACAAACACACTAACCTGTAGCAGCTCAGTATCATCTTGCTGAACCTGGCCAGGTGTCAGCTCATTCAACATTTCTGACATCACAGTGAGATTGCCCTTTATGAGTGCCAGCTCACTCCTCAGCTTCTGTTCCTGGAAAATAGTTTGTTTTAATTACAGCTACCAAAACAAATATATATTTGTTATAGCAATTTCACCGATAATCGGCCAAATTAGAGTGACACCTTTGTTTGTACTGCAGGGAGGCAACAGGTAATTTGGCACAATTTACCAATACCATACCGCTACACCAATGCACTTTTACATAGGAGCATTAAATGAAACCCTTTGTCATTGCCAGCTTCCATAACTGTAAGTTCTAAGAGCTTAGGGTGACGATGGGCGTGGAGTTTGAATAGGAGGTGTAAAAAGATCTGTTTTAGGCAGTGGTACCTGTTCAGCAGATAGCATGACTGGTCCCTCACTGGGATGGTTGGCAGGTGAAGTATTCTGAGGAACATTGGGAAGTTCTTCTGGCTCTGACTGGTGTGTGGGAGCAGCATCTGGGGCAGTCTCAGGAGTCCCATTTTCTGGGATACTCTGGAGGACAAAGTCAACAACAAGGACATATGTCAGGGACGTACAGTATGCATGATGTGATATTTTCACTTTGTAGACAGTCTTACCCTGTTTGGAGTGTGGATGGGGGACAGAGCATCCAGGTCTGTCATGGGAAACTCCAGGCCTCGTCTCCTCAAGTCATCATATACATAAACCACACCCGCCAGAGAGGGAGAGCTGCGAAACGCGTCAGCCCACGACTGAGGATGGGAGGTAAAACATATGGCCAAATACAAAAATCAATGACGCCAAAAATCAGTCATTAACTTTTAGGGAACACCCAAACAAAGATTTCATGAGAAAAGGAAAAAAAACAATCTAGTCTCACCATTGTTATGTGTGTAGTAACACACAACTGGCAATATTTTAAAAGTAAAACAACAATGACAAAATGTTAACAGTATTTTGCATGTCTGTAACCATAAAACAAGGCAAACAGCCAATCTTAGAGACTATGAGATGTCAACACAATCTGAAAAACTTTAATATAAATGCAAAGACCCTAAGAAACCAGCAGGTTTTCCAATAGTAGAAAGGTGTTGAAATTATCAAGAAATAGTTGATCTGCAATCATTTTAATCAATAATCAACTGTTTCATTGTTGACATTATGTAAGTTTTTAACCTTGAAATAAAGGTTGTGCAAGATTGTGAAGCTATTCATGTGACATCATTTATATACCTGTATGAGGCTGAGCACCCGGTCATGGAGGGCAGTCGGGGGGTTATATTTGGGCAGAATGGAACGGACCAAAACTCCTTCAACAAAGTCCTGTGAAGTCACCAGAACTTGGAAGCGATGGCCACAGTTCTTCACGCAGGCTTCAAGAACCTGACAGTCATACAGTCAAGAATATACAATATGTGCAACGTAAAAGACGCACTAAATCAAGTAGCTGGAATTTTAGGTTTATCCTCTAAAGCTTTCACTATTTCATGTACAATAAGTATGTTTTGATTTAACTGCTTGTGTAAGAAACTTGCTGAAACCATTTGGGACAAAGGTCATTCTTGTCTTCTCTCACCCTGCAATCCTCAACTACAAAAGGAATGGACAAAAGCTTCATACAGAGACATACTCACAGTTAGAGACAACATTATCTCTCTGAAGTTCTTGTTTCCTACAATTCTTTTCTTTATAGCTTTAACTGCATCTTTTGGTCTGTGAAAAATAAAAACAAGCAGATTAATTGATTTTGTATCTTTACGATCAAAGCATAAAACTAAACAAAACTACTGAACAGAGCAATAATTATTCAGTAGGGCTAAATAAAATGCATCTTATAGGTACAGTTTGTGGCTCCTAATAAAAACATTTTACTCTTGGGACTACTCTACCCCTCATCTGTCTCGTTGATGATGTCACATATCTCCATGTTGAGTCCCCAGTCATCTGACTGCAAGATGCCGCTGGTCGCTCGCTCTGTCAACAAAGCAAATAATAGTCTTACTGATAATATTGCAACAACAGACAAAATTAACTTTCAATATTATGAATCTACAAGACAACTGAAAGTAAAACATGTCATTTAAGGTTTCTATTTCTGAAATAATTCAGGCAAAAAACAATATATTTCAAAGTCAAAAAACATCAATTTAGGCACACAACTTAATGAAAGTGAGAAATTCCCAGCAAAAATCATTTCATTGTCTGCCATCATAAGGAGGCAGAATTTGTTATTTCTATGAATCTAGGTAGGAAATGTACCCACTTTGGCAATATTTATTCAATGAGTCGTAAGAATTTGTTTTAAATTGAAACACATAACTGTTGGTAAATTAGTGAGCAACAACTGGTGGTAAAAAAAAATATGTAAACAAAAAATTGTATGTACCATCATGGTTCATAAAAGAAACAAAATTGCATTTCTGTGACCATGAAGCAAAGTTAACTTAATATGATTGTTAGCTTAGTGCAGAACATTTACACATCCAGTGTCCAGTGAATATAAATATACATACACATGTACATACATATATCACTATTTATTTATTTCAATATAACTGTGTATCCCTATTATTCTTCTTGAGTCTGTTTTGCCCAAGATTTTCCCTCTTTAAAGGACGTTTTTTCTTGCTACTGTTACTGTTGCTCAATGTTGCTTAGTGGATCATTGTAGAGTCTTTGTCACAATGAGTAAGGTCTTCTTTATTTCTTATGAATTGCTGCTATATATTAATAGATTGATTTATAAAGACTGTATTGTGTTACATTTGGGAAGCATATCTCTCGTGAATACACATTTCATATGATTTCTCCTTTTAGCTCTTGTTTAGTCTCCACTTACCTTTTCGGAGAACTGCTTCATTAGCTATTTTGAAGCATTATATAGTTGCTGTTAAGTGTTGATCAGGTTGGCTGGTTTTTAGAACTTCTTTGTTTTTGTTGCCCCTGCTTGGCTGACAGCATCACTCTGATGTTCACTGTGAGCTTGAACCATAAGGTGAGGGAGCTAAAAACCAAAACGGTGAGCTGAAAGATGCTGTGATTGCTGGATGGATAAATTAAGAAGTTACTTTTAATTATTTCAGTTGACCTACAGTCATTTGATCAATTATTCTGACAGGCCTATACTCCTTTAGGATTGTGTGGATGTGTATGGATCAGAATCTATGAAACGAAAAAACCGTCCTCCTACTGACACTCATTGGTTGGAGGAAATAGCTGCCATCACCTCAATAACAAATGGCCCATTCACTTCAAACCATCAAAAAGAGCCAGACAAAAAAAAACCTCAAGTGAGGAATGTATTACTCTAGGTTATGGTGAACAAACTTTTTATGGTAATACACTAATTGGGAAATGGGGTTCAGCTCAAATATGTATTAACCTTTAAGCTATTTAATAATCAAAGCCAGCTTTCTTTTTCTCAACCCCTCACAGGCTCCTCATAAATCTCTAAATCCCCTTCATTCCTTTCCACCAAGCCCCCCCCCCCCCCCCCCCACACACACACACACACACACACTTTTCCAAACTCCTATCCCTGCCTTTCTCAACCCCATTTGATTCTTTACCCCTCCTCACAACCACTCCCTTCTTCCCCAGCTCCCTCACTTCATGTGACTGTCAGCTGCTTCTGTTCTCAGAAGTAGCTGAAGCCTCTCGAGCATTAATGTGTGAGAAAGTCAGTGGATGAGATAAAGGGAAGGAAGGCTTAAGATGGGTGGACAACATTATTCTCAATAATCATGACTGACTCACAGCACAGCAGCTCTGGCCTCAAACCTTTTCATTGATGTGTTGAATATTTAGCGGTTTAAAAGAAACCTGACTCTGTGAGAGATATCTATTGAGCCTAAAAAGTTGTCTGAGGATATGGTTGATGAGGTTCAGAAAGCTAGCAATGCATAAGGTGTGAAATTGTATGTTGAGGAAGAAAAAAACACAACAGTGATTAAGGAAGTGAGTGGAATCCTCCAGTTGCTTAATAATTCGCCAAATCACTTGTCGCTTAACTTACATTAACCAATCCTACGGCAGACTGAGGGCTTAAAACCCGCCTCTGTAACTTCGCTCATTTTCAAGACATCTCTTAAATTAAATTCAGTTAATGGACTGTTACCAACATGGGAAAAAGGTCGAACTAAACGTGTCACTTACATGAGTTACATCGGCATGGTTAAAGATAATAACTTGTTAGAGTGGATTTCACCTGGTTACACAATTAATCCATCGAAGAAAATTATCTAGCATATAACGTTAGTTTCAAAAACATTCCTACCGATTCTCTGGCCGACAGTCGTTGAATAGGGGTTTCCAATGAGAAACTCCATTTTCTCCCCGAGTGAAAACATCCTCGAAATTAAATAAATCCACTCTAATTTAGGAAATATAACAACTGTTAAACAGACAGCAGCGTTTCCTTTGCTTTCAGTGTATGCCGCTGCCCCAGAAGCGCACAGGCTTTCTCTAAGTGGTCACGTGAAAACTCACGCAGAGTCAGGAAACGGCACCAGATCAACGCAGAGGAGGCTACACGCACAGTCCGCTCATACACAGTCTTAACCCTCAGTAACTCACCTTTGTTGTAGCTTGGGAGTCGCTCATTAAATATCAAACATAAAAGCAGAAATGTGTTTGTTGTCTCAAGGCAGCAACATGCTTTAAGTGTTGCCTAGTCTGAAACATCATGGTTTTCAGTAGGCCTTTTACAAATAGAAATAAAAAGAAGCAATTTATCAAAATCAAATGTTTAATTTAACAAACACAGCATTAAAAAAATAGGTATTTTTCATAGGTTTAATAGGCTATTCCAACACTTAGGTCTACTTTACATTGTATAGCCTACTGCTCCCTAATACTTAAAGATAGAGACTTAAGACTAATACTTAAAGATCTCTTCCTTCTTCCCAAAGACAGTTGTCTCAATTGTTTTCTTTAAATATTGATCCTTTGTCTTTGCTCCTCATCTGATTAATTTGATCAACTGGATTTAAACAGCTGCAGCAGAACATTTAAATCAGGTATTTTGAAACAGGAAGGAATCTGAAACATACTGGGCAAGGTGTTTAGAACAACTGCTTAAGTGTAACAAGTGTGCTTCCTGCATTTTCTGAGGGTAATTTTTTTGGATAAAACATCTGTTCAGATATTAGTAAGGATGAGAGTTATGCATAGTTAGGCCTGAGGCTGATCTGATTGACAGGCGGCTGCAGTGTAGTGATTTGTCAAAGGCCTAAAACAATGTCTTTGCTCCAGCTCTTATGAATGAAAGGCTGAGACAGGATTTCCTGCATGAAGCTGCCACCATTGAGCATCCAGAGCCCCCTGCATTAACGTGGATTATATCATTCAGGCTTTTCCATTAATATTTACAGTCTAGCCCATGGTCCCTTATTTTAGTGTGACATGTTAAAGCTGGAGAAGTGAAACAATTCTAAGCTATATCTTTTGAACTTAATACATTTAAAGGACAAAAGGGTTGCCTGGAACACCATTTAGAGTTTAAATTAAAAAAAAAACTTCCAGGAGAGTTAGTTTTACTGTTACAATCACACCACCAGAACCTATCACTTAACATTTTTTTCTTCAAACAGTGTTCCAGGGGCCACATTTCATAAACATTTACCACAGAATCTGTACGTTTATCAAACTTTTAAATTTCTCTAACCAAACTCTATAGTGCACCTTTAATACATCTTAATTATGCCATGAATTAAACTACAGAGCTGAGACTACATTTCAAAGCAGAGATAAGTGACATTTTACCCTATTGTTTAGACTGTTGCTACCTTTATACTCATCACGTTAGAAATCCTGCAGGAGCACCGAGTAAAGATAATCAAAGATGAAAGTTAAACATATCAGAAAAGCAAGAATTATAACAGAAAGACATTCCATTATGACAGCTTTCATATTGTATATAGTACCTCAAACAATAACAAGGCAGCCCAAGAGTACTACACATATGTACATATTTTGAACATAAGTTCCTTGTCAATTCAGCCATATTTACTAACTGGTTCTGAAAATCCCAGAATCCCAAAATGTCCCAGAACTGGTGAGGAAACATAGATGACTTGTTATAAACCATAAATCACAAGTCATTAACTGATCCACGGTGAACGAGTTTTAGGTACTTTGGAGTGACAAATTTAAACAGCACACCACTGACATCCAAAAAAAGAGCCACCAAAGACTGTCAGCCATCAGCAAACTGAAAGGACTCTATGTTGCCCCCCATCTTCTCCTGCAGCTATACCAGAGCACGATTTGCTACATTCTAACATACTGATCCACCTGCTTCTTTAACATGTTATCAAAACAGCTCACACACATCACAACCATAGCTGCTAGAATAGTAGGTCACCCCACACCAAACCTCACAGAACTCAAAAACATCATCAAATGCATTGCAATCTCAACAGAACAAAACATCACACACCCACTGAACACTCACCTCACCCCCTTCTTTCAGGACGGAGGTACAGAGCAATGAGGTGCAGAAAAACCACCTCGGGAGGAACCTGATCCTGGCTGTAATAACGGCCCTGAACAGAAAACCTTACTTAAGTGTTATATTCTGTGTTTTGTACATGCATTTTCTTTGGTGGGACTTGTTTCTTTGGACAGTAAGTGGTGCTGGGGAAACCAATTTCCCCAAGGGGACAATAAAGTAAATTAAATTCAATCACTTGCTGGAATTCAGCTCATGACATGTTGGAGCACTTTTGTTGAACTACAACCGGCTTGGAGGAACACAAGGAAATTAAATCTTATGCAAAAAGGAATATTTATGTGCTCAATGAGCACTTTCACTAATTCAGTAATATGCAATTCAGTGATATAACTGCAGAACAAATACCTGTATTCCACAAGTTCTAACTTTTACAAAGAAAAAAACAAAGACAACCTCTGTAATCCTGTGCCAATCTTGACTGGTGGGATTATGGAATGCACATCAGCCACAATACCAGATGTTTTTGCCTACTGTTCAGATATATATTGATGACAACTTTAAGAAAATATATGTCATGCTATTTAAAGATTCCCCTTTAATCCATAAATTTCTTTCAAGCAATGCTTAATATTTTAATAAAGGAGATGTCTTTGATAAGCTGCTATCCCTCTTGTTGTTTGACTAAATCTATAATTATTTCCATGTTTCCTGCATCATATGTTTAATCCTTTTTGTCCTCTTCTTGCCTCATCTTTCTATTGAAATCATGATTGAGCTAGTTAGTCAGCACATTTTCTGGGTTTTATTCATGGAGGTCCTGTTAACAGAAACTGAGGAGTATCCACCCACACGGCTGTCATCATAGCGTCCTTGAAGGCGATGTATTAAATACATCCAAAGGTCCAAGCATTTCAGATGCATCAGTGGCAATCAATAATTTCACATCAGCTTGAATGCAAGGAACACCATACAGATGGCCACTACTATGGCCAAAATTCTGGTCTTGGATGGTATCTCTATGGTCTAATGGAACTCATCTGCTAGGACTAGAGGTCACCCAAGGCTTAATTTACCAAGTAGTCTGATGATGATGATTTTTTTTTTTGCCCAATTCCATTCAGGCAGTTTTCATATTTCAAGATTTATTTCAACATGTTATATATATATACTACTCAAACCAAACTAACTACTAGTTCAGTAGTTACTTACTAAACTAGTAGTAGTAGTAAACTAGTTGTTGTTACTTAAAGTACGTAAAGTACTTCAAAGTACTTTGAGTAGTCAGAAGATTCTAAAAGTGCTATAAAATCCTAAGTCTATTCATGGCTGAAGTCAATTAACAGGTGAACGTTTGCAGACACCTGTTCAGTAAAAAAAAATAAAAAATCGATGTCAATTCACTGACAATAGCTATGGCCTCTTCCCTCTCTTAGCCTAAAAAAACCTTGAAAATTATGTCACATATGTAAAATGTCTCCTATAAATCAAGTGCCATTCAGGAACATAAATTAAAAAAAAAAAAAAAAAAGGAAAAAAAAAAGGAAAACTTCATTATGAATTCAAAACCTGCTGGAAATTAGGTTTATGTAGGTCATTTGCATCACCGCTAGATGGCAGCATCTAATGCACTGTAGATACATAATATCTAACTAGCTGTATTGTAGTCTTTTATTTGTTGTTGCAGATGAAAAGCACCATAAAGGTAACACAGATGCTATGTAATGATAAAACATGGTCATTGTTACATTACTAAACTGTGTTTTAACACTGCATGCAGATTTTTTGATTATAAAATAGAAAATTATAGAAGGGAGGTGTAAGAACATTTAAACAACATTTGATTTAATGTTCAGGCACACACCACTCATTGTTCACAAAAAGTCTGTCTTCATCTTCATTTCATTATGTAGTATGAACAACAGTAAAACACAGAGAGACAGCAGTGATTGTTCTTTATTCAATACTTGCAGTTTTGTGTCAGTTATGATATGACCCAACTTATTCTTTGTCATCTTTTTCTTTTTCTTTTTTTTACCTCACAAACCCTTTCAAGTTAAAAGCTTTTTCAAAGTTGTATGCAGCTAACCTCTTCTGCTTTTGACATATTGCTCTTCTCAAAGCAGTGAGGGGTTAAGTTGATCCAAAAGTCGGATAAGAAAGCTGTTGGGTCACTGTCTGGTTGTGAGAGAGCCTGCTGTGTGTTATCTATTTTCTCCAGGCTGTATGGCTGATGACTAGACTGGCTCGGAATCAGAAGTGGGGCAAATAGCTTTAAAACCCCCCCTGACATAGCCTATGAAATAGCCCTAGAAGGAAATTATACAGAGGAAAAGTTAGTTTAGCCTACTTTTGTATCAGTAGTCCTAGCATAATTTCTGTTTAGATTACGGACCGTTTGACAGTATTTTTATTAATGAAAGGGAAAAATAGCCTTATTTTGGGTATTTCCAGTGAACTCTAGTTAGCCTACTGTGGTTGTGGGAGATATTATTCCTAATGGGAACTTAAAGAAACCCAACCACCATAATGATTCAATAAAAATACCATACAATAAATTGCATAAACTCTCATGATTTCAGGAGACTATGCCAAGGAAATCGCATGTATGCATATTTTTACGAGTGTCACTTATGTGTGAACGTGTGTGCGTGGTTGCACTGGTTGTAAATTGATCCCTCCTACTCTCCTTGGGTAGTTGTGCAGAGGAGGGGCGAGGGGCGAGGAGGAGGAAGCCGAAGCAGGAAGGAAGGCAGGCAGCGAACGAGGAGAGGCAGGCTGTGAATGCTAACGAGCCCTTCGTAATAGAGCTCCATAGGTAGGGTTTGATAAAACGCATTTTAAATGGAGAAAAACGACGACCACTTTTAAACACCTACTATGCGCCAGTGCCGCGTTCACCTTGTGCGCGTGCAACAGCCTCACAGTCGTCGGCACGTTCGATCAGAAAAACCGTCTTTTTCCGCTATATGAGATGTATCGCGACTGCTTGGGATTCACATTCTGACAATGGAGATTGAAAATATCGTGGCTAACACGGTTCTCCTGAAGGCACGAGAAGGTAAGCACAGCTGAATGACAATTTAAATGTACCCCCCTCACCCCCTCAACGACATGGCCATGGACGAGCCTGAGGCTGTCCTCCCTGGGATATATGCTTTCTCTGTCTCTCATGGTTGCGCAGGGCTTTGTCCACCGGAAAACATTAAACATATTCCATTGAAATCAGTTTACATCCGATTGTATGCTGGCTACAAACACTCTAACCGAACAGGTTGTCAGAAGGCCCTGCAGGCTTAAGATGAACAACGCAGAGTGTTTGCAGCGTCTCAATCTGACGGCAGCGTTGCATGTCGGCTGTCGGGTACATTTTTACGCAACAGCAAGTGGTTTTGTAGATATTGGCTGTTTACGATGACATAATGGATTTTAAAGGTATGTGTATCAAATGGAATTGAGTAAGGACCAAAATATAGGCCCAGCTGCGCAGTGTGACTGTGTCAGTGCTGCCTCGTCCTACCTGTCGTTATAGGTTTCGGTATTGAAAGGCCAATTAGTAATGTGAAGTGCTGGTGCCTTTATTTGATAGATAACTGTTCCACTGCATTGACGTTTGGCTGTTGATTACGAGCTTCTGGGAGGACTGAATAACGTTATAGTGGATATTTAGCTGCAGTGGAAGAAGGCCCATCATAGTTACCTCGACGGCCAAGCGGTACAGCCCCGGGTGATTCCGCTGCTCAGTGGGCTGCTGATCTTGTAGCAGTTCACCTGGAGGTGAAACAAAGGCGAGTATCTATCTGTTTTCCAGAGGATGATCGAGCAGAGAGGCTACTCTAAAGCCAGTGTGTGGGCGCAGGGTGGGTGTACAGCATAACAAGTATCAGCTGCCAGAGGAGGGTATTAAAGGTGTTGATGCAAAAAAAAAAAAAAAAAAGGTCCAGTTTTCCCCTTTCAATCGGATTGGGTTGGCTATATGCCCTCAGAGGATGTTGTTTATTTATTTACTTATTTTGCTGTTATGTCTTATTTATGGTTCAGGGATTGGGGTTCAGTGTTTGCTTGGAAGGGCAATACTGTTCAGCATTCAGTCAAAGACTAAATGCTAAAACTGATTTGAAATGGATTATTAACAGCATGATGCCATAAATGATGTGTGGCATTGTTTAAGCGTTCCTCTATGAGTTAAATGTAGCCTATACTTACTAGATATATGGTTTTGGACCTGTTCTTGTCTTTGCTCTTGAGAGGCGTTCCATTTTTTAAAAGTTTGAGTGCTAAAAGTGTAAGATGAACCATGTGTACTGTGGAAGGACCCTGCTGTCCCAAAATGGGGCTCATTGTCAACTTAAGTGGTACAGTGTTGGCCATGTAAGTAAACTCATATTGTCATTTGATCATTTACTAGTCACTTAAGCCAGTTATCAATACTTGAAATACTGACCAGGTGTGTTTTCTAATCATTTGACGTAAGCATGACATTATCATTATTATTTTGTATCATAGGAACAAAACTGCTGCTGTGGGGTCAGAGGCCAGAAGCTTATTTATTCATGAATCTTCTGGGTTTCAAAGGTAATCGACAGGAGATTAATCATTAAAAAAAAATAGTGACACCTTAATCACCAAATGTGACATTTAGCTTGCCCCTAAATGGCCGTCAAGCCCCCCCCCACCCACCCACCCACACACACACACACACACAATGCACAACTATCAAGCCAATCTTGCAGTGTCCCAAATATCCTGATTTTTCCACAGAGCATTAGCAAAAAGTCCTATTCCGATTGCTTGTTGAAGGGACCAAGTTGTTCCCTCTCTGGCATCAGTGGAAGTAACATAAGCTTTACAGGAGCAATACTAGATCCCTGTAAAGCAACAGAAGAAGTGATGGAGAACTGCGCTTTGAGCTGAGCTCATGAAATGCTCTGGTGGCAAGATATTGTGTAAAACAAGAAAAAAGCGCATTACACTACATAAACTATTTGCCTTGTTGCTCATTTATTTTGCTTTTGTGATTTAAAAAAGTAAACAGTCAGACATTTTTATCAATTAGCTCCAGGTATTGCTCAAACTGTCCCCAACCCTTGATGACCTTGTCACGCCGGCTGAATGAAATTTAAACAACTGCCATTTCTTATCTTATGTTGTTAAAAATGTCAGAACAATAGTTGAAATCGCCTATCGGTTCTGGTAAAATGGCACATTTTAAAACGAAACATAATGCTGAGGAGGCATGTGCATCACTTCTACCTTTAGCTCTTCTTTGCTGGGTTCTTGACTGAAGCCCAATCATGAAGAACATCGTCAAAGCAGTGATGACACTCGACGGGTATGTCGAGTTTCATGGACTGGAGGTCCTGGAACATGGAATCATTGTTATTCATGCTATCGGCTCATTTGGCACCTGCACCCTCTGTGGCAGTGCTGTCCAATATAAAGTCTGCTTGAGCATGATACGCTGCACGTACACTGATACGCTGCACGGAACTGAGCTCTGGGCCAGTTGAGCCTGTTTTCACATTTAATGAGTGTATGATGATGATAATATGATGATACAAAATGCAGCAGCACACGTCACTTTGCTGTTTATCTCCTCACACTGGCTCTCTTACTGCTCTTATCAATTTTAAAACTCTGCTGCTCCCTTACAAAACAGCGACATGAACAACTCCTCCTTACCTAATTTCTATAATCCAGGTCTACTCTCTCCTTTTATTACTTATTTATTTTCTCTGCTTTCTCCTCTGCATGGTGTATTGTATGTATATGGCCATTGAGTATTGTAGTCAGTATGTTGGAATTGTGTCTACACTCCCTCCACATCCTCTACAAAGGCGTCTGATCCAACTATCACAAGTCTCTATTGAGACTCTTGTTCTTTGTCGCCCTGCGCGAGTGGAATGAACTGCAGAACTTCATTGGATCCCTTTGCACCTTTAAGAAAAAGTTTAAGACCGAGCTCTTTCGAAAATACCTAGGACCTTGATGATGATGGTTTTTTAAATTAGCGATGATGATGCACTTCTTGTCATTGTTTCCTCCTTTCTAGATCCTTGCTTGTGTTGTACTTACTCTCTGATGTACGATGGTTTTGTTTGACAATGATGATTTTAAGATGGATTATAGCTTTTAAGAATAGCCGTCAGTGTTGTGCTTTGCCTCTGTGCACTGCCTGTCTGCACCTGTGTTCGATCAGACTTAAAGCTGATTATTTGCACTTACTGACATTGTTTCCTCTTTTATAGATCTTTGCATGTGTTGTACTTGCTGTGTGATGTATGTCGCTTTGGATTTTAGAGTCTGCCAAATAAATTGTAGGATTGTAGCGTGTCTGTGTGTAGTGTCAGCTGCACTCCGCTGCTGGCTGCACACTGCTCTGTGGCATGAGCATTTATCTCTGTCGCTGATTGTCACTCCGCTGTTGTTAAGAAAACAATCAAGAAAGTAAAAGTCACGATAATATTAATTGTGCGGGCCATATACTATCTAAAGATAAGAGCTCAAATTAAGGCCTGTTTCGACCAAAGGTCCCCAGAACTAAAAGGTTCAGGTACTCCTCTTCAACCAAAAAAAGACTGCCTGGTGTTTGTAAAAATACTAACATGTTTCCTTAATCTTTGCTTTCAGTTTAGCTCATGGAGTTTCTCATCCATGCTTCTTTTTTTGATGTGGAACGTGCTGTGCATCATGTAGTATTAACTGACTTTGTGGCTTACTTTAAGTCACTTTAATCAGCTACAGCTGTAAATAGATTAAACGAAATAAAAGAGGCGCACTCAAGTCCGTATATCGGAGACAGAGATAATGACAGCTACTTTGTAACTTATTTTGAGTCATTTTAGCCAGATACAGCCAGAACACTCTGTATTTCTGCATAATGAACGCTGTCAGCCCTGTTTAGCCACGTGCCCATGCACACCTCTGCGCCGTGTCTGAGCATGGTACAGAGCGCTCACACTGGCCAAACTAACTGGACTTTATGGTTGAAGCGAGTTTGGGCAAGGTAGGGATTGCCAGTGTACCCTGACTGTTTCCTGTGGCTCATATAGTTGTCTGTGTTACCAACGCTGTCTCAAGTCGCAGGAAGTTTATGCAAATCAGGCTAAATTACTATAGGTTTTATTGATTAACAATAGAAAGGAGACTTGCTCTGTTTTTAAGGTTTCATTATAAAGAAAAGACTCTAATCAAAAAGAATTAAACAGGATATCTCACTCCCCTCATTTTACCAAATGCCTCAGAAACGCCTTTAAAGAAGATAAATGATGAACGTCTGCGATTAATTTCTTAAAGTTAGTATTTGAGGAAAGGTATATTTTGTGATTTTGATATACTTAGAACATCTGTTTTTTTCCCTTTTTAGTCAAACTCTTTGTAAGGATCATCTTAAAATTGTATTTTGGAAAAAGATTTACATTCGCCAAAGTAAGAATATAGTCAAAGATTTTTTGTTAAAAAAGAATTTAAAAAATGAAAGTACACAAGTGCCTCATTTTATACAAACGAATAAAAAAACATAAATTTAAAAGATTATTTCTGTAGATGTCAAACCAAGGTTTTTCATAAATGACGTAATACACATACATACATACATACAATTAAATAAAAACTAAAGTTTAAGAGATAAAAACCCCCAACAGATTTTACATTCAAATTATATCTCTGACTGTTGGTTGCTATTTATTTTTAGTTTAGTTCTTTAAGTCATGCTTAAAGAGTCTAAAAAGTGAGTTTTGTAACTTTTTTAAAATTGTAACAGTCAAACTTGGATTGTAAATAGTTATTGTTGGAACAATGGGCTTTCAGCTGCGGTCTTTTAAGCACAGAGGGACATATAACCCCCTGCTGTGACTGACCAATCAGAGACATGCAGCACTGCAGGGGTTGCATGCCCTATTGTCAAAAGTCCATGGACCATCAGAAAGTACGTAAACTGCAGCAGGGTCTTTTGAAAGCTTTATGCTAGGTATTTTGCTGACTAAAAAGACTGAATAACTATGCAATATTTATAGCCTAGTAAACCTTGTCACTTACTGATAGGGGACAAGCTCTAAGTCATGGAAATTACTTCAGTGATAGTGGTTAGTAAAGTTGCCTAAGTCACATTGGCCCTCATTCACGCATGTTCTTATTCTGCGCATAAAATGTGAATTCGCAAAATCAATGTTGGATTCATGACACGCCAATTTTGTTCTCACCACCATTTTAATGTATCTGAATCATTCTAAATCATGGGGTGTGTGCCTGCAACCAGCAATCAGCATACTACCATGGCACGCCCCTATCTCTCCACATAAGGACATCCGATTGGTGTATCAGGACGAGAGCGGTGAGGTGGAGGCTTTAGAAATGTTTAGGAGATGACCCCATTGATGTTATGGACTGGCCCATCCGTTCCCCAGACCTGAATCCAACTGAGCACATCTGGGACATCATGTCTCGCTCCATCCACCAACACCACAATACACCACAGACTGTCCAGGAGTTGGTGGATGCTTTAGTTCAGGTCTGGGAGGAGATCCTTCAGGAGACAATCTGTCACCTTATCAGGAGCATGCCCAGGCGTTGTAGGGAGGTCATACAGGCACTTGGAGGCCACACACACACTACTAAGCCTCATTTTGACTTGTTTTAAGGACATTACATCAAAGTTGGATTTGCCTGTAGTGTGTTTTACTGTTGTTGTTTTTTTACTTTAATTTTCAGTGTTACTCCAAATCTAGACCTCCATTGGTTAATCAATTTGATTCTCATTGGTCATATTTGTATGATTTTGTTGTCAGCACATTCAACTATGTAAAGAACAAAGTATTTAATAAGAATATTTTACTCATTCAGATCTAGGATGTTTTAGTGTTTCCTTTATTTTTTGAGCAGTGTAGCAATCAGCGCCGCATCAAAATGAACACAGGTTAAATAAACACTTTGGATCCTTATAGAGAACTTGAGTAAATTTAAATTATTATAAAATATATATTTTCCCTTTGTTCACGTCTTGTCATTTCATGAAGTGTCATTTAGGAATTTTTCTAAATTACGTGTTTCTTTGATTTTGTTTTATGTAAACATATGAAGGTCTATCCTATGGGTACTCAATTAGAAACTCAAAAGGTCCACTCACCAAATTTCCAATCTGTCCAGGGTCCGGAACAGTGACGTGTAATTCCAAAATTAGAACTCCGAACAAAAAAAGGCAGTAAATCCACAAATTATGCACAAAGGATGATGTGTTCTGTCCACATCAGTGTGAAACGTGACACTTTTTGTGCCACTACTTCTTTAAACGTGGGCACAAAAGGTGTGAGGGCCAGGCGTAGACACTGCTGTAAGTTTTGTTTTGGTGTTTTTTGAGTGTGTAATTCTGCTCTTTGTTTCATAATGACGTTTTAGGTTTCCACTTTAGACAAGGGCAACTGTCTCATTACAGATTAAACAGATCGGTTTCTTGCTCCCCACAGACAGCAAAATGCATATTTATCGGTCCACTCTGTCTTAAATTGATGATTTTCAGATTCCACCTCTTTCTCTTTGTCAAGTTTGGAGCATGCCATGATTTTTTATTTACGAAAGAACAGTTACCGTTCGCAAATCTGACGACGTTGTTGTAGCTAATGATGACCTGTGTGACCGCGGTGAAGTCAGTTTTATGTTGGAGGTTCCATGTTCTGTTTACCCAGAGCGAATGTCTGCCAAATATCCAACTTAAAACTAACTTCCTGCAGAGCAAAAAAGCACTCGCGGAAGAACAATAAAAAGCACTCACTAACCACAATGAGTTGCCATAGTGACGTTAAACAACAGCCGATTGGACATTTGAATTGGGCACAGGATAGACGCGTGATTGGAAACAAAATTGGAATAATGATAATTGTCTCGGTCCATATTTCATTAAGTTTGGGTCCAGATCTGGACCGAAGTCCGCCACTTGAGGACCCTTGGTTTTTCCCCTGGTCTTTTTTTGGTTACCTTCAAATGGCAGTAAAACTGAAGGCATTCTGCCAGCTGCAGCCAATGAGCCAATGTGAGCTTGCCTTGCTGATGTGTAGGAGATAAGAGACAGGAAAACTATTTTAAACTAACTAATAGGTTTGCATGTTGTATAAAAAATCCACTATTTGTTAGCTGGCCCTGTGCATTCTCCATCCTGTTTAATCTTAATTTAAAAGTGATTTCTGGTTCCTGAACATCTGTCAGTGCTCCAAAAACATTTGAGTGTGATCAGGAGATGTTTTAAACTTCTTTCCTTTTCTACACACCTGTTGATTTGAACGGTTGGGCCGAATGAGAAATGTTCATGTCAGGGTGTGTTCATTCAGACGCAGCTGAAATGACACATCAAGGGAAGTGGTTTGGTATTGTAGAGATGACTCCCCATCACTGCCTCTGAATTATCTTACATATATTTTGTAGAGAATGTAGAAGGGAATCTTACATTTACCGTTTTAGGATGCGTTCTGTGGACTGAAGACCGTTTAGACTGCAGGAGAGGACCGTAAGTCTTCTACAGTCTAAAGATGTGAAGATGAAGATGTGAAAGTTTCCCATGGAACATATTTAATGATTATGTTTCTGACATTACCACTGCTGTAAAGGATAATTGAAAACCACACTTCATAAAAGTAAAGATACCTCATTTGAAAGTTGCTACGCTAAAAGTTAAGGTCACATTGAAGAAAATTACTCAATTCAAAGTCTTAAAGTAGCCATCTATAAGGATCCAAAGTATCCAGTGTTAAAATATACTTAAGTAAAGTAATGAATGGTTGAGGTAAAAGCATAAAATGCCACTACATCCCTGTTCATTAGCAGACACAAGAGACACTTCATTCTGTCAGACAAGTGCTTTACGTCTTTTAGTGGCTTAGTCGGTAGAGTCGTCTTCCCTGAACCTTCGATCCCCAGCTTCTGCATCAACATGTCCATTGTGTCCTCGGGCAAGACGCTAAACCCTAAATTGCCCCTGCGTCGTCGGCAGCGTATGCATGTGTATAAATGGGATTAGTAACTTCTGATGGTCTCACTACATAGCAACCAGTGCCATCAGTCTGAGAATGTGTAGGTGTGACCAGCTGTGTGAAAAATGCTTTGAATAGTCACAAGTCAAGGCTCAAGTCCATTTACCATTTACTATCTTTTGTGCCTTCAAAAGCTAATAATGTTTGGAGATACAGCCACTCCTGTTTCTGTTCATGAGAGTTTTGCTGTGTGGCAGCATGTCATACTGTGACTAGTTTTGATGAGAGAGTGCATACCACTCTTGTGCCAACATGCATGCTCCAGGTAATCGATACTGACAAGAGACTGACTATTACATTCAGTTTTTTATATTGTATCAAGAGAGTGGAGTCAGCGGACTTATTTTTCAGCTAAAATGTCATTAAGTAGACGTTAAAAAAAAGGAAATACTCAAGAAAAGTAATGAATTTCTAAAAATGTTCTCAGTTACTGTAAAGAAGTAAGTTTTTCTCTCCCTATATAGATATCAAGCCCAAAAATCCCACTGTGGTCAGGCCCTACTTTACCACACTGGACAATACTCCTTATCATTATTTCCATAAATAATAGCCACAGTTTATGTGAATATAGAAGCTCAGGAGGTGGGATAAAAAAAAGTCTCTATATTGCAGGATGGCTGTATCTCTACTCATGCAGCCTTTCACAGGATTTTACTTTTATCACAGAGTTGGTCAGTCTGTGGACTTGACTGTGTAAAAATAAAAAGACTGAAGTGAGACGAATCGACTGAGAATGTTTATTTGACAAAGTAGTTTTAGATTTAGTTTAAATTAGTGGCATAGTATACTGTCGCAAAAGTAAAATAGCTTTCAAAGGTTGTCTTCAAGTGTCCTTTTTTCAATACTTTGCAGTTGGCAGACCAACCTATTATAGCCGAGCAGAAGGTAGAGTGAAGTCTAGAGAGTAATTACATTTACCTGCATGTTCCTGTCTAAACTACCTTATAACCCGATTGGACGGTCTATTTAAGTGAACTCTTTCACGATTGAAGGCAAACTGTGTAGAATGACCTGTGAAGAGTATAAGGTGTGACTCAATTTCTTTTTCTGAGATCTAAAAATGTCAGCAGATGCTAACCCTAATCTCCACCCAAGATTATGTCAACAATTTAACACTGCAGCATTTGTACAGTTCTTTGAGAAAGATCTACCCAGTAAGCTTTGCAGTCTCAGATTTCAGCAGCATTGTCCATGCAGGAATTATTTCATGGAATTTTTGCCTTATCTCTTTTATTTAACAACCAGCGGCATGTTTGTACATTCCTATTGAGTTTAACAAACTTGTATAGAACCTAACTTAAAATCTGCATTTTCTATCTTCCTGCATGATGCAATCTTCTACCACATTGGCAGTAACTATTTCTGCAAAACAAGTTTATTAAGTATCTGTAAAACCATGGGAACTTCCATCAGTAGTCAGAGCACCCTTCTCCCAGGGCACAAAAATATCGAGAGGAATGTATCCAGTCAACAAACTTTAACATCGCCAATGTGTTTTATACACTGAAGTTCTTGCATAAAGCCTGTAAAAATGCTACAACATTTGAGAACTGACCAGCCCTCAATTTCTTTTATCTAAACAGCTGGATTTCTTTGGGAAAGATGTTGTGCATGGTCAAAACAAAGCCCATAACAAAAAATAAGAATACCAGCCAAAGCTTTAAAGGCATCATATGAGGGGACATGTTTAATTTTACAGGGAAAGAAGCCTGCACAATTGGGGAAACTTTAAATACAGAATAGACATTAAGCAGCTTGCGAGCTAGAATTGGTGCGGCTCTCTAATGGGACTATTGCCGTGAACATCACCAACACATTCATGTGCAATAATCTCAACCAAAGTGCAATAATCGCAATAATAATTGTTTTTTTCAGCCATATTTTGTATATTTTTGCTTCTTCCATGCATATTTTTTTGTGTATTTACCGGCCGAAATAACAAATTACCGTAAATTCCGGACTATAAGCCGCTACTTTTTTGTCACGTTTTGAACACTGTGGCTTTTACAACGATGCGGCTTATTTATTTTTCTGATTTTTCTTGGGGGACAATGAGCTTCTGCCGCAAAAACATTTGACCTCGTCACATCGGATCTTAATATCAGATCTTAACACACGGAGAAATGCATATGATGCAGCTTTCAAGTTAAAGGCGATTGACCTGGCTGTCAAAGAAGGAAATAGAGCTGCTGCACGTAAAGTTGAAACTGACAGCGACATCGAAAAAGAGACTGAGGAAGTGAGTAATGAAGTCATTCTGAGGCAGTGAGTGGATGGACTTTTTCTTGTGAAATGTATTACGGTAATCTTTTTCATCAGCCGTGTTACAGACACTGTTCGATAAAGGATTTCCAGTAGGCTTCGTTTTTGCGGATGTAGCCGGTAGCCTACATATTTAATTAAAAGTTAAAACAACGTTTTTGTGTCACGTCTTTCTGTGTAAATCGCTTTGTTACAATGTGGACACCTGTGGCTTATATATGTACAAATACATTTATTTACTTATTTTTTGCCGGTGCGGCTTATATACAGGTGCGCTCAATAGTCCGGAATTTACGGTATGTTTCTGTGTCGCCGACACATCCGTTACAGTACATTTAATTGAGAAAGCATTTTGTTCTGTTCAGATTTAAGTCACAGATTTAATAATTTGATCAGATCAGGAAATTGATACATTTAAAAAAATAAAATATCTTTGCTCGTCTTAATTTTTTAAATGGGTAATTCCCAGAGTCCTCTGCATTACAACATTACAGACTAAAAACTAAAATCCATCAGAAAAAAATAAATTATCATGATTCTTGATTTATCTTTGACAACATTAGACACTTCATACAATCAGCTTGTTCATTATAAATTATAGATTGTCTGACTGTCTGTCTATCTCTCTATTTCTCTATCTATCTGCCTCTATTTCAGTGGCATTAATAACTACTCGGTATTGGTGAGAACCCAAATGTCTGTACTTGTACTTGGTTTGAAAAAAAGTGGTATCAGTGCATCTCTAGAAACAAGCCATCAGTGTGAATGTGTACGTGTGACATACGGTGTAAAAGTGCTTTGGGTAGTCAGAACTCTAGAAAAGTGCTATTTAGACCCATTTACTTTTTACCATTCCTAAATAAATAAAAAAATCAGCAGCGATGGTCACATTTGAGCCCTTAGTAGCCCAAATAATATTATGTTAGTTTCTAAAGAGATAAGCTCGAGCTCTCTCATTTCTTTTCCTTTTCTCCCTCTCCTTTACTTTAATTCCTTTCTAATCTCATTAAAAAAAAATCATCATCCTGTATTCATTCAAAGAAAGGAAGTGAAATGCTCCCTTTACTCTGATTAACAGAAGAATTGAATCCTGCTCAGACTTCTCATTTCCACATCACACAGTGAGAGCTTTTATTTCTGTTTACTATAGAATGTTGCAGATGTAAGTGGATACACCTCTGTATCACTGTAACCTCGCTCTGCTCCCTTGCCTGTCTCCAGCAGCCTTTAAATTGTAGGCTAGCAGGTCCTCTCAGACCACTTGTGAGGGTTTTCTTCTGACGTAAGCCAGCATAGCTTTATTAGTTTTGTGGTCATAGCTGGGCTAACACTTGTTGTCATCACTCTGGGGTGTTTCCTCCAGCTGAGGCTCATAAAACACATTGCTTTGTGACTTTCCCCTTGAAGTGGGACTTATTTTACAGTTATTACAGCCACAAATGGGCTGTGTGGAGAAAGAGAACGGTGTGTTGCATACCCAGCGCTGCTGAATGGCACTACCAGCGACACTTAGCTGGTGGCTACTGGGTTGGTCATTAGCACAAATTCTGGGCAAGCTGACTCAGCGTTTAGTGACATATTTAAACACTTTGTGAACATCAAAAATATGTTGTTTCCGCTGCATTGTTAAATGTTGGACAGGCTTTTTTCCTGTGAGAACCCATCTGTTGTCTTGAACTCTTGTGTATGGTCAAGTGTATTTACTAGTTTTTTTTTGTTTTGTCCCCCCCCCCCCCCAAGATTCAAAGAAAAAATGTTCACAATAGTTTTCTTAACTTAAAGTTAAGAAGAAGAAGTTTAGAAGCACCTAGTGCTAAAAAAGCAACAGTACATTGCTATAATCACAAGTGTAGCTCCCGTGGTTACATTTCAGTCCTTCCTTCAAATATGACATCAAGATGTTGTTATCTGCCATAATCTTCAAGGTGTAATAAGTGCTATCTGTTCCCTGACCAAGGGCTCGGTACTGGAGAGGCACTATTTGTTCCTCTTTTTCTGAATGAACCAGTGTGCCCTTCTTGAGAGAGACAGCTGGAGATAATGATGATAATCCTTTCACGTTGTCCTTTTGAGATACTATGTGTGTATATATCTCAAGTTTAGTCTCACCATGTTCCCTCACAGCCTCACCCTCCCCCAGTCTCTTTCAAGACGTTATAAAAACATGGGGTCAGTTTTCAAGCATGACTTGGCAAGCTTTAATGGAATATCTTTAAGAGACATGGCAGAGCAGGAACGGTCTTGCAAAACATCACAACATGCTGCTGGAATTGGCATAATTGCATCTGCGTATATGCAGCCATGCACTGTATGCTCGTGAGAGACTGCATGTCCCTTCATGTGTGGGTCCCAGAACCCCACCCCCTGCTCATTTGTTGTCCTGGAATTTACTTTGGTGTTGTAATGTTGTTCACATTTTTACATGTGCACTCGTCCGTCTGTCTGTCTGTCTGTCTGTCTGTCTGTCTGTCTGTCTGTCTGTCTGTCTGTCTGTCTGTCTGTCTGTCTGTCTGTCTGTCTGTCTGTCTGTCTGTCTGTCTGTCTGTCTGTCTGTCTGTCTGTCTGTCTGTCTGTCTGTCTGTCTGTCTGTCTGTCTGTCTGTCTGTCTGTCTGTCTGTCTGTCTGTGCCTGCCTGCCTGCCTGCCATATGGAGAGAGACCCAAAGAGAGAGAAGTCCAGCCATAAATAATTAACACTTAACAGGGAAAAAACAGTTTATATGGGGGAGGGGAGCAAGAAGCTGAAGTCAGAAAGGGTAAGGGGGAACATGTGCGAGAGGAATGGATTATTGGAGGTTAGTGCTGCCTGATATTCACGTTTCTCTTTTTCCTCTCTTTCTCAGCTGATGTGATTCTTTCAGTGTGAGTATACAGATGGATTACCTTGTGCAAACATTGGGCCTTTGCTTTGAATAGGCAACACAGATACTGGCAGCTAATGTTTTCCTTATCAGGGGCTACTTCAGCCAATCACACACTGTATGGGAGTGCCATGGCCAGGCTCCATTGTGCCCATGTTCATGCTCATATAACAATATGGACCTAAACTATGACCCCTCCCTCATTTTTAACCATTTCAGCCATGTATTTTATACATCTACCTTTGCGTCTGTGTGAGGTTGGGGGTTAGGTCTGGCGGGCATAGGCTGGTACCAAATATTCAGAGGACTAAAATTTGCCCAAAATATCTTGTTAAACGGTGTTATCAGTTTTTTCAAAGTTATAAAAAAGGGTTTGTCCCTGCCAAATGGAGTGGAGTGGCCTTAGCTTGTTTGCCCCATTTTAAGAACAATACTAGAGTACTGTTAACTTTTTGTGCTCTTCGTGCTGCCTTCATTTAGTCAGCGACTCAGTGTTCTTGAAAGAAAATCTTATTTATTAAAAGTCACTGTCTAAGTCTGTTGCAAAACAGCAAGTGACATATTGTATGAAGTAAATACTGTCTGCTCGCTGCCAGGGTTGATCCGTTTTGACGAGCTGGATTTTCTAGCCTTGCTTTTTTTAATTCGAGTGTCAGCATGTGACATGTGTTCATCAGATGGATGAGCGCCTTTTCCCATATGGCGATGCGAAATGAAGATGGGTTGTGAAGACAGCAGCGCTCCATGGTTGTGTGTTCACGGCAACATCAGAGAAAGCTGGGAATCGCAGCACAAGACGTTGCCAGCGATGGTGTTAACTTCCGAGTGTTCTTTTTGAATTGGATGATTCTTGAAAGTTTAACATGTAGACCAGTTGTCTGAGTTTGGATGCAGCTAGCTTCTTACTCCATACAATGGATAGTTTGTTTTTCTTGTAATACACTCTCAATTAAACCAGCATATAAAAAAACACATCTTCTTACTGAGTCAGATTCAGGTTTACTGCAAGTCCATTTCTACATTCTTCTACTTTGATTTGTTTTTTTTCCCCTTGAGATTAAACAGAGGGCAGGAGGAAAGGAATGTTGAGAAGGGACAAGACACAATGCAAAATATCTCCGAAAGAATACACGACACTGCTTTTGGTGTATTGATAACCACTAGAAAAGAGTCCCTCGAGCTGGACAAGGGGATGGATTAAAATGCTCTCTTGAATGATGCTATTGCATTATTGGCTTTTATTCCCATGAATGAAAAAACGGATCAATGGATTTTATCTCCATGTAAGACAAGAACCGAGCTTACATCCTGTAGTTTTAAACCACTTGAGTTTGAAGTTCTATTGTCCCTTAATCTGTGGCAAAAAGCTTTTTTGGTGGATTTTTTTTTTTGGCTGCATTTTGCTTTTGTTGACTCATTGACAGCAGAGCTGAAAGAAAGAAAAATAGCGAGTGGGGAAGTTGTGAATTCAAACAGTTGTAAGTAACATGTTACACATCTTGGACAGCTGTGTGGCCAGGATGAACCCGCTGTCTATATCTTTTTAGGAAAGGAATGTTCATCTCTGTAGTCAAGCAGCGTGTCTCATGATTTGACTTTTGCCTCTCAACATTTTCCAACTATGGAATCTGGTCCGTGGTCCGTTGCTGAGATTCTGTGCTATGATCTCAGCGCTGGCTGTAGCTTGGATATGACTGAGCGAAACTGCTCTGAAGTTAGTGTTTATGGAGGGCCCCGTTCTCTCTGAGGGGAGAACCAAAGTAAAATAAATACTTGCTCCATCCTGTCTGCATTAAGGGCCGACACACATGGCTTTGACGTCAGAGTGACATTAAACAGGGTGGGGTGGCCCAGCCAGCTCCGACAGGCACGTGCACACACTTAACGTGCACAAACTTACTTCTTTTGTATATTTTGTCACTTTTCTCCATTTTTTTCCTTCCAATTTCTTATTCTGTGTCTTTTGTACTGGCCCACACTTTTAAAATGTAGATTTCCAATTTAACAATTTCAACCTCAGACAGACATTTGTTACCTTTTAGGAGCTTGTTTGACTGTAATCATTAATCTTTCTGGATTTTTTCCAAAGTGTGTGTGTGTGAGCTTGAGCGTGTGTGTCTGTGTGTTAGAGGATTTCAAATGCAAAGTAACTGTTGGCTGCAACTGGCTTCAATCAGAAAGTTCAACATAAAACTTTATTCTTTGCTGCTGCTCCTTTTTTCCTTTCCCCCTGACGCATTTACAGCTGTGTGTGTGTGTGTCTAACAGGTCTGTCTACATGCCTCCTAACATCTACAACCTCAACCAATAGATTGTTTCCTAACCCTTTTGCTAAGGCTGAACAATTTTAGGAAATGATTGAATTGCGATTTTTCTGGCAGAAATTGCGATTTCGATTTTTATCACGATTTTCTTCAAATTAAGCTTGTGCAATGTTTTCAATGTATACAGTAACATTTACAAACATGACAGGAAATTACATCATACCAGTTAAAAAATACCAGAACTCTAAATTAATAAAATGAAAACTAAAGTTAAGAATTAATTTTAAATGTATTTAATCAGACGAAACACGCAGCCGGTGTGATGTTCTTGTTTTTAGTGTCAGTTTGACAGAAATCTGGTCACAAGTGTTGATATATTTTGTGCCTTTGGGGTTACCGTAGGGGACTTTGTTCACAGAAGTTATGCAACAAGAGAAGCCAACAATGTCTCTATATTTTCTTCGAGCCATACGGCCGAAACATTTGCCTGTGAGCGTCATTTCATGTTCAGATCTTGCATTGTAATAAGGTTACAACGTGAGACAACAATTGACATTCACGATGCTAACCGCTAGCATTCCTATTCAAATTCTCATAGACGTTAGCATCAAGCTAGCGGACTTTTCGGTTGTTTAGCATACGAGATGAATAACTTATGTTTGATGTCTGTTTAGTTTGACAGTGCTTCCTTTATTAAATACTGGACAAAGAAACTTCAGCTTCTCTATTGGAGGAAAACTGTTAGCTATCTGTCGAGCTGTGTATCAAGCTAAAGAAGTCATGCACACACGCAGGGGCAGAATAGACGGCGTGCATGTGTAAATTGACAGCTCCTGGGTCAGTCGGGAGAAGCACTGCCAAAAACCGCGGCTTTGGCGATCACGTGATCGCGTTTTTTGAAATTTCGATTTCGATTTCCAGAAAACGATAAATTGTTCAGCCTTACCTTTTGCGCTGTATTTGATTTGTACTTGTTGCCCGAGAGTTTGCTGTCAGTAATTTCTGCCAGGAAGATGGTTCACACAGGAGTACAGAGCAGGAGACATCTGCAAGGCTTCTGTAAACGAGGGATGCAACAATTCTCAATATAATATTGAACAGTTCCGTACAGCATCATCCACAGTTCAATACGTGCTTGTGAATGTGATATTCTTGTTTTTGCTTCAATTTGCTTCCACACATTGTATTTCTGTTTGATTTGTGTGTGTGAGTCCATGCGCTAGGAAAACATCCAAATCATATATGCAGGGTCTGAAATTAACACCGGCCAAGCGCCAAATGTGGATAGGTTTTCCGTTTGGCGAGTCGATTTCAGAGGGCTGTACGCCTCATGGCGGGTAAATTTTTTTTACCGAAAAGTCATCAAAACTATGCTACGAGTATTACCTCGTACACACACACACACGGCCGAGTCGGGAACATGTGATCCGGTCAAACATCCGGCTCGACTTTTCACTCTCGCCGTGTCTGCAGCCAGCTTAACTACAGCAACATCCCCTCTCAGTCGCTGTAGTCTCAGTCTGTAAACGTCTCCACTCAGACTCAGTGAAAGAGCGATGCATTATAATCACTGCAGATTTAGTGCAGGAGCAGACGGAGATACATCCGTCTAATAATGAACAAGCTGATTATATTACCATAGTCTTAAAACTGTCAAAGCTAAATCAAGAGAGAACTTGTTTTGTGGAATAATAATTTATTATTCTCTGATGGTTTTTAGTCTGTAATGTTGTAATGCTGGGGGGGAAGGTCTCTGGAAACTACCCATTTAAAAAAATAAAGGCCAGCAAATATATTTTTTAATTGCTTAATCTCCTCATCTGATTATTTTTTTCATCTACCTGCCACCTTGGCCACTGAGTCAAAAAGTAAATTTTGCAAGCTGATTATATGCTACAACTTGATGAAGCTGACAACACTGGTATCAGATTTCACAGACTATTTTACATGTCAAGGGGTGAGGAAGGGCAGCAATATGAGGAATTACCACCATCTTTCATATCAGTGATGTGGGGAAACTTGGCTAAAAGTTAACAGCAACAGAATGGTTATCACCCACAGACACCAGGGGCCTGTACCAAGCAGGATTTGAAGTTAGCGAGTTAACGCTGAGTTTTAAATCCTGCCTTGGTTGGTTACTTAAACTGCTGCTCCAGAGCAGGTTCTGCTGGAGGTAAGAGATCGAATTGTGAAAATCTCTACTCACTGACCAATCAGATCTTTTGATTGTGCGGAACGCGAGGACATGTGAGGACACGTTCCGCAAAGATTTGACATTATAGTTCGTAAAGATGGTTATTTTTTTTACTGATATCGTCCTTCACCTTTTTTCTTCATGCATTTGTTCCTGCAGCGGTGTAACTTTAGTCTTTGGGAGCCGGCAGTGCTATCTTAAATGTCTTCATATTATTAATGAAGGTTTTTTCAGAATTTGTATATGATGACCTGTGAGGCAGTGAGCATTGTGATAGGTCAAATGAAGCCAACACTGCCCCTTTTATGTGAATGCGCTTTCTGAATCAAGTCAGGTGGTATGACGGTTAAGCATCATCTCTTATGTTAGAGTTAGTGTCACCAGACACCCTGGGTATGTTGAACTCGTCGTATAGGCTCCTGCTGTTACCTGCAAGATGCAGACAATTGAACAACGGCAAGTGAATAGAAGGACATAGCCTTTTAGCTAGTTAGCAGCCTGTTACTGTAGCAGAGCAAACAGACTGAATACCTTCTCTTTGAAATCTGCTGCAAAAGGGGGGAGAGGGGAGGAGTTTCACAGACACATTGGATATGACAGGGATTCCCATAGGAATGAATGGATTTCCAATTGCCTTGCCTCCGTACACATTGGTATGTGGAAACGATGGGTAAATCTAACCACACCGGGACTGTTTCTATTTCCGACATGCTTGGTTGGGTTTTAAGTACCCTCCTTACTCTAGATCAGGAAAATACCAAGCTTTGGGTAAAAAGTAAGTAAGTAAAGTCAGTTTTGGTTTAACGTGAGACCCTTGATATATATGTCAGGGTGAGTATCTGCAGAGACATTGCCCTATTGAGATGATCCACAGGAGTGGATTCAAATAATGTACCAAAAGGAAACCTATTTTTTTCGATCGCTTCTTTTATTTGAATGTTAAACGCACTGCGAGCCTCAACCGACATACTGATGCGAAACAAAAGGGGGTTTGGGGTCTTTTGGGAAAGAGGTTAAAATCACAGGGAATGTTCTTTTCTCCTTCACTAGATCAATGATTTTTGCCTTCGCGGTGAGGCATGTGGACTTGTAAGCATCTGGGGTGTTTGTGGCTGTTGCATTTGCAATTGAGTCACTGTGCGTGCCATGAAATGTGCGGCTCTGGTGTGTTCATCTGAAATTGCCATCAGGTGTTTGTATTTTGTCAAATGAGTTTTCCCCCTCTGATTAATTTAGTTTTTTGCAACAAACTTTAATCTGCTCAATTTACCCGCTGAAGACACAAACTCATTTTGAGGCATTGTGGTGTTTTGAAAAGTTCCAATCGATATGCTGTTATTTATAAGGAGTTCAGCATCAGCAGCAAGCACAAAGCCGTGAGAAGCTTTAGTTCTGAGGGGTGAGGGGTGTACAGACAGTGGATCTCCTCTCCCTTTTTCTCTGAGGCCGATTCTGCACTCTTTTTCTCTTGGCTGTGTTATCTCTCCACGGGAGTCGAAAGGGAATTGTTTTTAAACAGGAGTTTTGCTGTGTTGAATGGAGCTATGAGGTCCTAGCGCATGAGCTCTCGCTCTCTCTCTCTCTCTCTCGCTCTCTCGCTCTCTCGCTCTCGCTCTCTCGCTCTCTCTGGAATACTTCTCTTCGCGTCTGCTTCACCAATGACAGTGGTAACTTGACTACTTTACTCATACTGTTGCCTTGTGTCAATACAGAAACTTATTTTTCATTCTGTCACTCAAGCTCAAGGATCAAGCTCACTCAGTTACACCTTACACTTAACCTTGACCTACAAAAAGTACAGAACATGGAGAAATTCTATTATCAAACTGTGACAAAAGTACCGAAGAAGTACTGAAAAGTTAGTGGCATATACCTCGTTACACTACTGACTATGTTTTGTTACTTTGGAAAATCTGGAAAGTAGCTGCTCATAACCCTGCAATTGGCTTAAAAAAATGATTCATGACATCCTTCACTTTAAACAAGTGGGCTCAATGGGGGGAAAAAAAGGGAAGTGGGATGGCCATGTTTTTGTAAAGGTGAGAGCTTGCACACTGTTCAAAGTATGTGTTCAAAGTGTCGTCATGTTGAACCATAGTGACCCTCTGTATGTGTTTGTGTTCAAGCTGCCACATGTCAGGGACCAGCTGGTGCCATGTGCACTTCAGGGCAGAGGATTCCCCTCTACTTGACAAGGGGAGAGTTTGTTGTTCTGTGTTTTAAAACCTGCAATGAAGCCTTTGCATTCTTCTTCACTTATTTTTATTACGAACTAGAAAAAAAGCGGTCATACAAAAGCTAATGGGGATCAAAATGAATACAAACAAACAGCCTCACCAGATAACGGACTGGATGTACTGTGCTGGAAGGGAAGTTGTCTCAAACTCTATGAAGTTGGCTTTAACCAGAAGTGCTGTGGCCAAACACTGGAGCAAACAAAACGGAGCACAATTAAACTGGGAGTGGAAGCGCAAACACTGCCATCACCCTGAAGGACAGGCACCAAAGAACATGTGCTGCTGCAGTACCAGTTCGCCCCAGCAAAAACAAAACGGCTGCCAACCACTTGTAATTTGGGCAGATTTTTAAAAATGCTTATTATCAAAGACAACAAGTTTCTAGCACCATGTTTTAGCATTTTCATTGCATTAGATCAAGCAGACGTATGTTTGCTATCTGTAAAAAAACAAACAAACAAGATGTGCAACTGTTTTACAGTGAACATGCGTTAAAAAAAGTTTAAATAAGGTGTGATGGGACTGGAGTATAATTTGCATTTGCACTGGTATGTAAAGAACCTGATGTTTATCTTAATAATAATAATAATAATAATAATAATACATGGGCACCTTTCATGACACTCAAGGTCACCTTACAGTAGACTCTACTTAGAATATTTTGTTTCAGGTATTCACTTGTCTTCCATTGTCATGTTATCTTGAGCCCCGTTTCCACACAGCAGTCCGGTACGGTTTGGTTCGGTAAAGCCTGATCCCATTTGTCTTTCCACAGCCACCCATGCTCTATTTAGTAGGCGGCGTGTGAGCCAGATGCCGATAGCCTCATCAGCTATGTAATAGTGTCACATGATAGCAGCTAACAGCTAACTGCTAACTAACAAATTTAACAAAGGAGAAAAACGCTACACAAACAAAACCAACGCTGGAAGACATCCAGCAGTTCATCTACTTCATCACTACATTTTTTTATTTTTTTTATTTTTATTAAAAAAACTCAATCCAGCTTTATTTTAGAGAAGGCTGTGTGCCACAAGGTGAAATAAACAGATGTAAACAATCGACTGTTTAAACATGGTAGGGTTGTGTTTGCCGCTATCACATGGGAAGTGACGATTCTTTCGACCAATCAACGGACTGCAGTGTTTAGCACCACCTTTTAAAGTCAGATTGATATTCTTGGTGCCACAACGGAAGGGTCCTAAGAAGTAGGACGGTACGGATCGGTTATTTGGGAATCTTTCCTGGGATTAGTGTATGGAAATGGCACCAAATGCGAGACGAACCGAACTGCTCGGTGAAAACGAGCTAAAGTCTTCACTGATTTCTAGAAGGTTAATTGTGTCTATCAATGAGTAAAAGAACATAGGCCATATGATTTTATATTTGCAATGCTATGAAGCAACAATAAGTAAAACACACAGATAAACACATATAAAAGCAGGCTCTCTCCCTGAAGCTTGGACACATAACCTTAATGTTATACACACTACCTGGTGACCTGATAACAGCGTTATTGGACAGTTCAAATGTGAGGGGTAAGCCACCACAGCACTTCTCAGACAACCTGGTTGGCTGCGTTTATTTTTCTCAATGCTCATTCTAACACCAGCAGACGTGTGTGTGTTTGTGTGTGTTTTCAGTCTGTGTCTGACTCTGTTTGAGACGAGATGTGTGGATGCCTCATGATCTTTGAAGCTGTCAACATTCTTCAGCACATGCTCTGTCATGATGTCATGAGGCGACTGGTGAGATGAAGCAGCTGTCACTGAGAGGTCACCATGATCGTGACACACAGACAATCTCTCACACACACACGGATGTTGTTGTCTTTATTGTGTTGAAATGACTGCTGAACAAAGATTAAGTATATTTCTCACTGTGTCTCAGGTGGAGGAGGGAAGAGGAATGGTCGCAGTAAGAAATGGAAGGAGATGCTCAAACTGCCTCACATCAGCCAGTGTGAGGAGCTACGCCGCACTATTGGTAAGAAATGGTGTGTGTGCATGTGTGTGTCAGGGGGTGAGGCAGAAAGATAACGTGCCATGCTGTGTCGTCGGGTGGGTCTGACTGTGGGAGGAAGTACAGATTGGACTTCCTTCCTGTTTCTACCCGTCTCCACCCGCAGCTTCAGGCAGGGGAAAGGAAACAGTGTGTGTTTTTGTGTGTACATGTCTGTGTGACTTAGTGAATCCATTTGCACGGCGGTTTCTGGACTTTTAAGTCTCTGTTAACATTACATGTTTGTCTCAATGACCACCTGCCTGCTCACACATAAAATGTGAGTGTCTTCACTCTTGCTCCCTGCGTACGTTGATGTGTTGCTAAATAAACAAAAGCAGGATTTTCAGAGTTTAGCTCAGACAAGAGCTGTGTTCCTGTTTCTCCTTGTCCCCCTCGCCCACCCTGGTCGTCTGAATGCGACACCACTTGGTATGTGTGTGTGTGTATGCATGCGTGTGTAAAAGTGCGTCACAGTTATCTCTGCCAGAGATTGCTGTGCTACCCTCGCCCACGTTCTCTCCCTCCTTCTTTGCTGTCTCCATGCCTCCCCCTCTCTGTGTGTTTCTCCCTCCCTCCCTCCTTCCACCACTTGAGCGCAACATAACAGTATCAGAACAGGAGACATTAAGGGAGTGTGTGAAATGAAGGAGAGGGAGGTTTTTACAATACCGTTACATATTCATTTCCTGTGTGTGTGTGTGTGTGTGTGTGTGTGTGTGTGTGTGTGTGTGTGTGTGTGTGTGTGTGTGTGTGTGTGTGTGTGTGTGTGTGTGTGTGTGTGTGTGTGTGTGTGTGTGTGTGTGTGTGTGTGTGTGTGTGTGTGTGTGTGTGTGTGTGTGTGTGTGTCAGCAGTTGTTGAAGGTTACAAACGTCACTATTACATAGACGCTATTGCGTAAGTTCCCTATCACACTGAGCATAGGATCAAAATAATCCTTTTGCCTACTTAAACATATACCACAGACATGTTAACACGCACACATTCGCCAAGCCCTGCATAGACTTGTGTGTAAAAAGATACAGAAGAAACCGATAGCAGTGTCTTTGTTTTGTCTTTATGAGCTCGGGCTCTTGACCTTAGCTGTGTCTTCTCGGAAGTCTGGAGGACTTCATGCAGGCTACAGATCCCTTTCTGTTGATAACAACCATGCAACAGACTAATATTAATGAACATCTTGCCACCATTTGATGTTTAAGTGACTTTATCAGTCTGGCTAAAGTTGTATTGTTAGCTTAGTTCAGTTTGAGTTAGTATTACAAGCCTCCTCAGTATTTCGATGACACCTTGCTGTCAAGATTTTCTTAATCTCTCTGTGGGATTACTTTCACTGTGGTGTTTGCTTCAGAGTTTTACCTTCTTTTTTTTTTCTCAGATAGGAAACTTTTCATTGGTGGAATGCTGACCTATGCTCAGATGCATTCAAATGATGTTGAGCCTTGAATCAGTTTGGACACATGCACGTACATGCTCTTACTAACTTACACAGAGCAGATGAAATGTGTTTTCTTTTTTTTCTTTTCAGTGTTTTGCTTTTATGAGACAGGCCTCATTAACAAAAGTATATCCACAGACGTGAAAGGGATTCAGCATTACTTCAAGCTGAACATTTTAAACTACAGAGATGTATTTGGACAGACATTGACGCTTGAAAAGAATATAGAGTTAAAGCTGCCTTCAAAATCTCAGTGCCACCTAGAGAGAACAATGGATTATTAAGATATCAAACATGTGCGTGTCAGTTTCTGAGGAATAGTCCTGAACATTGCACAACAGTTTGTGTTTTATTACGCAAATGTAGTGTGTCACCTTAAAGAGTGCGTGTGAGTGAGATGGCCTCTTCAGTAGCAGCATGTAACCAACTTCACATTAAGACAACTGAAACGCTATCATGATGCTCACTGTAACACTTCAGGTTGAATGTTGAGATCATTTGGCGTAATAATGTGCAAAAGGAAATGAAAAATGTGCATGACAGAATGTGAAGAATGAAGAATATGATATTAGCTTCAGGAGCTGAAGCTAACCATTCCAACTAAGCTAGGTTTTGTTTGTTTTCTTCCAAATACATTGGAAAATGGAATTTCTTGGATTGGGTTTGTTTATATTCACACTTCCCATTTGCAAACAGACCAGCTCACTAAATGAAGTCATATGTGCTTTCTCACAAGCAGTATAATTATACAGCTGATAACCGGTCCAGTCACAGAGAGAGAGCATTTGAGCCAAGTGAACATCTACTTTGTGGAACCAGAGTGACAATAAAGGGCTTTTAATGTAGGTATGTAATTATACAGTACCTTAACACAGCATTGTTCAGCCAAACTAAAGGAGTAACTTTCAACCACTAAACACATTTTGCTGTACAGATGCCATCGAAATGTCTCGGCTGTAAATGTGTGCTGCACTTCTCGATGAGCTGAACACGGCACATTTTAGAAACAAGCCTCCAAATACTCTGAGATGAAAGATAAAAGACAATCAAGTGCTTACAAAGGTTTTTGAGGGAGTTTTAGTTCTTTTTTAAAAGATGCAAAGGAAAGTAAAACCATACAAATATTGTGTCTCTACACTCTACTGGTGCCTGTCTAAGTGATAACTTTGTGTTTGAGTTTGAATGAGAAGCACAGAGCTGTGGAACAAAAGGGAATGCTGTATAATAAACATTGCAGCTGGGAGGGCTGTTGTGGAGATTTGATCTACTGTTGGAGGTTGTCCTGTAGCTGTCAACATTTAGAAAAATTCAACCCATGCATCCCTCCGATTTATCCTCTGTTCACATGTGTACGCGAATGTGTGGGGCCTATTTTTGTTTGTACTGTATGTTTATCTTGTGTGTGTATGTGTTTGTCCTGTCAACCAGTGATGGAAAATGTCTTAGGTCTTCTTCCTCATTTAGAAACGGAGGAAATGTGACTCAAATGGACAGCATTAGTCTTAATAGGCTGGGGCCTGCTGCAAGACACAGACGCAGAAAACGCGCAAACACAAATACTCTGCAGGAAAGAGACATTCTGTGAGTCTTAGAAAATATGCAAATTACGGGCCAGCTTGCGTTTTAAAAAAACACAATTTAGTTTTTTTTTAGAGGGGTAACCTTTAGAATCCCTGCTGTGTGTTAATGGATGAGATAAGATTGTTTTCATCAAGTTACTGGATGTGATTGACACAATAGCTCCTTTTAGAATAGGAGGATTTGCCTCTCTAACCAACCAAAACACTCATTAACACATTGTGTGTGTTACTGTGTTTATAAAATTGCTAAATTTGCCATTGTTCATAAAGCAGAGGGTTTAGCTTCTTAATGTGGTCAGATACAGCAGTTTCTGCAACACTGTGAAATCACAGACTGAGATACCAAAATTACCTTGTGTTGCAGAAGCACAAGGTGTAAACAGCTGTGGCTCACATACAGTACACTCAAACACAGTACAGGGGGGACGAACTTTTATAGAGTAACAGTTTTTCTTTATAAAAATATATTTTTGGCCTTTATTCTAGAGACAGGACAGTGAACAGAGATGGAAATCAGGTAGAGAGAAAGTGGGGATTGACGTGCGGGAAAGGAGCCACAGGCCGGACGTGAACCCGGGCCGCCCACGTTAAGGACTGTAGCCTCCATACATGGGGACGCGCGCACTAACCACTGCGCCACCAGCGCACCGAGTAAAGCACAGTTTGTTATCCGTGACTCACTTTTAAATCCCAAAAAATCCCAAATCGAGGCAATTATCTTCCAACACATTTTCCTCAGTTGTAATGGCAGCTAAAATTCCAGATAGTGCTAGCTAAAGTTGAATGCGGAGTGTGAGTGCATGGCACCTGTGGTTATATCCATAGAAAGGTAGCGCACAGAAGCTGTTTGCCAGGATGGATAGATAGATAATTTATTCCTCCCGTTTGGAAAATTCAGGTATCCAGCAGCTCACATAGTATAGGTAGAACAATTGATTGGACAAACAGGTGGCTTAAGGCCTTCCTCATCGCTACCTTCTTTGCCTGTTTATAGATTTATTGGAAAAATTAAAATCTATTTTTCTTTTCTAGTTAAATGTGTATTCTGTCTTTCTCTCTTTTCCTTCTGTCAGAGAGGGACTACACCAGCCTATGTGAGAAGCAGCCCATTGGTCGGCTGTTATTCCGTCAGTACTGTGACACCAGGCCAGAGCTCAAACGCTGTATCGAGTTTATGGATACTGTGGTAAGACTTCAAGTGAACCTTTTGCTTTAACTCTTCATATTTCTTTTTGTCTTTTTTTCTCTATTTCTTTCACATTCTCCTTTTAAATGGTTTTCCCTTTTCTCTTCTGATTGTTCTCTGTGATTTCTCCAATGACACTGGCTTGAAGCAGACCCTTGCAAAGCAAGAAGAACGAAGAGAAAGTTAGCACTTGGTCCTTTTCCTGCTCTTGGCAGTAGTAATGGCTTGTGGGTGTTGGGGGCGATTAGCGATTTAGATGGGCTTCACAGAGGAGACCCCTCCTCTTCCTCTATGAACTCTTCCATGAGGTCAAGCCCACGTCAAAGGCACGTCCCCAGGGTGAGCAGGTAAACACAGGCCCAAGCTTGTGTCTAGGCCCAAGGAGGTACACATGAAAGAAACACTGGAGGGGAAGCATGCATCTTAAGAATCTACTTTTTTTTTTTTCAGTTAAGAAAGCAAACATGTAGGTGAGACTAGTTGTAATTTTGCCTATTCTGCCTCATTGTTTCCCTTGCATTGTATATTTCTAAACAAAAAATACAATTTGAAGAACTCAAGCTCCATGTCAGAGGAACATTATTGCCCATTTGTCAAGTTGATGAAGATGGGGTTCTGTCACCAGTTATATCGCTCTGTTTTGTCTGTGGTCCTGCACTAATTTCATTTCTTCCTCTTTCTTGTTCCTCATTAAGCCCTCTACCCTTTTCTCTCTCTCCTCCCTGTGTCATGTTTTCTTCCTCCCCTTTCTGCTGCTCGTCTCTCTCTGACCTTATTTGGAGAGATATTAAAGATGGCTGAATGGGTACGCTTTGTGTGTTGCTGTGGTTGTTCACATTTTTATTCTTCCCTGACAGGCCATGTACCAGCTAGCTCCTGATGAGAAGAGGAGGGACTGTGGACTGAATGTATTAGACACATACTTTAATAATGGGGTATGACACAAACACAAGCTTTTTTAATAATAGTGCTTTAAGATATAGACATCTGATGCTGAGCCGTGTGATATCAAGTACACTTTTATTAAGAGTTTCTTATTACATATTTCTTGAACGACGTTTTAATCAGGTGATTTTCACAACTACATTTATCAATGACTTAACACAGTATTTGCTAATAAGGTTTAATGTAGAGTATGAAGTGGCACTTCATTAAAAGTGTCTCACTCAAAAGAAGATGCAATAACCCCTAACATCTAATAGATGGAAGATTACTATCTGTCTTTTGCTAAATTGTAAAATCTGTCCCTTTTTATTTGGGTTATTTTTGTGGATTAATTTGTGTTTATGAAGCCACTAAATGAGCACACTTAATCGATTCAAAAAGAATACACAGTACACAATACAGTAAAGAACTCAGACTGTGCAAGTTGACCATGCAGGAGGAGACGAGTTTGGTTAATATTAGTAAAGATCATTTCTTAAAGTATTTATATGCAATAGACCATATTAAGAAGTTTAATAATTATTTTTGGTCTTCAAACAGATTGGTCAAAGCAGCCAATGATGCAGTAAAGAAGGGATAGTTTCTTTTAAAATCTCTAATATATTTTTGAATGTAAATATGATTGGTTTTCCTTTAGGAAATTAATAAGAGGTTAACAATAATGTAGTTTATTATGATCAAATGACAAATAACCTTATTTTTATGACATAACCTGCCAAATATGCACCAGCATGATATCCTTAGTCTGTATCAAGTTTAGCCACAACATTTGACTCCAATACAATCTGTTGAATAGTCAATAAGACACATTTTATTGCACTTTGTCGCCAATTGTAAACATGATAAAGTATAAATCTACGCATTATTGGTGTGGGCATATAAGGAGTGTTTGTGCTTAAAAATAATCGAATGTAAATATTTTTGCTTTTATTATTCCAGTTAAATGTTCATCAAAGTTTCCATTACAAACGGCCACAGTTCAAGTATGAGCCCATCCCACCAAGTTCTCTCCATCTGAAAGAGGGCAATAGAATCAGAATAAGTCTTTTTGCTAATTAAATACAAGTGTAGTTGGTTATAGTGTTTTGTATATTTTAATATGGCATCTACTGAACTGCTCCAACAGTATTTAATTGTACTTGTACAGTGATAATAAAGATATCTTATCTTAGGTCACTGTCAACATATTTCTGAGACCAACATTCACAACTAGAGCCAACTGCGCTAAGGCTATTCATTTTTTTGTTTACACATGAGCACGCCGCGCCCCTTTTTAACTTTTAGTCAGCACACAGTTGATCCGTGATCCAGACGACAGAGTCGGGAACACGTGATCCGGTCAAACGGTCGGCTTTTCTCCGTTCACATTCACCACGTCTGCAGCTAACGTCCTCTCACAGTCTCTGTCGTCTCAGTCTGTGAGCACTCTGAATGCACGCACAGCAGGAGCAGACAGAGATGCATGTCTAATAGTGAGCAGACTGATTACATTAAATGTCTAATGTTGTCAAAGCTAAATCAAGAGAGCACTTGCTTAGTGGAATAATAATTTATTATTCTGTGATAGATTTTAGTTTTTAAGTCTGTAATGTTAATGCAGGGGCATCAGAGAGCAGGGGGCTCTGGGAACTACCTATTTAATAAATAAAGGAAAGCAAATGTATATTTTAAGTTTCTCTATTTCCTGATCTGATAAAATTACTAAATATGTGACTTCAATCTGTGATTTATTCAACACACATAATGCTTTCTCAATTAAATGTACTATAACAGCTGTGTAGGCGACACAAAAACACTATTTGTTATTTCAGCCATTAAAACATATGTTCGGCCTGTATTTTTCATCTACCTGCTACCTTGACCAGTAAATCATAAAGTTAATTTGGGACCCTGTGAGTAATATGGTAAGCGTTAAAGCTTCATTAAGCAAAAGTATGATTTATTCGATTACTCGATTTATCGATCGGGATATTCGATAGAATACTCGGTTACTAAAATATTCCATAGCTTCAGCTCTACTTTCAGCTCCCTCTGATGTTTGTTTATAAGATGACCAAACAGGTTGGGTGTGACGACCTGTCATGTCAGGCTCAGTAGACTGTAGAGATTCAAAAACCAGAAAAGGCCCAGCATAATGATTCCCCTTAGATCTTTTTAAGACCTGACACTATATAGCCATACAACACCATTGTCACTCTTGATTCTGACCCTTCCTCTCTGCCCACCTGCCTCACCCTCTTTTTCTCTGTAATCCCAAAGTCGGCGGCCCATCTGCCAGACATACCCCAGGATCTGGTGGCAGGGTGTCGGGAGAAGTTGGAGCAGAGTCCATGCAAGGAGCTTTTCAATGACTGCACCAAGTAAGTTTATATCTTTTTTTATCACACACACACGCACACGCACACACTTGCATGGTGAAAGGTAATGAAAGCAGTGGGCAAAGAGAGCATCCGGATGGCTGGCATGAAAACAACAACCACCTCAGTTTTGAACGCACACGCACGCACACGCACACACACACACACTCTCTCTCTCTCTCACATACACTGATACTCAAGCATGCAAGCACACCAACGCTCTTGCAGGTGTTCCTTCTTCCTGCTCTGAGAGCCAGGAGAAGCAAACAGACTGGGGATTATTACTCTGAACCTACTGCTTATTACACACACACACACACACACACACACACACACACACACACACACACACACACACACACACACACACACACACACACACACACACACACACACACACACACACACACACACACACACACACACACACACACACACACACACACACACACACACACACACACACACACACACACACACACGTCCCAATGTTGCTTTTGTATTAGCTCAGTAATTTATGTCATATAGTATATGTTGTAAAGCATACACACTGGATTTTTCCTTGGGTACAATTGTACAATCTTAAATCATATTTAACAGCTCCCTTACCTTTAAAAACATAATCATGTTTTTATTTAGTTATTTTTTAATTAAACTCCATTTTTATTACTGAACTTAAAATCTCTCACACACCTCACACCTCTCGTGTGTGTTCATGAACAGGAGAAAGGACTTCAGAATGAATGATTAATTAATTAATAATCTAGTAAAAGATCCATACACACTAATAATTCAAAATTAAACTTGATAAAACACAATGTCAAAAGTTGAGATGCTCTATAATATGAATATAATAAACACTCCTGAAGAGAAGTTAACTCTTTGGCAGCCTATGTTGCTGTGTACTAATGATTCAGCATTAATTGAGCCTTCACAAATGTGAGTTGATTGATGCCATGTGCATTAAAGCGTCCCCATATAATCACTGATGCTGGCCTTTGGACTGTGCACTGATTACAAGCTGAAAGGGTCCCTCTTGTCTTCCTAGCAAATCTTGCCTGGTCAGAGCATGGACAGTTTCCTACTTTCTGTTTCGTTTAAAATGAACAACATGGCAACTTTTCAGCTAAAATTTGTGAAAGTGTTTTTAAGATCATGTTTTTTTGGAATTGTTCCTGAGCCTCACAACATGTCGACAACTGTGTCAGTTTTCTAATCCTGTGCCATCTGAAGGACTCAGCATACAGATTTCATCAAGTATAAGTTAATGTATGTTGCCAACAATGAAATCCCCAAATTCTTTGCAATTTTATGTTAAAAACAACTATTTGTAAATTGTTGCTCTTTTGCCTGCAGTGGTAAGCCCCTCCCCATCTCTACTTGAAATGAATGCAGTGTCTCTCTCGAGTGTACCCTGCAATGGTGCATGCAAGTTCTAGTGGGAAGTTTAAAAAAAAACAAAAAAACATTTATAGCAGAAGATATTTATCAGTGGTAATACTACTGAATACAATTAATGTTCAAATTGATGTGAATTTTGGATGGCAATGTATCACTTTTTGGTCTAAGGATACAAGTTGGAGGCTCATCCATTTCAGACCGCAAACCATTGGTTTAGACCAGACATGGGCTGAGGACATCGCTGCAAACTTGGAGCTTCAGCTGATGGACTATGACTATAATAATTTTCAGAAGATGCTTGTCCTCTTTGTGCACAAACATTCTCAGTGATGAAGTTCAACAAATCCAAACACAGATACTATATCAGTGATGAGCACCTCTCAGCTGTCATTCACAGAGCCAGATTTAAATGTCCTTGTTGAAGCCCAAGATAGAATCAGTTTCATTGGCCAGGTATGTTTAACAAAAAGGGAATTTATTTTTGGTAGCCTGTGCTCTCTGTGTACAATTTAACATTAAATAACAATGAACTAAAAATAAACAGGTAATTAATGACTAATGTGTACAAGACTAAAGACTAAGAGACTGGATGAAGATATACTGGATTATTCACACTGAAGTGAATGAATGAGCTGAAAAACAATCAAAGTTATTGTTTGGACTTGTTATAAAGTTTTTCTTTGCTTGTGAAGATAACAAAGTTAAAAATAAATGTCACAACATTTCACTTTTTTTGGTTTATTACATCTATAGTAGCATTTTCTTATTTGACCTGTACACCACAATTTAACAAAGCCTATTTCTACAAATATTTACAGACTGTTTTTATTCTTCCGATTGCCAGCACCAGCTATTCAAAATATATCATTTTGTATTTTACGTTAAGAGAACGTTGAGCAGAGTTTAAGTTATCGTTGGTGCAGCCCTGAGTTTCTCATGTGGCCCCTTGTAAAAAAAAATTGCCCACCCCTGGTTTAGACACTGGTTTTGGTGACATTGCTTGGGAGATGCACTGTTGATGACATTTTTAATGCAATTAATTTGTTTCTCAGTGACTGATCAATAGTTTTGTGAAATGCATTCATGTGTGTGTCACAGACATGGCCTGTCAATCTTGTTTTACCACTGAGGAGTAAAAAGCATAGATAAAGAAAGATACCATAGAATTTAAGTTCAAAACTTCAAGTACAGCGTCCATTTAACCGAAAACAAATACAGCATGGAAGTTTGAGGCCTATAGAGAACACAGCACGAAGGGCTTAGTTAGAAAATTGACACAGAGCCACAAAAGAAGAGTAGAAATGAGGGACAGGGGAAAGTGAGGAGAAATGGAAAGAAAGTGAATTTGGAGAGTTGGAAGAAACAGCAGTGCACACACAGAGGCACGTGTTTTTGTTACTGAAGACTTGTAGCAGCAGCAGAAATACAGATTTTTGGAATGGGGGATTCTTGTTTGAGATTTTCATCACTTCTTCCACTTTTATTATTTACTGTATATTCCGTTGTGGAATTTGTATCTTTTGCAATTACATTAAGCCAATAAGCAGTTCTGACCTATAGCTTTTCCAATTTTTTTTTCTCATGAGGGAAAGCTTGTAGGAAAGGAAACATGGTGTGGTAAGTCAAACGTGACTTTTGGCAGAGCCACACACCCACAAGAAGAAATGTATTAGCTCACTCATGGATTTTCTTCTGCTGCAGTGGAACATGGAGTTATGTCATACCGAGGGCAAAGCCTGGCCTTCACTACTTCATGTGTAACATGGTCTTTTGTGTATCGCTGGTTTTAACAAAGGTCAATGTTCTGATTTTACTCCCCTTTTCCTTTCCTATGCCTCTTGCTCTCCCTCCGTGTAACAAAATCCATATTGTATGTGTTTATTTGTACTGCCAGTGGTGTCTGTCTGTGTCTGGTCTCCAAGCCAGGCACTGCCAGGCACCTTCCTTTGTGGAGCCTCTTTCTTATAGTTAACAGTTGTGCGTTCTAAAAATCAATAATCCTAATTGGCCTGAACAGTGAAAATGGATGAGAGGCTCAGCTGAGAAAAGTAGTTATTAGCTGAATAACAGATTTGAGATGGACGTTGGTATGGGGTAAAGAATGTATGCTCTCTCCTACACCTCAGTTACAATGTGCTATAGTATACTGTACATTATTTGAACTTGGCATAACAGCAACTTGCAGTGAATTTTAAAGACTTTTAATGTACATGCATTCAACACCAATGTGAGCTCTATGCTATGCTGCTTTTGCAAAGACAAGATAAGAGAAAAGGTCAGCCACCCTACAGCTATTGGTTGCCGCCAAGCCTCAACCTATGGTGAAAAATGAAGCCAGTGCGGAAGTGCAAAGTCCTGTAGTTTGTCGAGAGTCCACTTTGGGCTGGCTCTGCTCTGCACTGGACTGAAAGTCACATCACACTCATTAAAAAAAACAAAAAAGAAAAACGTTTTCACAGCAGAAATTAACTTGTTTACTGTCTGATTCAAAAAGGTGGGGGTAATAACTTTGCCATTTGGATTTCTATAAATGATGGCCATTATTCAAATAAGGTGCATAGTTGACCTGATTGACAGGTGACTGCAGTGCAGTCATTTGTCAGGAGGCATAAGGACAGCCTCAACTCCAGCTCTTAGCCTGTCTGGTTGATTAAAAGTTAGGGTGAGACAGTATTTCCAGCATGGTAACTGCCATCGACAGGCTTCCAAAGCTCCCTGCAGTGACGGATGGGTGACTTCACTCAGGCTTTGTCCATTCATATTTATGTTTTATGGCCTTTTGCAGTTTTTCTTATCATCCTTAGTGACAATTCGACTCTTATTGACCCTCATAAAACAAGCACATTCGTCTAGAATTAAGGGTGTAAAGGAAGGATCTGTTTAATGATTATTTAATTGATTTTTAACTGTTGAATGAATGTCTTTTTTTTTTTTTGCATCAGAGCCCTGAAAGTCTGACGCGAAGGTTCTGTGTGAAAAATGCCAAAATTGACCCTTGCCAGACAATGTCACAGTCGGTCTCAGTGGGAAGCTCTTGATAGAATACAGTTCACAATCATTTAAATAACAGAAAACACATCCAATATCAACTGTTAATCAAATGTATATTTGCCTTAACATTTCAGAAGTTTTATAGTCTAACCTTTAGATCCAGAATAAATCACTTTTTTTTATGAAGTTAGCTTAAAAGTTTGAGAATCAATCAATTAATCAATCTTTAGTTGTATAGCGCCAATTCAGAACAAGTGTTATCTCAAGACACTACAAAAAGCAGGTAAAGCACCTTATTCTATGCTGTTTAGTATTACAAAAGAGCAGATTAAAAGACCATACTAATGACTATGTTTACAAAAAGCAGGTAAAAGACCTTACTTGTTTACAAAGACTCGGCTTAATCCATTGCTTGAAAAAAGTGCTGGTGACATCAGCAGTGCCTTATTGCAAAGTTAAAAGATTTTCAACCTGAACACTTGTTGAAGAGACGCTGGGCGCTGCGAACGCTCTCTACCCACTGAAAACAACTGAAAAAAGTAGCTGGCACCGAGGAAAAAAAACGCTGTGTGGACATGGGGCATTGCAGGGTCATGTGAAAGTCCTTCCAACTCTCAGTTAAGTGATGCACTGTATGTTGAGGCATGATCAGGAGACAATGGAGCTGGTGAATCTACAGCTCCTGCCCTCTTAGACATTTTTTGTGACGTCAGAGCTGTTATTTACTCCAGTCATTTTCCTTGCAGCAAGTTAAGTTGTTCTTTTGGAGGATTATTTCATAATATATGACATTATCAAATGGATTTGGAAAGACTTATACTTGCATACATGTGTATGGTAAGGTGAGATTAAAGTTTTCCGCTCAAGATTTGCTTGGTAAAAAAAACCAAACAGTTTCCCCAATATCCTCAGTTTCCTGGTTGTGTTGGGTGGAATGTTTCTGTTCAAAGGCATTTTACATTTTTGACGGTGGAGTATTGGCACTCTTTTTTTCCCCCCTGTCTTTCCACTGAGAACAGCTTTGCACCGTAACACAGCTGGCAATGCATACAGAGACATGTAAGCACACAGATCTACCCAGGCTTGCACACGTAGAGTCTCTGATTCAGGGCTTACTCAGATGAAGAGATTGTTGTTTGTAGTAACTCTAAAGGTTAAATGATTATTTTTGGAGAACGCAGGCCACGTGTGTGTATGTCTCTCTGAAGGATTTGGAGAGAAAACATCCATGTGCATGTATTTCTTGTTACATTGTTGCATCTGTATTCCTTGTTATTAAATGATCAACAACCCTCTTACTCACTCCCTCCTTTCCTCACACCCTCTTTACAGAATAGTTCGTGATTATCTAAGTGGAGCTCCATTTTCCTCCTACCATGAGTCCATGTACTTCTCTCGCTTTCTGCAGTGGAAATGGTTGGAGAGGTAGGTAGTCACTGCACATTAAACACTTGGTAAAGAGAAATGCAAACCAATCCTATTCCTTCGATGAAAATATCCCATATGATCCCTGTACACAGTTTAGTCAAACCACTGTTTTGTTAATCATTCCACTTCTTTATCTGCTCTGAACATCACGATAAGGCATTTAGACTTTAAGAACAGGCTTTAAAGGAACACTAAAACACAAAGGGATTGTTGCCAATCGTGTGTGGTGAATAATTGATGATGCTTTGCATAATGGCTGTGTAAATGAAGCAGTGTGAAAACACAATCATCAGTGTAGATTCCTGATATTTTAGCACATTCGTATGTTTGCAACATCACATGGTCTAAAAGACTTGCATAAGCTACAAGTGTTTTAATGGTTTCTTTTGTCTCTGTCATTTCTCTCTCTTTCTGACTTCTTTCAATCTTGTCAGGCAACCAGTAACCAAAAATACCTTCAGACATTATAGAGTACTCGGAAAAGGTGGATTTGGTGAGGTGAGTGTCACTGCAATAAATAATATAAGTTGACTTAACTGAATTTCTTATATGGAATTGTGGTTATTGAAGTTTTTATGACAGATACTTTCCATCATGTTGTTCCCTTTTACTGTGTTTATACACGAGTTATTCAGGTTAATGATTATTGTTCTTACAAGAAGCCTTTAACAGTTAGTTAATGCACAGCTTTTAATACCAGGGCTGATGGTTATAAAGTGCTTGTGTGTAATGTAATGTTTCTGTCTTGCTTGTTTTCCAGGTTTGTGCCTGCCAAGTACGTGCCACCGGTAAGATGTACGCCTGTAAAAAGCTGGAAAAGAAACGAGTGAAGAAAAGAAAAGGTGAAGCAATGGCACTAAACGAAAAACGCATTTTAGAAAAAGTTAACAGTAGTTTTGTAGTAAGTACTACCTTTTTCTTATTCAACCTTTCAAAAGAAATGTACCTGTTTTTCTGTCCGTTTGTGTGAGTGAGCATGTTTGTCGTATGTGAGTATGTTTTGTTAAATCATAAAAGTCCTGCAAATGAAATTGGATGGCATGTTTGCAAAGGCCGTCGATCCACTGGTATAGACAGTTGCTATGAAAAGAGTTGTTTGTAAAGATGTCCAAGCCAGGGGGACAAGCTTGTGAGTTGCATTGAAAATAAACATTTAATGATAAAAGACTAAAGGGGGATAAAAAATGGACCCAAACCATACTCGACTTACCAGCTACCACTGGCAGCTCAGCTTGCCTCCTGCGATCTGATCCAAATTCATTTAGGGATTATTTTGCGTTTGCAAACATGTCAAATTTGATTTCATTTTTTCACGACTCCCTTGAATCATCTGTGAATGTATTCTAAAATGTCCTCTCGTTTGTGTTTATTCAAAATTGACAGATTGTCAATTGTATATCTGTGTACTTTGAAAGATTAAGGTCATAGATTGTGCAAAAACAATCAACTACATATGTGCCTTCACATCTGCTTTGGTCCCTCAATTTTGACTGTATACTTTAGCAGTATTACATTGATGAATGGCTTTCTTTTGATTGTCCCCACATACAATCAGTATCTATCAATATCAGTAGCATTTGATAAAAAAAACACTTAAAGATAGAACATTAATCCTTCATGCTGGTAGCCTAAAACAAGTCAACAAGTATCTAAAAATTCTATTGACTAGATTTTTTTTTTTAAAGGTTTATTTTTGGCCTTTTTGCCTTTATTGATAGGACAGTGGATAGAGTCGGAAACAGGGAGAGAGTGGGGAGAGACATGCGGGAAAGTGGCCACAGGCCGGACGCGAACCCGGGCCGCCCGCGCGAGGAGCAAAGCCTCGCAACATGGTGCGCGCGCTGCCGCTGCGCTATCGGCGCCACCTATTGACTAGATTTTAAAATCTAACACAGCCATAATATTAAAAATAAAACTATAGACGCGCGTGCGTGCGTGCGCGCATGATGCTTTGGGAAGAATGGCACCAAGCGTAGGCTGATTGTCCTGTAAATTCCTTAACTAAAACAAACCTAGAGTCCTAACCATAGGTTTTTGGTAGTGTTGTAATACCAGAATTTTAAATAGAGTCATCAAGCATTTTAGATATGAAAATATGGTTCACAGGAAAAAAAAAAACATTTTCGCTTTATGAATGTCATATTATGTGCATGTTTCAGGTGTGTCTTTGTTGATTAATCTGCTATAACCATGTATGGTATATAAAAACAGAATTGTTTTCTTGCTTGGCTGTGTCCAAATCAGGAGTCCAACACAGCTGGAAAAGTAGTGTTGTTGTGAGCCACTATTTTTATTTCATCAAAGTGCTCACACAAGAAGCAGTTGAGGTTTTAAAGCATGAAACAAAAAACAGCTTTGGATATGTGTTTTGTTTCTCTCTCTCACAAAAAAAGGAGCATGTGTGTTGGTATCTGTGGGTGTGCAAACACACAAGTACACACACACACACACACACAAGTACACACACACACACACACACACACACACACACACACACACACACACACACACACACATGCATACACTAACACAGAGTTGGTTTGTTACAGAATCCCAGACCTGCAGCTTTTGTCACCTGGGATCAGCGTGTGTGCGTGTGTGATAGTTTTCTGTGCCGCAGGCAGAACTGATGACTCTTCATGTGCCTCTCTACCTACGAGAGCAGCTCTGTTGCCTAGCAACTCTGACCAAACAGCAGTTGTAAGGAGAAGAGTCAAGTGCTCTCTCATACCCCTCATTTTTTCTCTCTCTCACTTTTCTTTACCTTTATCAGTGCATCATACTTTTGTTTAAGACATGCCTACAGTATGTTTTAAACACTAATCCATCAAAAATATTCACTGTGTGAGTGTTTGTATGCATGTTAGACACAGGACAGGGTCACCTTTTTCTGAAACCTCCTCCATGTAGGACTGATATAAAACGTTGCTTTATTTGGGCAAGTTTTTAGGTTTATGTGAACATCAGCAACATGACCCGATTTAGTTTAGTTAAAGGCAGGGTAGGTTATTTTCTCCAGATACACTGTTTTTAGATTTTAGTTGAAATTGTCTTTAAGTCCTGACAGTAATTAATATTTCATGGGCTCAAAAAAAGAAAGGAAAAAAAGTCTATCTGTAGCAGTTGTAAACACGCAAAATCTTCTAGCCATGTCTGCACTCGTTGCACGTTTTATAAACTAATCAAGCCTCTGTACCCCATGCATGCATGAGCCCACACTCAAAGCATGAGCTGAAATCCACTTCTCAACCAAATAGACCTGTTTCCATACAGCAGTCCGGTATGGATCGGTACAGTTTGGTTTGGTAAAGCCACAGCCACCCTTGCCCTTTTTGGTTGGCGCCATGTGAGCCAGATGCCGATAGCCGCGTCAGCTACATGATAGCATCACATGATAGCTGATAACAGCTAACTGCTAACTAATACATTCAACAAAGGAGAAAACGTGACACAAACAAAACCAACACTGGAAGATATCCAGAAATTCATTTACTTTGTCACTGACATGTGGCTCTTTATTACAAAACTCAAATTTATTGCAAGACTGTGTGCTGTGAGGTGAAATAAACAGACGTAAACAATCGGTTGTGTATCTAAACACGGCAGGGTTGTGTTCCTCGACCCCGAGGCGTTTGCAAGGCCAGTCGAGAGACCGGCACCGATCCGTCTGTTGATATCACGCTCCATCTTCCCCCTGCTCGTGAACAAGACCCCAAGATACTTGAACACCTGGGGCAAGGACTCCCCACTGACCCGGAGACGGCAAGCCGCCTTTTCCCGGTCGAGAACCATTTCCTCAGATTTAGAGGTGCTGATCCTCATCACAGACCACATCATCCACAAAAAGCAAAGATGAGATCCTGTGGTTCCTGAACCGGACCCCTCTGGCCCCTGACTGCACCTAGAAATTCTGAACAGAACCGGTAACAAAGCGCAGCCCTGCGGCCAACGCTCACCGGGAACAGGTCCGACTTACTGCCGGCAATGCAAACCAGGCTCCAACTCCAGCTCAGAGGAGCCGCTTCGACAATGGATGTGGAGAACATGAAGACCGTACCAACAGAGGGTTCTGCTAGACATTCCCAACAGACCCTTGTCCATAACGGTGTTCTTTATGGACAAACTGTGACTGTCACAGAAGTCCAATAACAGAACACTGCTCTGGTTCAGATCAGGATCCCAATCACCCCCCTCCAAGTCTCACTGTCGTTGCCCACGTAAGCGTTGAAGTCACCCAGTAGAACAATGGAGTCCCCAGCCGGAGCACTGTCCAGCAGCCCTCCCAGGGACTCCAAAAAGGCCGGGTACTCCGAACTGCTGTTTGGTCCGTAGGCCGAGACGACAGTGAGAGACCTGTCCCCTACCCGAAGGCGTAGGGACGCGACCCTCTCATTCACCTGGGTAAACTCCAACATCCAACCACCAGGCGCTCTCCTGTGGGGCCTAACCCCAGGCCTGGCTCCAGGGTGGGGACCTGGCTCCGCCATGCCAGGCGACGTCACGGTCCTTGATCTTATATTCTTCAAAAAAAATCATGCTAATTTTCTTAAATTACCTACTCTGCGTTTAAAGGCTAATACCGAAAAGAAAGTCACAGAAAACTAAAACAATGTCAACATTGTAAATAAGAACAAGGAATCAGTAATTAATTTCTTGAGGACTATCAATCAGTTAATCTTTTTGTATTGTAACGATTCAAAACAAATGTTATCTCAAGACTCTTTAAAAATTAACAGGTGAAAGACATTACTCTTTGTTAAATGATCTACAACAAACCAAAATAGTAACGTTACAGTGACAACAGAAGGAATAGGTTAAAGGTTGTGTTAAGAGTTTTAAGCCGCGAAAGAACAGCATGGGGAAATGATCATTTGGCATTTTGACTTGTAGATTGTAGAAACAGGCAAGCAATGTCCTCCCATCCTCAATCTGCTGCTTTAAATAATTGCTCTTATTTTTACTGTCTCATAATTTCCCAAAATATTTTTGTTTCAATTGTGTTTGACTCTAACTACATACATTTTCTGAATTGTTGAGAGATCATAACAAATGAAGTTTAAAAGGCAAAAATGTGCAGCAGCTGTTATCAGGACATTATACTGTACATACAGTACGCCTGAATGCTTCTATGGTAATACTTGGTCATCCTACAAAAGGCTTATGAATAACATAAATATAATATCTGACATTATTAATACAAAATAGAATAAACTTGTTAGGCAAGAGTTGAGAATGTGTGTGCCCCTTTTCCCTGGGGTTAAATAGTTTTTTTCCCTCCCTTATGGTCCATTTCTGACAATGCAGTCTGGAGCAGATGGGATTCCTCTTGATGGCAGCTACTTCCTGCTTGCACACAACATCACATGCACACACACTGTACCCTGCATGTCATTGACCCAGAGGGGCGGGAGGCAGTACAGAGAAGAGACGCCAGGAATGAAGGAAGAAAAGAGAGATAGATGAGGTGATAAGTGGGGATGGACTTTAGGCAACTGAGCACAGAGTGGAAAAGAAGCTTCTGGTTTTTATCTGTGATCTATCTGTCTTTGTTACTTTTTGTTTACATTCCAGAAATTCTTCTGGAATAATGGATGATAATTTGGGGCTTTAAACGAACCAAATAAGACAATCACGTTAATCTTGCTTTCCTGTCTCTTACTACTGCTCTCCCCTCTCACTTTCCCTCCTCTTCCCCCCTTTCACCAATTCTTCTACTTTGCCCTCACCTCCCCTGTTACCACTCTCCCAAATTTGCCTCCCTCTCCAGGTTAGTCTAGCTTATGCCTATGAAACCAAGGATGCACTGTGCCTGGTATTGACCATAATGAATGGCGGTGACCTAAAGTTTCACATCTATAACATGGGCAATTCGGGCTTTGACGAGCAGAGGGCCATCTTCTACGCTGCTGAAATCTGCTGTGGCCTTGAGGACCTGCACCGTGAAAGGATAGTCTACAGGTTAGGTCACATGGGGGTCAGACACAGTTTGGGCACATGTTCATGGGGAAAATAGATATCATGCAGGATTTTATAGGCTTATGTTATAGGTTGGGCATCTGAACTATTTAAAACAATTGACTTTTTTTTTTCTTTCTAAAAATGAAGACAGCCTTCAACATGGAGGCTTTTTGAAACTTTACAGAGCCGTTCTGTCTCAGAAAACTAATTATGTACTATATTTTCTGAAATTTCCTGCAGCTGACTAAATGTCCTGAAGTTTAAATGGAAAAATGATTTTGAACATGAAGTTCAGTGAATGTTTTCTCAACCCTTAGGACCAATTGTATGCTCTCTTTTGTGGCTCTGAAGGATGTTTAGAGTTTAAGAAAATAACCCTGATGATGTAATAAGGACTGAGTCATATTACCTTAGCTTGAACATTTACCTTTTTTGACAGAAAGCCTAAAATAAACTGGTCGTTGCGATCTTTGAAAGAGGTGAGCTTCTACCAGGAAGCTTAAGTCCAATGACAGATGCTTTCCTCATGCATCTTTGGATATGTAGAATCTGAGATTTTCAAGCTTTACCATATTTCAATCTTTATTTGTATAGCGTCCATTTATAACAGATGTTATCTTGAGACACTTTTCAAAAAGCAGGTAGAGGACCTTACTTTTTGTCTGTTAACATTACAAAAGAGCAGGTAACAAGACCATGCTCATTGTTATGTTTACAAAAAGCAGGTAAAAGACCTTACTTATAGTTATGTAGTTATTAAGAGCCCAGCTTAATCCGTCATAGCGTGGCAAGAAAAAACGCCCCTTTAACAGGCAGAAATCTTCAACAGACCCGGACTCATGATGGAACAGCCATCTGCTAAACGTTTATTTAGGATATCCTGGCTTCTGGTGCTTACAATTTTATCCTTCTTTTTATTGGGTAACTTGATAAAATTTACAAACCTTAAAGATAAAAGACAAATAAAACCAACCATCAACTTACTGAATGTCTTACCACTGAACTTAGTAGTACTTGTACTGTGTTCCGTTAGAGAGTTAGCAGTTGTGTAACAAAAGCTCAAATGAACAGTCTTGAATAATGAAGTGCCACTGGAATAATGATGTTCTGATTTCACCAAGATGTCATGTACCTGTCAAACTTAATGAAGTGTGAGAATAATGCCCACATAAACACTGATGTTCTTACAGAACATATGAACCCCCATATTAAAAAAGATGGACTTTCCTTGGTTTTTGCGTGTGTTTCAGACTTCAATTAGCTTCACAGTTGCCATTGTCCCTGTTCTTGGCATTAATTAGTGTGCCAGTTTTCAGATTTTACTTTTTGTTTGGCACATTTCCAACAGTTTGAGAAATCAAAAGCCTCTTTAAATAAAGTAAACTAACAATGTGGCAGGTTAATTTAAAAAAAGCTTGGCAAATGTTTTAATAAACATTACTGAATTGAGTAATGGTAAATAGTATTTAATTTGCTTTGATTGTAAGACTGTTTATAAGAATAAAGCTGTTCAATATAATGCAGGAAAACAAATAGAGCAAATAAAAATGTGCGTATTGAGCCACCTTTTAATTCAAAGGAAATATTGTAGAAAATCACTGACACTGCCTATAATAGACAATGAAAAGAAACCTTCATTAAAATCCATCAAAACGCAAATATTACACCCACTTTTTGTTATATTCTTGTCCAAAAATGTAAGTGCTAGACAAAGTTCAAAATGAACACTGTCTATTTTCTTTCTTCACAGGGATTTGAAACCTGAAAACATCCTTCTGGATGACTGTGGTATGTTTCCAAAGTGTTATTCCTTTAGTTCATTTTGAGCCAAGTTGGTCTTCTATGTGGGCACCCTGATTATTAGAGAATAGTAGGTTATTCATTGTATATGGTTTGGTTGATTAAGTTATGCTGCTTACTGCTTGGTAACTTGTCCTCTAGTTTTCCACATCCCACTGTCTCCTTTTAGATACACCCCTTTTTTTAAATGCCTCCTCCCAATATTTACACTTAACTTCACTCAGTTATTAAAGATCCTTTGTAACATGACTTGTGTAAGGATACTATAGCTCCACCTTTGACATCTCAGGATGTTTAGTACAACATTTCATTTTTTTTCAATGATGTAAAAATTGAGCAGATTAAATTGTGGGATCTCATTCATCTATGGTTCCTGTGCAGGACACATTCGAATTTCAGACCTGGGCCTTGCTGTTCAAATTCCTGAAGGAGAAACGATACGAGGGAGAGTAGGCACCGTTGGATACATGGGTATACATTTGTACATCTTTGAAATCTTTTTCCTTCCCTTTTCTGTTTCATTCCAATAGAAATCAACTAGGAACAGATTTTTGCCATCCCTTTACAAAATCTCAGTTTTCTTACCATTCTGATTAACGTCTTTAACTTAGTCACTTGTGACACATTGTAGAACTGACTCTCTTTCCCCACTTCACATTCCCTGCCTTAGCTCCAGAGGTGATCCAGAACGAGAGCTACAACTTCAGCCCAGACTGGTGGGGGCTGGGCTGCCTGATCTTTGAGATGATACAGGGCCAGTCCCCATTCCGAAAACGCAAAGAGCGTGTCAAGCGAGAGGAGGTGGATAGACGAGTGCGTGAAGAGCAGGAAGAGTACTCTGACAAGTTTTCAGAGGAGTCCAAACACATTTGCAGACAGGTGAGAGTGAAGAAAAGGAGCTGACAGATGGCTTTGAGGTAGAAATTAGCATGACAGAGGAGGAGAGGGAAAAAGGAGGAGACAATGCAAATGAAATTAAAGACCATTTTATGTGACATTTGACAAATGTGAAAAAAAAAGCACTTATCAAACCTCTAAATTATGTAGTCTTTTCAGAATATGCATGTAGCTTATAATTTGTTTTTACATTTGCATCGTACATGATTGTTTATATTAAGACAGTTAATTCCATCAGTAATTTGAGAAGCCTTTCGATAAAAATGAAGCAGCTTTTGATTTCTGCTATTCACTGGGTAAGCATTCAGAAAAAAAAACATCTGAAATGTATTAGTGAAATTAAAAAGCAAGAATGTTCAGTTGATATTATTTCCCTGCCCAAAACGTAACTGGTGCTTTAAAAAAAAAAAGTAACACCATACATTTTTGGATCAACTAATGGAAAGTTCTCTGTTTGGGTGAGTGGTTTTCATGCCTACCCTCTGAGCAGGAGGGGACTGGACGTATGACGTCATGGAACATTGTGACCCGGGGTTCAGTAGATTCAAAGACTCCTGGGGGGAATGGGGGAGAGATGGCTCAAAATAGACAAGTGATCTGAGTTGTCAAGAGCAGAAGGTGAGTGTCTGCTTTAAGCCCCTGCATAAATTAGTGCAAGGGGTTGCACAAGGACAGGAGAAGAAGAGGGTAGTTGGCTGTGAATGCAATTAGCTTGCGGTTGACAACATGGTCAGTGGGCGTATCCAGTGGTATCAAAAAAAAAAGAAGAAAAGTTAACATCCACTTTATACGGTTACGCCACTATTCGTTTATTATTTTAACAAGCTCTTATTGAGGCAGCATTTTTTTTGGGCTAATGGCTGTGGATGATGTCCCTTCCTACTAATCCCTGACTTTCTTCTTTGAAAAGTTTGAGTGTTTAAATATCTCCTTCCCTTTACTCTCCGTCCTGATGCATGTCAGCTCCTGTCAAAGGACCCCAAGGAGCGACTGGGATGTCAGGGTCGAGGGGCCATAGAGGTCAAACAGCACCCCATCTTCAGAAATATTAACTTCAAACGGCTGGAGGCTAACATGTTGGATCCTCCCTTCAGTCCTGATGTAAGCACGCGCGCACACACACACACACGCACACGCACGCACACACACACACACAATGTAATTATAACAATCATTGTCAAAAATAAAGGAAATCTCCCATAAATAATTAGTAGAACATGATTTTACAGGGACTATACACATTCATAACATTTCCGTAATGCTCAAGATATTTTATTTGGTCCTCCATTAGAGGAAATGTAGTTTATAGAGCAGCTCCAAGCTAAAGACAGGGACAATCAAGTGATATGCAATAGAAAACTACTGACACGAATAAAATATGAATTGATTTAACAATATTTATACCACATTATTACAATACAAACATCTTCCACTTATTGATTAAAAAGGATGATGTACAGATATTTGTGCAATGTAATTAAAGACACTGTGGCATGTCGAATTGACAAGGGAGACATAACTGAGGATTCATTGCACTTTCAGACATAGTTGTAGGATTTGGATTATGGGATATGTGATCATATAGAGTAAAGGCTAGGATAAATGTAATTTATATAAAAATATAGCTCTAACAGAATTATGAAAGGTCCCATATTCTGCTTTTTCTGTTTTTATATGCTCTTTAGTGTATTTTTCAGATGTCTTGTGCATGATTAGGCACATGAATGTGCATCAATTCCAAGTCTGTGGAAACACATTTTTTTTCCTACCTCCTCCATACTGTATACGTCGACACCTCATAACATGCTGGAACACGTCAAACATCGCCGCCATATTGGATGGGTCTCCTCACTCTATGCTAGCACCAAGTCACTAGGATATAATGGAGGGCAAGCCACAATGCTGGTATTTTCTGCAATTTACAATTGCAATAACCAGTGCAGTATTGATAACAGATCATGTGAGATCACCTTTCACAAGTAAGATTGAACAATAATTTGGGTTATTTTACCATTTATACTATTATGTCATCGGAACTAATGTTACTTAGAAACATGTTCAACAGCATCTTTAGACATATATATCGCATATAAACACTTTATGTTATGAATAAATAGATACACGGGTGAATACTGGATTGTTGTACAGTATCCTTGTCTCCTGAAAGGCGCTTATAAATACAATTTATTATATTATAAACACATACACACCCTCTTTCACTGACACTCTCTCACACACATGCACCTTTTCTCTCTTTCTCATAGTCATGGTACTGGCATTGATATTATGGGTAACAAATTAAGAATGTGTGCCTGCACATACAGTATGCACTGCTATGCACCAAACAACTGTGAGTGGTATGATATAGCCTAAACATCACCAAAAATACTTTCATTCTTTTTTCTACGAGGACCTCTCCTATGTATTGCCAAATTCTCCTAATTGTATAAAGGCCTAATATTTACAGTCAACGGGCCAGACTCAGTGAAGCTATGGCTAAAGTGGAGAGTCTAGAACAGGAGACGCAAAATGCAAAGGCCCGAGAATGTAGAGTCTTCTGGAAGAAATAAATTCAAATAAACAATCGAACTTTTTTCTTTATTAAAATATCAAATTAATTCATTTATCAATATGCCATAGCCTACCATATCTTTGTTTGAGAATAATACAAACTTTTTTAGCATGAAAGCACATATTTTTCAATGTATGACAGTGTCCTGCATTATAATTAATCACTGTTGTTTGTAACAAACCAAAGTGAGAAAATCTGTTAAAAAATTTGGGGACTTATGATCATTTTAGTAGTTAGTGATAAACCTTCCGAAGAAGAAATAAATTCAGGTGGGCATATTGGAGACCCATCCAAGATGGCAGCCACGCTTATACGTTAGCTCCAATGGGCAACGTCAGTCTATGAGGCGTCTACGTATATTATGTCTATGTTCCTAGCCCCCCTTGTTGAAAATTTGTAAAGTGATATTAAACGACGAAGACATCACTGATCCAAGCCCATTGACTTGTTGTAGTAAGCACAAGCTCCCCTCGGACTGACCGTAGCATTCCCAATATGGTAAAAGGGGCGGGACATATCCGAGAACAAAGGTGAAAGACTAAACAATTATGAGATAGCAGATTGACCGACCAATCACATCAGGCTTGGCACACGTGGGAACCCTTTTTTTTCTCTCTCTCTCTCCTCTCTTCTTGTGGGATTCTGAGTGTTAGAAACACAGGCAGATGAGAAAGCCTGCAGTACACAAGAACAGACACTTTTATCGAACATTTGTGACTATGAAGGTACTTTAATAGGCTCATAAAATGTATGAACCCCAAAAAGAGCATAATATGAGACCTTTAATGTAGTAGTCTAAGCAGCATAAACAATTTTTTTTTTTTAATTACATAATTATTGTATTCAGTAGTTAGTGGGAGCTGATTAGTGATAAATAGGCTGAGTGAGGGAGAGGGACTGACGAGAGAAAATCAGTCAGATATATTTAAAGGTTTATTCCCCCCACCCACCCATCTCTCTCCTAGCCTAGAGCCGTGTACTGTAAAGACGTCCTGGACATCGAGCAGTTCTCCACTGTCAAAGGCGTGAACCTTGACCCCACAGATGACGACTTCTACCACAAGTTTGTCACAGGAAGTGTCTCCATCCCGTGGCAGAATGAGGTACTGCAGACTCACACCTCTGAGATGATGTCATCATTCAGTCAGTCCCACAACATACAGTTACAATGCAATACAACACTGGTGACATAGGAATACAAAAACGATTTATTTATTGAAAGTTGTCAAGATAACTAACTTGCCCTCTTTTCCTCTGTAGATGATTGAAATGGAGTGCTTCAAAGAAATTAATGTCTATGAGACTGACGGGACGCTTTGCTCCGACCTGGACGTGAATCGACCCAATCCTCCACCAAAGAGGGGCTTCTTCTACCGCCTGTTCAGAAGAGAGGCAAGTGCTAGTGCTCCGCCAACTGTCCGAGGGGGTGGGGGCTAAGGTACTTCCTCTTTTCCTTCTTTCCTTCTTTTCTTCATTTTTCCAGGCCTTTTCCAGACCTGCACAAATCCCTGAATCCCTCTGAACTCATTTGTTTAAGGTAATGCTGGTTTAAGAGGGTTAGAATAAGGCCTCTCTTTTCCCTTTTTTCCAGCACTGAAAAAAAAAAGTATAGTCATTTATTTTGACTAACATTGTATTTGTTACTTTCCAACTTTAGACTAACATGAGGTGTCTTCACTTGGTTTTCACTATATCAAACATTGCCTTTAAGATTGACAAACTATATTGTAATATGTGTCACAAAGGTAAAATGGTTCTACCTTAATGTATTGTTTGCAGGAACTATTAAATTAGCAGATCATTTAAACCATCTTTCACCTGTACATTTTGTTTTGGATCCAATGTTTAAATCTCCATTAACAGAATTAGGAATAACAATAATTTCAATCACAACAGAAAGTCAAGATTGTCGGAGTTCTCTTTCACTGAAACTGGACGTACTATTAAGAAGTTGGGGTAGTAATTGAACTCTACACCGTAGTTCCAGTTTTTTTTTTAGTTTTTTTATAAAATGTCCATTACTACATTATTGTCTGTTGCCTTGTCCTAGTAGCATTGCTGGCATCCCACTACCTAACAGTTGGGTTTATTGAGTGTTATTTTCCACCTTGGACACTACAAAAAACGTAATGATGCAAACCTGAAGTATCATCAGAATCTGGTATCATCTTCAAAACAAGAGATGATTTAGTATGAAATGTTTCTCATGATAGTGATATATCCCCACTTTTGGTTCTTCCCAGGTATGCTTTAAGAGCAGTTACAGCGACGATGAGATTGAAGAGCCCTCTCGACTTTAAACCACTCCTTTCACCTGCCTCCTCCTCCCCCTCACCGCTGAACTTAGCTACAAACTCCAACCGAGCGGGAATCTTAGGAACTCAGTGAATGTTGACCTGTATTTATGAGCTGTATTAAAAGTGTATTATAATTAAAGAAAAAAAGTATGAGTTTAAAGATTTTGTACATTTGTACTTGAATTTATGTCTAGATGTATATTTTCACTAAAGGTTGTATTGTACAAAAAGCCATAAAAGTACCACTTGAATGCTTACATTACTTTTTTTTCTTTCCTTTTAGAATGAGTATTGAGGTGTATCTGGGACTTTTTTGAAGAAGCACAGTGACATGTTTTTTTTTTATTTCTCAATGTAGCATAAGGCCTTTTTTTCTGTGCTGTAGGTTTGTCATTTTTTGCCAACACAACTTGTTAGTAAATGAAAACCACACACACACACACACACACACACACACACACACACACACACACACACACACACACACACACACACACACACACACACACACACACACACACACACACACAGCCTCCACACCCCTCATTGCTCAGGTGGTTCTGAATGAAGCTCGCACATAAAAATCAATAAACAAAGGGGAAATAAATCCATTCTAACATTGCTGTATTTATGCCTTTGGACATGTTTTGGAGATCTCGACTCTCTCGTGGAAAACGTGGAAAATCATTTCCAAACAGGGTTCAAGCCCTGTTTGGAAATGATTTTCCATGTCTTTCTCCAAAGCAATGTTGTCCTATTATACTACCTTAAAATGCATATCTAGTAAACAGCCCTCTTATGCTAGTTCAAAATTCGATTTTGCAGAGTTGGTTTGGATTTACTTCTGATCATCTCAATGTTAGCATGTGCAACAATACAAATCTTGTAAGATACAAAAGAAATAGATCCAGTAATAGGCTTCCTTCTCTTATAGTAGGGGCCCAGTAATTATAATTCCTAAGTCTCTCTAAATACGTCTTCAGCTGATGTTAGAAAGTGTTGCCTTTAGGAATTGTTAAAATTGAAGTATGTGACATTATTCACCCTGGCCAAAAGAAAATCATTTTTGATTGATTCATCTTTATTCCTAATCCTTTTTTGCTTCTTTAAATTAGTGGCTTTTTTCTAACATGTCCAGCGAAGTTAAACCTTTTTCCAGCAAGGCAGGGTGAACTCTATTTCTTAAAATATCCCTTTAATTTTCTACCCATATATGCTTAATACAAGAAAGTTTAGGACAGTTGACTGGAGAATGAGATGGAACATAGAGAAATATGTTGAAGAAGACACTGTATTACTTAACTGACCTACAGCTGACAAGGGCTTCATCTAGATAGCAAATTATGGTTGCATAAAACTAACTTACATTAATGAAGCTGTTAGCAGCTAGTAACCTCGGGGCTAAGTCAAGATGCAGCCTGCTTTGGCCTTTGTGCCTGCTTATCATAAATAGCATGTTGCCTCTTAGACGCATCATGCTACATAATCTTTACTCAGAAACTGCTGCTTCAGCTGTGTTTTTTTCCAGATCCAAATAACATTTCTGCAATCATAACTACTCCAGTGAAACCCTTTATGTTCTTCTCTCCCAGTGAGGACCTTAGGCAGTTGATTTTGTCTGGTGTAGACAAGTGAATCCTGTTTAAAGACTTTCCTTATATAGTTACCATCAGCTGTGTACAGGAACAGTCAACCACTTGCAGAGCACTTCTGTCTCTTTTTTGTTTTCTTCAAGTAAACAATATACGAACAAATACCTTTTTTCTGTACATTACCCACACTGTTCTAATAAGTTTGTTAAATGTTAACTTTTTTGTATTTGTTACCAGTGACATTATGGAAGCATTTTTAGCCAGTTTTATTTTGAGCTTTGATTTTAGGGCTGTTGCTGTTTAATCACAACCATCTGTTTTAATGCTGTGAATACCCAATCTGGACATGTTACCTGCGTGTGGGTGTGTGTCTGTGTCTGTATGTATTAGACTGTATGCAAATACAGCTTTTATTCAATGTAGTGCATTGAAGTACATAAATACAATAGTTCATATTCATGACAGGACTTGAATGTCACAGAGTTGAATTTCAAACTATTCAAGACTGCTCTCATATTAGATGGTACGCATAAATATCCCATCTCTTGGAATAATTTGGAGAGTTGGTTTTTTCTCGAAATGTTGTCCCCAGTTGCACATTCCATTATCAAAATCAGGAACTGAATGCGTGCATTAAGCTGTTGCTGGCTTGTCGTCACTTGAGTTCGAGTCTTGTCTGTTTTTGTTGCTCTCAGGCACATCTTGTTTTTCTGTTTCTTTTGCCTATGTAGATTTTAGCCTTTTAGCTCTTTAGCCTCAAAAACCTTGTAAATTTTGTATTTCTAACCTGTAACTAAACTCTAACACACACTCGGTCACTCTCACAGGGAAACTAAACTGTGTTTGCCAATCATGCCTCAGTCGTTGTTTGAACTTTACTCTTATGCCATTCATGTTGCAGTAAAGTGATTCTGTTAATTTCATTGCACTATTGTGTGTTTTGACAATGACTATAGGAAGTGTCTTTAACTTTTTTTGCCAATGATACCAAAAGCTACATTGAGTAAATTCTTATTTTTAGTGGGGAAAAAACTGAAGAAAGACTGACAGCCTTTTATTGTTCTGTATGTGCCAATTACCAAGTTAAGTTCTGACATCCCGCCTTTTTTAGCCTCTTTACCATTCCGTCCATCCTCAAAGAAATTCCTATCATAAAGGAACTTAAACAGCTCAACAGTTTTGAATGTCCGCACTAAGTGCATTGTAATGCCTGTTTTAAAAAAATACATATGTTTTATTACTCAAGCATGTATTGGTTTGTAATACTTCAGGCTCCTTGTATATGTAAATGATGACCTTCTTGTGCCAACATATCTCACTGGTATCTGAAGACAACTTTAGAAATGACAAGGTGACCAGTTGAGTTGGCCCTGTTTGAATACATGACGAGCATTTCTTCTCTTTTGCCTTCTCCTAAGGCGGTGATGAGTCTTCCCTGCTAATAAATCTAGGATGGTGCTCAGCAGCAGCGTTAAGAGATTGAGATCCTTAGTTTCTTGATGTCATTTGAGTCTAGTTTTTGGATTACCACAATTAAATGCCAGGAGCTCCTTCTGGGTTTGACACTGCTCTTTCTGTATATGTCCGAAAGAGATTTGTTAAGGAAGGGAGATATGACATGCATTGTTTGTATTCAAACAGGACCTGGGACTTATTGATTTTTCTTCTTTTTTAGTAACTGTACAGTCATGTCGTTCAACCACTGCAGTCATTGTTAATTCTTGTACAAGTTGTATCACTGGTTGTTGTACCATATCTGACATTTGTAATTATAAAATAATACACTGCCATTTATATAAAAAATACTTTTCTTGTCTTATTTGTGTCAAGTATTGTTCGTTAATACATGGTAAAAGATGGAAGAAAATAATTAAGGAAAAAAAAAGGAAAACAATGCTATTAAACCCATGCTAAACAAATGCTTTCAGGGAACAGAAATAGGCTATAGAATCAACACGTTATTGCAATGGAAACAAAGCCAATTAATGTATGCATGGTAGGGGTATCAGTTTATGGAAAACCAGAATGAGAATGACGGCACATCAAGATACCAAAATGAAAGTCATGGATGCTTGAAAGGTCCTAAGCCTTCATGTAAAACACTACATCAGTGAACCAGAATTTCCACATTTCCTACTGTTAACTGTCACCACTGACATGATTGGATGTTGTCTGATGATCAAACATGATATAAACAATCACTTCTAGTTTATCTACCAAAAGCACTTCAACCTATTAAGACATCTGTTTCAGATTTGAATTGGTGTGTTTTACCCATTCATTGTCTCCCCCGCCCACTGTTTCAGGTGATAGAATGAGCATCAGCCAGGCCTAGTAAAGGTGAAAGTCAAACAAATATTTTTCCTTGAGTGTGTTTTTCTCATTAAAGTAATTGCAAACCCTAAACCTTCCAAGTTTTATCTCTACGCGCAGGTAAAAGCCGCCACAGTATTGGCCACATACTGTTCTTGCAATCTGCCTTTCAGTGGTCTCGTGACTGAATACAATAACAACAAAAGAAAAAAAAACGCGGCCACTCATTGGTTCGTTCACAAGTCATTCAACATAAAAGTCCAGTCTTATTGGCCGCAGACTTTGCCTCCCTGCTTCTTCTGTCAAGTTCTTCCATATGCCACTTCCTTGTTAGATTTGTCCGTGCAACGCAGCGTTGCAGCAAATATGGCTCACTATAAACCATAATTTTGTCAGTTTTGGAACACCATTGGGAAAATATAAGCGCTATATAGCACGAACAGAAGGCGGAGAGGCGGGGTAGTTGTCACGAGCAGTGTTAGCACTCTCGTCGCACTACGCACCGCTTGCTCTCCGTTTGTTCCCACTGTGCTAGCTTGTTAGCTGACATAGTAAATATTAGCTAGCAAAGCTAGTTGCTTACTGTTGATTGATAAAATGGCCACCATGGAGAAACTGATGAAGGCCTTTGAGTCTCTGAAGTCATTCCAGCAGCAACAGGGGCCACCAACCGCAGAGGAGCTGGTCCAGAAACAGTAAGTGTATTATCGCCTAACGGCATCGGCTCTGGGTTAAACTGTTATTTGGCTCCCAAGGGTAGCTCGGGAGCCAAATAACGCCCCCGGGTGAACAAGGTTTAGTCCCTGGCTTGAAGCTAGATAAGCTAACATGAGAGCTATACATCTTAAAGTCTATAACTCTAAGCTTTGATATAAACGTATCTCATATTTGAGCTTGAATTATGTCCAAACATTGCACCTCTGCTCGGCGACGCTTATCCGCCTAATACTTACATAGTTTATGCTTAGCAGAAGGTTAACGTCAGAATGTTTATTTTTTATTTTTAGGATAGTTTAGAATATATTTATTAGTTATATCAGACCACAAGCAAAAGACGTCAGAATGAAATTATTAAATATTAGGTCGCTGCTAATGGATGAGCAATTACATTTTAAAGTAAGCCACTTTTAGCATAATATTTTATTAAATGATCAGAACGGAAGATACAAACAGTAAAAGTACCTTTGCCAATGACCGGCTGTGTAAATGTTACTAGATTGAAGGTTAGGCCTAAGGTGTCAAATTGGGTTCAAATAGGCAAAGTTACTGTCAAACATTTTGTAATGTGGCAAAACAGAGGTTTACAATCATGTGTAATTGTGTCATTAATCATTATGTATGCTTTTTTTCTATGGTAGAGCTGCGAACATCTCATGATTCTATTTGATTTCCATTCTTGGGGTCACAATTCAATTCAGAATCGATTTTTCTTTTCAAACCAATTCTGGATTCATTGATCCATGGATTCAAGGTCAATTTATGAATTACTACATACTTAAAGATCTAGTATCTTTTTGACTAGCTTAATTTCTTGTTGCTGTATTTGGCATTCTGCTGAGTTAAAGAGCTAAAAACTTTTGTAGTAATGAATCGATTTTAAATCTTAGAAGAGAAGAAACCCGTATTCCATGAGAGTAGAGGTATAAAAAAAAAAAATCAATTTGGATTATTGTTTATACCTCTACTCGCACTCATACCCAAAAAGGAAGGGGAGCCCAGCTTACAACCCACTATGACAGCTCATCTAAATTAACCATTTTGCCACTCTCACTCATACACCATAATGAAATCCATCAAACTTGAGGCAAGGCTGGTCCAATATTTCCAGTTGGGTAATGCTTCCTGGAGATGGTGAACAGGCAATTAAACCAGGCTCAGCAGCTTGCAGCAAGCACACCTTTCTGATTCTAAATCTCCAGTAAGATGCCAGAAATTGGCAAAGAAGAGTTGATTTACACTGGGGTAATGGTGCAGACACAGAGGGTCATGAAGGTCAGTAGCTGTGAAATGGGGTAGTAGGGTGGGTTGGTGGGCATCAGTCGGACCTTAGATGCTGTATACTTCAGGGTAAGTCCCAAGGTGGCCGGAGCCAAACCCCTCAGAAAAAAACACCTTTGTGCTGAGTTAAAAAACCTGCCTCCATCACTCAAAGGCTTAGTTCACTTTAAGGCTGCTGAGCCAGGTTGTGTTGCTTGCTCACCCAGTTTAGGTTTGTGCACAACAGCTCACCTTTTGGCCAGTACTTCAGTACTTGGTACCATCCTTCTTAGATATGACAGTCAACTAGTTAAAAGACAAAAAAATCTTTCATTTGCTAGCTTAAACTACATGCTATCTCCAGGAAATACTGATTCTCAAGGATTGTGAGGGAACAGGTAGTGTCTTGCATACAGGCTGTGTAAGTCAGGTTGAATCTAATTTAACCAAAAGCTGTTAAAATTGTTGAAATAATTGTAGAACAGTAAAAAATGATTAGCTGCTGTGACAAGTTGATAACTTTTCAAATGGGCATTACTTTGGATATTTGAGTAAATTAACCACATAGTAGGACTTTCACATAGTTTTTCAGGCTAATAACAAATACATGCGCTAGTCATACTGATGTAGTACAGGAGCTCTTTTCCTGACTTGATTTTTTTATGGCTATTTTTCTGTATCTCTCATTTTTATAACACAAGCATGTTAAAAAAAAATAGGCTGCACAAGGAGATGAATATCTTGCATCTGTGTCAAGTGGGTCTTAAATGGTAAATGTCCCACCCCCTTCAGAGTGATCGGGGAGAGTCTTGGGTCTATGCACTCTAACTGGAAAACATGAGAGCATATTAAGACTGAGACCGTATCCCATAATCACCATCACCTGCTGTCACCAAAGTCAGACCAGGCTTTGTTGTATTAGATAATACTATAAATGTAGTCGTTGAAACTAGTTGCATGAAATAATATTATCAAGTGCATGTAAGTAATTTGTGCTTTGAATTAGTTTCTTTTACTTTGATTAGCACATTAAGCCGAACATTATACAAAGGAAAACCTCTTGAGTGATGCAAGCTTGGAAACACACCTGAAGCATTTGCTACTTTGAAGTCTGTTTCTTCCCGTTTGACATTCTGTGACACAGGGCTTTGGAACAGGCTGGTCAAGCAGTAAGTGTTGCCATGGTTCCTTCTCACCTTCTAATCCCTCCCAACTTTCCTCCTTTACAGGAAAAAGGAACAGGCTACCACGAAGAAGGACAGGGTCACCCACTGCTTGACAATATGTGAAAACATTGTGGCTCAGTCTCTGAGGTAGGCCTGCTGATTGAAAACAAAAATCTTTAACCATTTTATATTGGGGGGTGTAAAAACAATGACCTCAGAGTTATTATTGCGACTTTGCGAGTAAGGTTTCAATTAAATAACATTAAGATAGCATCAAATTGACCACTTGTGATTTTCTCGTGGACAGTAGGCATAAGGTGCCATATTAATTAAAAAAAATCTGGAACCAAGAGTTGCTTCTCATGATGAAATTCTAAGAACCTTTTTTAGGTATTTACACTTAAAGTTAAGACTAAATCCTGTTAAGGTTAAAAGTATTCACGAAACATCCCTGAAGAGAACTCTTAAGAGATAACAGCTAGAAATGGAGAGGATGGTTTAGAGAGGCTTAGGAGTTTCTTCAGTAGAGAAATGATGGAGGAAACTCTGAACCCTGAATGACCTAACTATACCAGGACTAAACTATATCTATAAGTGCAAAACAATGTGTATAAGCAATAGTATGCCAAGCAAGAGTACAGTTTGGCAGTGTAGTACTTAACAATCCTAGAGGCTAACTTTTTAATAATGGATGGAATGGATAGTAGTATAAATGCATATATGTGTAATGACATTCCCCTCACATTTGCTCTTTATGGTGCTGGGAACAGAACGTCTCCAGAGTTTCAGAAACTGCTCGGCATTGCCATGGAGATGTTCCTGCTCTGCAGTGATGACGGTGAATCAGATGTCCGGATGGTAGCAGATGAGTGCCTCAACAAAATCATCAAAGTGAGCAAGATCCTATATTCCACCAGCAAGAAGGAATAAGTACTTGATGCGAACTCTGTTAATGGGAGTTCACTTCAAATCAGCTATGTTGTCCAGAATGATGATTTATATATTTATCTTTAGGCACTGATGGACTCCAACCTGCCTAGACTGCAGCTGGAGCTGTACAAAGAAATAAAGAAGGTAATCAGAGATATACAGTACCCGGGTTACAAAGTAGTGTTTGCTTTTTTTAAGACCAGGCCTAAGTCTATATATGTGCTTCTTGTAGAGTGTCTAAAGTGGTAACACTAGATTGCAGAAAATGTTTGACAATGATGGTCGTAGAAATGTTAATGATTGTTTGTGTATCTTTTGTAGAATGGTGCCTCCCGCAGTCTAAGGGCGGCTTTGTGGAGGTTTGCTGAGCTTGCCCACCTCATCAGACCCCAAAAATGCAGGTATACACATTAATGCCTTAAAGTGGTTTAACCGAATTCACAAGAAAACGCATGACATCCCTCAGAATCAGGTATCTGACCTCTTTATTTTTCTTTTGGCCAGACCCTACCTGGTCAACTTGTTGCCATGCCTCACCAGAATCACCAAGAGGCAGGAGGAGACAGTACAGGAGACACTAGCTGCAGCAATGCCAAAGATCATGGCTGCCCTCGGACACTTTGCCAATGATGGCGAGGTCAAGGTAAATATACAAAGCAAAAATATGAGTTGAACTCAAAATGTGTAGGAGGGAGCACTTCCTGGAGTCAGAAAGTGTAGATTTGAGGGGCTTTGAGTGAGTCTGAAGTTTAAAAATGCCTTTATCTTCATGTTGAGGTCTTGTAGACCTTAAAACCAGACTTTGATGTATTCCAGCATCAAACCTTCATCAGACGTTAGGGTTACTTCCAGATAAAGGCTTGGGGCCAAAATGTGCCAAAATCTGTTTTTAGGGTCTACAGTGACCATTGCATGAAACTACAGACATTGAAATTATTAAAAAGTAGCACATTTTCCTTTTTCAAAACACAATCTATGGAAATAGAGATGTAGGATAATAACAGATACCTCTAAAAAGCATGTTGAAGAGTAAGAAAGAGCTGGTCTGCACATTTTCGAGGATGTTCACTTAAATAATTTCTTCAAAGCCTTCTTTCATCAGAGCTCATCTATTTGTGTCCCAGGTTCTGCTGAAGTCATTTATTGCCAACCTGAAAACCAGTTCCCCCACCATCAGACGCACAGCAGCCAGCTCAGCCGTCAGTGTGTGCCAACACTCGAGACGCTCAAGCTACTTCTACACCTGGCTTCTTAATGTTCTCCTGGGTAGGATACACAAAGGCTGGCGCTCACACCCAAACATTTCACATGTGCCTATGTCAGGTTTTTTCATCTGTAAAGCCTGTTTGAAACTACTAAGCATTTGGGACAAGACAACAACAATCTGACCTCTTCTCCCATTGTAGGTCTGCTTGTTCCAGTGGATGAGGAGCACCCTACTCATCTAATTCTGGGGGTGCTGTTAACCCTTCGCTATCTGATGCCTCTGCTGCAGCAACAAGTTAACACAGCCAGCCTCAAAGGAAGCTTTGGAGTCATGAGGAAGGAGGCTGATGTTCAGCCTACTCCTGAACAACTTCTTCAGGTAGAAGGGCGAGAACAGTTGTGTTGATGTCTGGGAGCTTAGAGTGATCATAGAGTAATAGCTTAATTTTTCCGTGTGTGTGTGTGTGTGTGTGCGTGCAGGTGTACGAGCTGACCCTACACTACACACAACACTGGGATCACAATGTGGTCACGGCATCTCTGGAGCTTTTGCAGCAGATGTTCAGGACTCCATCTCCAGAACTTTTGCACATGCTCATCACCCCTGGCAGCATTTCACATGTAACTGTGTTTCGCCAAGACATCGAGAGCCGTGCACGCTCTGGCAGCATCCTGGAGCTCATTGGTAAATGCATAAAAAAACAAAACAAGATTTTCCCTTTAACTTGTGTCCCCTTTCATAAAGTTATGCCAGTGTTAGAGTTTTACATATTGTCAAATGGGACTAAGAAATACCTCTGGATCTGCTGTACCTATTTGCCCTACCAGTTTATTTATTAACCCCTACTTACTGACTTTACTTAAGTAGTGTTGTTGCTCTACGCTCTACTTCTACTTCAATATCTGTTTTTTTTTTCTCTCTGCTTGCTCTGTCATTCCTTGATTTCTGTAAATAATTCTGTTGTTTCCTGCAATCTGTTTTTTTGCTCTTGCTGCTTTTTACTTCCTCACCTGCTGTTTCTACTTCCTGTTTCCTGCCAATGCCAGTGGGAGGGTCCACCTGCAGTCCGCTCCTACTCAGGAAACAGAGAGGTGACTTGTCTATTTATCTCCTCTGGTCACCGGAGCTCATTAACTGATGTTAAAGGATTTGACCAAACGTTCCGATGACTGAGTCACTGATTATTGTCCTGATGTTTAGAAGCGTTAAGGACGGTTCTGTTGTTGTTTTCAGTTCACTCAGTTAAAGGTCAATTTGTGCCACATTTTGGTTTTAGTCTTTCCCCATCTTAGAGTAATTGTTAGTGTTAATGTTTTGTTCACATTTAGCTACTGTTTCCAGGTAAAATGCTTTCTGGGGATGAGGATGGGCTGGAAGATGATGCAGAGAGAACAGAGGTCACTACTGGTCCATTTACAGGTAGGAAGCACCCACATGGTGGCAAACTGTTGATTTGTCAACAATTTTATCTTCGATATTTTAATTGTTAAACATGCCACTTCAAACATGCTCTGTGAATGTCTTCAGCGTCTGTTGCAGGGGCAGATGGCTCCTCTACGGCGCAGGTTGACATCATCACCGAGCAGCCACGCTCCCAGCATACCTTGCAACCCGGTGACTCTGTGGACCTCAGTGCGTCCTCTGAGCAAGGAGGCGGGACATCTGCATCAGACACTCCCGAGTCACCCAACGACAATGAGGAGGAAATGCTGAGTCGGAGCTCGAGCGGCGGGGCCAACGTCACTCCAGAGACGGCCGACTACACCACACCAGAGAACGCTACCCCTGAGGGAGGGCCCTTAGGAGCAGGCGGGACTTTGCTCAGTACTAATGACTGCTCACTTCCACCCAGTGACTCCTCCCAGACCACCACCGAGGGGCCAGATTCAGCTGTCACTCCTTCAGACGTAGCAGAACTGGTCAGTGTGACTATGGGCATGCACTAGAGTTTGATGGCACATGTACTGTAGGTAGACAAGCAAAAAAGGTAACTATTAACAATAGTTATAGTTCATGAACCTTAATAACCTTCATGGCATAGTTCTCTGAAGATGAATAATGTTGCACTTCTTTGACTTTCACTTTATTGGATGGAAAAAAGCTTTTCATCCTTGCTTTCATTCTATTTTTTGAGCATCACATTTCTTTATATGAGAATGTGTGGAGGTAGTTTTCCAAAAAAATCAATTTACCTGAAATTTCTATAAACGATTTCATAACCAAACCATGTTGTTGTTATCCTAATTTTCAGATATTAATCTAGTATTTGCTTTATGATGTAACTTTAATAATAGAAATATCTGACACAATTAGGTTATAAATTATAACAAGACCAGAAAAGGATAGAATATGATGAGTGTTTCCTACAGGTCAAATCTGTCTCATGCTTTGGGTAATGGATATCAGTCATCTTTTATTCAAAGAGTGACATTGAGTACAACATGCGATCTACTTGTGTGCTAATTGTGCAGGTCTTGGCAGTTAATATTAACATGCTCCCAATCAAAGGCCTTTAAATACACGATTGCCATGTTAACAATTCCACCTGTATGGTCCTGCCCCTTCTGCTTTGTCCTTCTTCCAAACTCGTCGTAGTCGCAAACTCCATTGCCGCGGGTGAATGAGCCATCCACCCCCTCGCCACCTTCCACTGAGGGTCCTGATGCCACAGACAGCGACTCATCTGTCTACACAGCGTCCTCTTCCTCTTCGTCATCGTCTTTCTCTTTCTCCTCCTCCTTCTATGCCATGTCCTCTTCTAGTACTAGTGACAAGGTCAGACAGTTGGACGTTTTGAAACAAGTTAGAGGGGCTTGCTTGAACCTGGCTTTCTTCATTTGTTCTTCTTTTCATTCACTTGTCCGTGAAACAGAATTTTCCCTGCCGATTGCCCTCTTTCCCTCTCTTGCGTCTATTTGTAGTACACCATGCTCTTTCCTCTTTTTCCTTGTTTCTCCTGTGATGCTTGTAAGGACCTTGGTTTGAAGGATTTTGCTTACTGGAAGAGTTCAAAGTAGAAGCATGAATTCCATTTATTTCTTTTCTTTCTGCAGATTTGGTTTCCTTTACATTTCAAAAGTCAGTGAAAGATATTTGTTCCACAGGAGGCCTCATTTAGTTACATTCCTCCATTTAAAAAATACTAAATCCAACAAAGTTGGAAAAACAAGTTCTCTGCAAAATGTCATGTATGTACCTCCCTCAAGTTTACTTGATCAAAGAGGAAATCATTCAGAAATGAAAGTCTGGATCAAGAGCTTGCTCCGCTATTGCAACAAATATTGAAGCGTTCTCGAGTTTACGTTTACTGTTTGAAGTTGATTTGCTGTAAATTGACTAGAACAAAGCATGATTCAGTAGAATTTAGAAGGGGGAATTTGTATGACTCGTAACTTCTGCCATTGTTTGATATGCATTGTCTTCCCCCTTGATCCAGCAAATCTAACTAGCAGTACAGTACCGTATCATTTGCATGTAGTTGCATTTGAAATGGATGTATTTGTTGTTTCTGGAAATGAATTGGAGTTCCCCTCAAGAGATGTTTGGTTATTTGTGTCTATGTAAAAAGGTGCTGGATGGCAGTGAGAGCCAGTACTCTGGGATGCAGATTGGAACACTACAGGATGAAGAAGATGAAGGAGTAGCACCTTCCTCCCAAGAAGAACCCTCAGAACCATTCCTGCAGTCAGCACTGGGTGTGTTAGTTTATCCATATATGAACAAAGTTGATTAGATTGACTGGTTCTGTTTTGTTTATTGATTTTAAATGTTCATTATGCCTGACGTCTTGGTGTGTTTGTATCCAGCTCTGAGCAAGCCTCATCTCTTTGAAGGCCGAGGCCACAACAGGCAGGGTTCAGACAGCAGTGTGGACCGCTTTATCCCCAAGGATGAACCTGCTGAACCTGAACCTGACAACAAGGTAGATGCACCCAGATGTGCCACTCCAAGGTTAGGGACGCAAAACATGTCCTTTATCTGTTTCTAATTCGTCTCCCTGCTTCATAGCCTTCCCGGATTAAGGGTCCAATCGGACATTATACAGACCAGGGTGTGGAGCCACTTGTTCACTGTGTACGGCTTCTTGCTGCTTCTTTCTTGCTGACAGGACAGAAGAATGGTAAGTGTTATTAGAAGTGCTCAATGAGTACCCAAAGCACCTTTTATACAAATTCGAACCACATTTTCTAATCCTAAGCCTAAAAAAGGGAATTTTGTTCTTTGAGCTAATCAAAGTATGACTGTTAAACAACGTGAACCATGTGTCCTTGGTTTGTTTCAGAAAAGACCATGATTTGGATGAACATTTTTACACAAGTCACAAACAGCTGTCATCAGGTGGAAAGTCCTAGTTGACTAATAGAATGTGGGGAAAAAAATACTATCACATTTTAGTTTTGTTTACTTCATTATAAGCCATACATTTTAAAAACCTTTCACACTCCCTTCTGCACCATGTTCATTTCCAAGTTTTGGAAAAAAAAATTTACATGATTACTCCATAATTAAAACGTAAGATGTTGACTATTATATTTCAATATCTGTTTTATATCGAATTCATAACAAGACCCATGCGTTCTCTTTCAACTGAAGTTGAGCCAGCAGTTAAAATCTCCAACTGAATTAACTATCATTTGTCTTTCTCTAAAGCATTCACTCGCCTTCCTTCCTTGTTTATACATTTTCAAATAAGAAATTCAGTTTATCAAAGCCTCATCATCAAACAATAAAATACTCGTAAAGTGTGTTGTACTTAAATGTTATTTCTTTTTCAGCGTTATACCCAATAATGTGCTTTTAGTATACAGAATTCCCTCGATTAGTTTTCTTTGAATCAAACATCTTTTATGTGCACGTCAATAACTGCTGCTAATGTTTGCAGGTCTTACCCCTGACAAGGAGGTGCGAGTGAGTGTAAAAGCTCTGGCCGTCAGTTGTGTCGGGGCAGCAGCAGCGCTACATCCAGAAGCTTTCTTTAATTCCCTCTACTTGGAGCCGCTGGACGGCACACCAGTGGAAGGTAAGTTTTGAAACAAAAAAAACCCTTTTTCAGATGGCAGCTGCACACTCTTGAAATGGCCAATGATAAAGGCCTACGTTTGGGGCAAACTTTATGGAATTATTATGATTGTTTTGACATTAATCATTACAGACTTAAAGTTAAACAAGAGAGAGAGAAGCACATTCTCACATTAGTTTTGCTATTTACATTACAAGTAGTTACTAAATATGTTGTTGTATATTTTGTAGCCACATAGTGCCACGAACTGTCATGGTCATAACTGTTGCTGCCGTGACGTTGCTGTATTTTAGCACCAGGCGCTCTGCTGTGCTACGCTGCTGGCATGCACTCTGTACAATGTCTTGAATGTTTGTGTCTGCCAGTGGTTGTCACTGCGTTGTTTTGAGGAAACAAATTAAATAAGTAACCGTAACAATCAAAATAATCTTAATGTACAATTCTGGATTTAAATCAAACAAACTTTCTTGGGGGGTAGTACTTTCCAAAGGTCCCAGCACCCCCAGGGTTTTAGATCACATACTGTCCTACATATTTTCCCCTTTATTTATCATTATCTAAGTCTGGCTGTTACAATAATTAAAACTTACAGAACAGAAGATTGTAGACTAACAATAAGTTAAAGAACATTTTCATCTTTTTTTAGATTCGTTTTTAATTTTAGTATATGTTGGCTTTGTTTTCCAATTTCACTGTAGTTGGATGTTTTTCTGGTTTGTTAGTTTAGATTGAATTTCATCAAGATGATTAATTTTTATGTAGTTTCTTTGTTTGTTTTTTTTTCATAATGTGGGATGCTTGTTTTAGAAAACAGATTCAAATACCATTTACTTTGACATTTAGTTATTCAACTGGATACTTGAACACAAGTCAAGATCTAAAACACTATTTTGTGTAGAGATGACTCCTAAAAACTGCTTGGGTGGCCAGCGGATGTTCCAACATCTGCTCCTTTAAGGCTACAAGCTAAAACAGAATTATTATTATTTTTATGATTATTGGAGATTTGTAATTGAAAGGTTAAATACATGCATGCTTTCTATTTTGTGTGCGCACGCAAACTTCATGCCAACCCTTCATAAGTCAGACGGTGCTTTCAGATTGTCCCTCCAATCTGCTTTCACTGTCCTCTTTGCCTTAACGCTGGAAGTGTTTAAACGGCCATGATAAGAGTGGATCAAATTCTCTAAAAGTTAAGGAAAGGTGGGTCAATGCTTCCTTTAAAACCTCCTTCAGCATACAGTAGGAAACACTGCACCATCCTTTACCAAAGGAGATGAGAAAGTGCCGCCCGTTAACAAAAACGTTTGATCTGTTTGAGGAGACAAGCTGCGATTGGTTTATATATTGATTTGACTTATAACTTGTTTGAAGAAGTTGAACACATTTTTATACATTTTTGTATCATGTTTAGTGGAGATGCTTTGCTGTTTGATGTTGATTCATATGAGAAATTGAAATTTAAACATAAAAAAAAGAAAAGGGACCCGGATCATGTAAGTTCCAATCACTATAATATGCCTTGAACCACTTTCATCAATCTCAATAAGTTATGCCGATGTTGTAAAATGATCAACGTTAGGTATCCTGGTAGTTTATATTCCTTTTATTTTAATTCCAACTTTGTTGTTATTCGGACTATTTCACCGATAAGAGGGTACTGGGGAATTTTCATCATTGTGAACATCTCCATCGGAAGAGTTTTTGTGTTTGATTTTTTTAAATTATTTTTTTATTATTGTTTTTGGTCTGTGATCCAATCGTTTCTAGATAAATGCAGATTTTTTAAATTTTTATTTTATTTATTTTTTTATTGTGAGATTCATCATTGTCAGTAAGCAGAGATGTTACAAATAAACATAGTGCAGTGCACTTCTCAAAGTTCCCATCAACATTAAATGGTTCCAGTAAGCACAATGTGAGGCTTTGGCAACTCAATAACGTTTTATGCAATACAGGCATATATTTTTTTTATGAAAACACATTTATTTGATTTGACTCTTCAAATACTTTGATAACTCCACCGCATACATCTTTCAATAGGCTTTTTTCACAAATATTAATGCAGTTATAAAAAGTATTTGTTGATGACTATTTATTCTGTCTTCATTACTTCCTCTGACTCACTTTTCGAAATGTCTCCTTGCAGAGCAGCAGTATGTCAGTGACATACTGGGCCTTATTGACCATGGGGACCCACAGATCAGAGGGGCCACAGCCATCCTCTCTGCAGCCATTATTCAGGCAGCACTCACCAAAACCCGTTTCAACATACACACCTGGCTGGCCAGTGTGCAAAGTGCAACAGGTAGGTTTGTGTAAGTATGGACAATTGAAAGCTCGGAATGTTTTAATGGTTCTTTCTTACCTGCTCGTCCTGTTACAACCTAGGTAACCCCCTGTCCCTGGTGGACTTGGTGCCTTTGCTCCAGAAAACCCTGAAAGATGAATCATCTGTCACCTGTAAGATGGCCTGCTCTGCAGTGAGGGTAAGACTGTTGGAACTATTGTGTCGGTAATCTTTAATCAATCAATGTTTGAGTCTAACCTCTTTTGTTTTTCAGCAATGCATCATGACTGTGTGCAGCAGTACGCTGAGTGAGCTTGGCCTGCAGTTGGTGATAGACCTGCTTGCATTAAGGGACTCTTCCTATTGGCTTGTCCGCACAGAGCTCTTGGAGACCCTGGCTGAGATGGACTTCCGGTAGGCTCATTTTTTTCTTACTTGGGTTTTTGTTCACTCACTCACTTAACTTTCCTCTCTTCATTACCTGATTTCCTCAGTTGATGTACAATTCCTGTGACCCCTCTTAAAAAATTTATGCTTTCCCTATTAGGTTACTCAATTTCTTAGAGATGAAAACAGAGACTTTGCACAAAGGCGATCATCACTACACTGGGGTAATTTCTCATACTTCTTTTCTTTTAGTATTGCTGTGGAAATGTGTGGCTTTCCTTGTTTTGTTGGATATTTCTTTGACTGCATTCTCGGAACCCATTTCCTTTTTGTTGTCTACGTCACTCTGACTCAACACATGGATATATAAGCTCCTGTATGATCAAATTGTTGGTATGTTTAATCATTCAAAATAATCAGTGAGAAGAGAACTGCACATTTAACACATACAAATGTGAAATGACTTTATGCAGAGTGGCTAATAGTAACACATCTTAACAAGTCAGGCGGAAATCATCATTCTATCCTTGCAACATATTAAAAAGAGTCGACTGAGGGACTGCAGATGTGAACTAGCTCTCAGCTAACTGGTGCAATACATCTAAAGGCAACATTTATGTTTGATATTGTACACGTTCCTTTGACAAATAAGTGTTAAGTTTACTAAAGATACATTTATAAGACCACAGGTTACAGCTTTAAAACACAAAATCATTGCAAATTGCATGTTGGCACAAAAACCGTACAAAAGAAAAGGACAATACATATGTTCAGGATTAAAGTATCTTTGTGAATCGGGTTACTAAAACCTTGTGATTTCTCACTTGTACATTTTTAACATCGTTGTTCAGAGTGTCTGATGTGACACAGGGGTCGACCTGCCCTGGGGTCAGTGCATTGACAGTACAGAGTAGTGGAGGATGAACATTTCCAACATCTGGCTGACACCTGACCCTTTTTGTCGTTTATCAGTCTGTCCACATCAGAGACTGCTTTCTAAACAGTTTTGTTTTCGTTCAGATGTGTGTATCTCAGGTAACAGTGCAGTTTGGACCTGATAAGGACTGGACGGTTCATCACATACAGTAGGCGGCTGTGGCTCAGTCTCTCAACCGGAAGGTCGAGGGTTAGATCCCCAGCTCTGATGTGTCCTTAGGCAAGACACTTAACCCCTAATTGCTCCAGGTTTAGGGTTATAGAACACATGTATGTGTGTATGAATGAGATTAGTGACTTGATGGTCAATTTACATAGCAGGCAACCGACAGTGTGTGACATGCGGTGTAAAAGCATGAAGTCAAGTCCATTTCCAGTAGAATGCCTGCTCTCGGTAATGTTGTCAAACGTACAGAGTGTGTTTGATGCAAACAGTTTCATCTTCTGATGATTTGGTGTCAGGCGTTTTTAATACGATAACATGATTCCAAACGAAAAGATGTGAACCTGTCCTTCAGCTGTGCACGCCTCAGAATGATCAACTACGTGCAGAGTTCCAAGTTCTTCAACTGAGTGAATCAACTTTTGAAGCCCGCACACCCATTGATGTTTCTGTTGGATTCATTGAGAAGTTGTGACTCATTCTTCGTACCTTGGTTAAGTTTAATTGTCTAAGGGTTGTGTTCACAAGTCAGAAGTTGACATGGCTTAGTTTTGAGTAAAGCAGACATGGTCACTAACATTTTATCCATATTACAACCAGAACCTTTGAACATGCCTTAGAAAGTAACCTGGAAAATGTGATTTGTAGATGCACGAGAGAAAATGGTGATGGACATGGACAGTGTATTTTGAGATGCTTTAAACTTGAGTTTTAAGAGTGGGGATTATGTGTCGTTTTTTTCCTCTGTTCAGCGGCTACGGCTACAGGAACGAGTCTTAAATGATGTTGTCATCCATCTGCTGGGAGATGATGACCCAAGAGTTCGGCACGTGGCAGCCTCAGCTGTCAGCAGGTACAACTCTTCTCTTCTATTCGCCCAGTTTATGCAAGACACACATCTTGTATAGAAGTTTATCAAAGCTAATTTGCCACAGGTAATGTCAGCCTTTTTCCATTTCCCCTGAACCCCCTAACTCGTCTCTATGCCTCTCATCAGGCTGGTTCCAAGGTTGTTCTTTGACTGTGACCAGGGTCAAGTCGACCCAGTGGTGGCAATTGCCCGGGACCAAAGCTCAGTCTACCTGCAGCTACTGATGCATGAGACCCAACCTCCCTCCCAGTTGACAGTTAGTACAATCACAAGGTACTGTACACATGCATTTCATGTCTCCTCGTGAAGAAATATACTTTGTAACTTTTGGCATTAAAGACTTAAAATGTTAAAGATCAAAGACAAAATCACAAAACACAATCTGTTACACAATGACTGTGCATCTCAGTGTTGCTCTTTTCTCTGTTTTCCAGGACATACAGAGGCTTCAACTTGTCCAACAATGTCACTGATGTCACATTGGAGAATAATTTGTCCAGAGTGGTTACTGCCATCTCCCATGCTTTTACCTCCTCTACCTCTAGAGCTCTTACTGTGAGCATGCTTTCATAACACGCATGCAAAAACTTTTGGCCATTTGTTTTTGCATTTCTTTTGAAATGTTTAAAAAAATCTCCTGTCTTTTTCTCTGCAGTTTGGCTGCTGTGAGGCACTGTGCCTATTGACCTCAAAGTTTCCACCCTGTACTTGGAACACAGGCTGGTTCTGTGGCTATGTTAGCTCCAGTAGTGGTTTTTCTTCTCGCTCTAGTCTCAACCGCAGCAGGGGAAGAGTTTTCAGGTGTGTCTTACCTCTCGAAAGAAGTGATGTTTTTTAACATTACATTTAGTCCTTGCTTACTGAAATAATTTCCCACTACTCCTGCTATCTATTTAAATTCCTCAATCTCTATTCACACCAAATTCTCTTCTGTCCTTCTTCTTCTGGGCTCAGCAGCGCACCAGCCACTTCAACCACTTCCCCATCTGCTGCAGACACTGAGCGGAGAACTCTGACAGTGGGAATGGCCAACATGGCCCTCTCCTTACTGTCATCTGCCTGGTTTCCACTAGATCTTTCTTCACACCAGGATGCACTTGTGCTTTCTGGCAATCTGCTTGCGGGTTGGTATTATACCTAGGATTTTACATGATCCTGCTGTTCCAAAACCTTGGGAAAAATACAACAACTTGTAGTAGATTAACCAGTTATTAATGTTGTTCTTAGCTGTGGCTCCTAATTGCATGCGCAACCCCTGGGCTGGAGAGGAAGAAGGCAGCAGTGGCAGCACAAACACCAGTGGAGGCCCGAATAAGATGGAAGAGCCTTGGGCAGGGCTGTCTGAGCGCTCCTTGGTAGCAATGGTGGAGCAGCTCTTCTCCCACCTGCTAAAAGTCCTCAACATTTGCACCCATGTCATGGATGACACACCACCTGGACCAGCTGTTAAGGTAACTTTTCATAGGCTTTTTTTTTTTTTTTGCATTGATTAGCTTGTATTCAATGTTTTGTTTATACTAAGTAATATTAGCATTTATCTGCCTATAATTATAAGCTGGCAATTGGTTATAGTTTGCTCTTTGTAATGCTTTTTAAGACCACCCTTCCGTCCCTGAGCAACACTCCCTCACTCAGTCCCATTCGGAGAAAAGGCAAGGAGAGGGATTCTTCTGAGCCTAGTGCTGCCCCTATGAGTCCCAAGAAAAGCAGTGAGGTCAACACAGGTACACTTGAGCAGGTAGCGATAAAAAACTGGTGTCTTTGAATTTGAAAAACATTTAACTTTGTGCTTTTTGTGAGCAGGTAGGCCAGCAGACAACACAGGGTCAGCGGCTGTAAACAAGTCAACAACCCTTGGCAACTTCTACCATCTTCCACCCTATCTCAAGCTGTACGATGTCCTTAAAGCTACTCATGCCAACTTTAAGGTCAGAATGTGCATCCATTTTGCAAAAGTGCCTTTGAAATTAAAGTAGTCTCAATGTTTTTTGGAGGGATTCATATGAACTGTGTTTGTTTGTCTAGGTAACACTGGACCTCCACAGTAGCCAGGAGAAGTTTGGAAGTTTCCTCCGTTCCACCTTAGATGTTCTGTCTCAGCTCCTGGAGCTGGCCACACTGCATGACATCAGCAAGGTCAGGATAACAATGACTGCATTTACCCTCAGACACTCGTTATGGTTTATGATCTGACTGGATTAAAACATAATCCTTTTTGTCATTCTAATAAATTAATGTACAACTATTTTTTTCATGTTCGGCAGAGAAAAAAAAGAAAAGAAGAAAAGACTGCATTTACCTTAATGCTATAAAATGTTTTATTACAGTGTGTTGAGGAAATTTTGGGCTATCTCAAGTCCTGTTTCTCAAGAGAACCAACGATGGCTACTGTTTGTGTACAACAGGTCAGTGTTGTGTGTTTGTTGTCTGTAATGTCACATTTATTGTGTGTGGCAGTCTTTTAAGGTTCCAGCACTGAGCAGTGTGCTGCAATCAGTGCGACTCCACACAGATTGAGGCTGGTTCCTGCCGACAGGGCCTGTAAAGGTTTTGGTTTCCCTGTGCGATGGTTCCATACATCTTTATACACATAAACAGCAATGCACCAGTTAGATTTCATCTTGTCATATCTTAGCTAAGTTTAATTCTGGCAGGATACATCAACTAGTTCATGCTTGTTTACAAATTTGGTTTCACCGAAGTGATACTTTAAAAGTGTTGCAAAGGTCATATTTGGAAATAAAACACATCTACTCTAGCTTGCAGTCCAAACTATTGATGAGATTTTTCAAGCAACTGATTACTTCTTTCTTTAGCTGCTGAAGACTCTGTTTGGCACCAACTTGGCTTCCCAGTACGAGGGCGTCCTGAGTGGACCAAGCCGATCCCAGGGCAAGGCTCTCCGTCTAGGCTCGTCCAATCTACGACCAGGCCTCTACCACTACTGCTTCATGGCACCATACACTCACTTTACTCAGGCTCTTGCTGATGCAAGTCTGCGCAACATGGTGCAGGCTGAACAGGAGCAAGACACTTCTGGGTGAGTTGTAGCAACCCACAGGTTTGATAAAAGACCTTAAATTAGTGCTGCAGTTTCCGATGGGAAATGGGGGGAGGGGACATTAAGGATGACTGTATGAATTAGCAGCACTGTGTTTTTCTGTCTAATTTGACAATTTGCTTTAGTGTATATTATGTAAGTATATTTTTTACAAATGTATCCAACTACCTACTCACCTCCAGGTCTGTATCTCTGTAAGGGATTTATAGATAGACTGAGTTAACTTAAGCAGCTGACTTTCCCTGTGATGTCAGTAGGAACAAGGTGTAATGTATTTTAATTGTTTATTGCAGGAACTTAAACTTTACACGACAGGTGAAGGCATTATTTTAGGTTAAATCTCATTTCACTGCCTCCAATAGATCCAAAGTCGAGCCCATTGATTTCCAATAATAAAAATGGACAAATAGGACTAGTACACAAATCTGTTAAATAAACTGAAAGCATGAGTAAAAAGCCTAGTGCAGCTGGCAAGGCACCTTCTAAAGATTACGTTGACTAAGATCATTTACAAGACGACAGTGCCCTCTGCTGGTGAAATGGACCCAAAAAACCACCTCACTCCAACATGTATTATTTAGTATTTCATTAACACAATTTTTTTCTTATATATGTTAGTTGTGCCTTTCCAGGTTCAACAATAACAACTCACAGTATTATTAGATTTTACAGGAATTGACAAATTATGTTACAAACAACACTACAATAGGTTAAATTCTTAATCCTCAAGGACACACCAAAGGCACACAATGATATATATAGTCCTATACCCTGGATACTTCCTGGAAGTATGTGCAAAGTCCGAACAGCAACTGTTTCATTGCTTAGGGAACTTATTACTTGTAGATGCAGATCCTATGACGCATTTAGTCTATTTTTTGGGGGGGATGGATTTCTCCTTTAACAATCAAATGTTAGATCTCGAACAAATATGATAAAGAATATCAAATACCAAAGTCTGACAACTAAGCATGGTTGCACATATCACTGACTCGCATGCTTCTGCTGACTTTATTCAAGTTAAAAGCACCAACAACAGAATGAACCATGACTAATCCTTACTACTTTCCCTACTTCTAGATGGTTTGATGTAATGCAAAAAGCTTCAAACCAGCTTAGGTCTAACATCGCAAATGCAACACGCCACAGAGGAGACAAGGTAAACTTTTTTTCTTTTCTTTTCTTTTTTTTTAAAACTTCTTCATGCTTCTTTTATCTTTAAATTCCTATTTTACATCTGTGATTCTCTAGGTCCTGGTCACGTCAAACAAAACAAAACATTGACTTTGTTTTTGAACTCAAGAATTTACTTTTCACATGTTTTTATTTTGTTGATTAACACATTTTTAATTGTATATGGGTTGATTATTGGGCTTCAGTATTGTGTTTGGGAGTGACTGTATAACAAGACGTGTTTTTATTCATCATCATTTTCTTCACTAATCTATTGGAGTAAGGTGCTCTGGTTAAGATTTTTTGTCTTATTTTTGTTTCTCCAGAACGCCATCCACAACCACATTCGTCTGTTTGAACCTCTGGTGATCAAAGCTTTAAAGCAGTACACTACAAGCACTTCTGTGACCCTGCAAAGACAAGTACTGGACCTTCTTGCCCAACTTGTGCAGCTAAGAGTCAACTACTGCCTGCTTGACTCAGATCAGGTAAACCAAATAAACAAACAAACAAAGAAAAAAATCTTTTGCTTATTGCTCAAATTTTAAATATTTGCTTACTCAGGTAGATGTTTATGTTCCAGGTGTTCATAGGATTTGTCCTGAAGCAGTTTGAGTACATTGAGGTTGGCCAGTTCAGGTAGGTTGTTTTTTTGTTTTTTTTCACTGCAGTAATAAAAAAGGTGTTTTTTCAGAAAGCCATGCATCTTTTAGGCCTGTTAAGAGTTTATTACATGAACATGTAAACCTTGCTTAACTGTGGATGAGTTAAACATCTTTTGGTGCTTTTGGCAGAGATTCCGAGGCCATCATTCCCAACATCTTTTTCTTCCTGGTGTTGCTGTCTTATGAGCGTTACCATTCTAAGCAAATCATAAGCATCCCAAAGATCATCCAGCTATGTGATGGCATAATGGCGAGTGGCAGGAAAGCTGTCACACATGGTGAGAGGGACACACAATTATATTTTCTACCTGTAAACCATTTATCAATTAACTTTATTCTTGATTTAAATTCCTCAATTTGATACACACATACACACAAATGGCCTTTAGCTTTTACTAGTTACGCATGCTTCTTTTTTACTTTTTTTTAAAAAAAATTATTGAAGAAGGAGCACATGTACGAATATTTCAAAAGACAAAACATTGTTTAAAATTTACTTTCCTATTTTCTTCCCAGCTATTCCAGCCTTGCAGCCTATAGTGCATGACTTGTTTGTTTTGAGGGGCTCAAACAAAGCAGATGCGGGTAAAGAGCTGGACACCCAGAAAGAGGTGGTGGTCTCCATGCTGCTTAGACTTGTGCAATACCATCAGGTAAGGTCACATATTTAAACAAACACAACGTGGGAATCCCATGAATGTTTTCTCTGTATGACATTAGCTTATGCATGCATTGTAGGTGCTGGAGATGTTTATCCTTGTGCTGCAGCAGTGTCACAAAGAGAATGAAGACAAGTGGAAACGGTTGTCCAGGCAGATTGCTGATGTGATACTTCCATTGATTGCTAAGCAGCAGGTCGGTCTATACTCTAGTTTTTAAAAAAAAAACATTGAAGATAATATTGATGACTTTTTGTGACTTACAGCCATGGAGACCGTCAATGACACATCTATGCATACACGTCTATACGGCAATTTTAAACTTTTAACTATTATGAGCTGGTTGATTTTAGATGAAGTGAGTAACAGCATGCTGCAGAAACAGCCTTTGTTGATATGTTCATAAGCAAGATAATAATCAACAGTGAGTTATACATTTGTTAAAACAGAGAGCTGAAATCACTGCTTAGACATGAAAATAAAAAGCAAATACTAAAAACCATTAAATCCACAAAAGAACAAACAAGACTTCATGTCAACACCACACAATGTCTGCTGCTTAACCTATTATAACGCTGGGATGGGGCTTTACCTGCTTTGTGATCATTCAGTTCCCCTTTTCAAAACATATTCATAAATAAATCTGTCACATGTTAGCGGTTTTACAGATATCACTGAACATTTTGTCACTTTAGCCACCTGAACCCAATTCTTTTTATCTTTATGCAGCTACGTGGTTGCTTGGTTAACAGGCCTCCAGATTTCAATTGTTTAAGATCAGGGATGTAATGGTTCACTTAACTCACGATACTGAGTTCACAATACTGAGTTCACGATACGATTCTCTCACAATTTATTTTACTAGAATCTGGAGGTGATTGGAGCTTCTCATTGTGCTGTTGATTAAATGCTGCATCATTTTGGTTATGCTATTTGTGAACTTCTCTGAAAGTGAAGACAAAACCCGTGTGCCAATATTACAACAAGACAGTCTTGGCAAGCCAAAATTCTTCCACTGCCGTGATACTGCCTGCTTATTACAACTAACCTCCTCTGCTCTACAGCTGCTGACACTTCATGATATTCCTGCGATTCTTTGAATGGACTGGTTTCAGCCTTCCTTTCTTTGTGTTGTTCCTCAGATGCACCTGGACTCTCCGGAGGCGTTGGGAGTGTTAAACACTCTGTTTGAGACAGTGGCCCCCTCCTCTCTGAGACCAGTGGATATGCTACTCAAGAGTATGTTCACCACCCCAGCAAGCATGGTGAGATGTCCCGTGTGATAACAAAACAAACAAAACATGCTCTAATCACTTTAGATATGATGCACCTTCAAATCAAGCAGAACAGCTGTGATGTGATTGCAAAATATCGATGTTTGATTCAAATAAAATCTCCACTCCTCCAGGCATCAGTAACTACAGTCCAACTGTGGGTGTCTGGTATCCTGGCGGTGCTCCGAGTACTCATCTCCCAGTCCACTGAGGACATTGTCCTCTCCCGGATCCATGAACTTTCCCTCTCTCCGCATCTCCTCTCCTGCCACACAATCCATCGGCTCCATCAGCAGAGCCCCTCCCAAAATGAACAAACCACTATTGATACTCAGGTGCCTAATGATGAGACACAAAAAGCTCCACCTGAGGAAACCTTTGCCAGGTTAGTGAGAGTCCTAGCTGTGTCTAGTTTAATTCTAATCTTGAGTTTGGAGTTAAGATGTGACATAAGATGAGTTGTACTTTAATATCGCTGTCTTAGAGTAACAGAGATTCCAAATTATACATTAACAGAGTTAATACCCCCCCAAAATGATACATCACATTACAGCATTCCTTTCCATATATCAATGTCCACATATACATGACCCCCTTCTGACAGCAGTAAAATGTAGTGTAGGAATATTGCACGACCCTCAGCACATTCGACATAACATGTTGTTTTGAAATGTAATGCACAGAATCAATAATGAAAGTTGGTTGTATTTCAGCCTGGTCTGAGGGACCCTGAATCATCTCCTGGATTTATACTTTATTTTCTGTCTGTCTGGTAACAGACTGCTTATAGTGTGTTTCAAGAAATGGGTATTTAACACCAATAATTGTTATGGCAGTCTGCACAAGCAAAGTTATCTGGTCTCTAATATGGACAGACAAGTGACCGCACCAGGCGGTACCTATGTTCTTGCTTTTTTCAACCAATCTAGAGCAGCCAAGCCTAAACTTAAAGCCACTGAGGGGCAACATAGACTGGCTAATCTAGCCTATTAATTCCTGCGCTTGCTGCTTCGCTCCTGAGCTTTAGATTGTGAAATAAGAAAGTCTATTTTCTTTGTTTACAGACTATTAAGTATTCATTCCATCATTGGTTCAATATATTCCAATTTCTATTTCTCCGTTTCCTCTGCGTGGTGTGGCATACAGTGGTCAAAAAAGTGTATCTGCTCCCTATCCAACAACACACCTGAACACCCCATGAAAGTTCCTACCTATAGTGATTAACACCTTAATCCAAAGGCGACACTTGCTGGAAAAATTGTGGCTTATACTTTATACTCTCTAACATGGCTCTTACACAATCCAGTGCTTTAATTTGTCTATTTTTATTTCTTTTTAAAATATATATAAATCCCATCTTCTCCTAGGTTTTTGCTCCAGCTTGTCGGAGTGTTGCTGGATGACATTTCCTCCAGACAGATTAAGGTGGACATTACAGAGCAGCAACACACCTTTTATTGCCAGCAGCTGGGAACACTACTCATGTGTCTCATACATGTCTTCAAAAGTGGTGAGCTTACATCAGTCATTTTTCTTTCATTAAAAATGTAGAGAAAGTGTGGGCTGTATGCTTTTGAAAGCATACAGACATATATTTTGATTATATTTTGTGGTGCACATAACATTTCTCAAAGTGCTAGTCCTTTTTCTTATTTCATTTTCTGTCTGTTACAGGAATGTTTCGCAGGATCACAGCTGCAGCTAGCCGTCTCCTAAAGGATGAGAGCGGATGTGGACAGACTAGCACTGAGGCAAACTTGTTTTACCCCTTGGAAGGTCTCAACAGCATGGTGCAGTGCTTGATCACCACCCACCCCTCCCTAGTGTTGCTGTGGTGCCAGGTTCTCCTCATCATCAACTACACCAACTACTCGTGGTGGGCAGAGGTGCACCAGACACCAAGGTAACAATACATGTCAAATGTATTGTTTTATTTTAAAAATGTAAAGTGATTTACCAATAAAATGTGTTATTATTATTATTATTACAGCTAAATCATTCAACTACAATAAAACAGGGGAATACTCAACTACCCAACTATGGCTGAAATTCATCTCACAGTGATGTGGAAAGTTTTTAGTACCAGATTAGTTGACCCTATATCAAACAATATCAGTAGGTGTTATTTTTAATTACATAGCACTTGAGAGGGTTTTTTACTCAGTAAAAGTAAGTCTTTTTTTTAGAATGAACAAATCTGTAAAATATTAGTAGGTTGTTCAATGTAAGTCCTTGTCGGAGCTTTTGTACAGTTTTGATTCCTATTACAGTCAACCCTTTCTCCATCCCTTATCTTCCGTAAGGAGACAAAGTCTGTCATGTACAAAGCTACTGAGCCCTCATTCCTTGGGGGAAGGAGAAGAGGACAAGCCTGAGACTCGTTTAGCCATGGTCAACAGAGAAATTGTGCGCAGGGGAGCCCTCATCCTCTTCTGTGACTATGTGGTGAGACCTTTTGGAATGTAGGAAATATTGAATATAAACAAGCGTGTTTGTAAAAAATCAAAAATGCAAAATTGCAAAAATTAGTGAGTGAAATATTTTTTCTCTCTCTTGTAGTGTCAGAACCTCCATGACTCGGAGCATCTGACGTGGCTGATAGTCAACCATGTGCGTGACCTCATCAGCCTTTCCCATGAGCCTCCAGTGCAAGATTTTGTCAGTGCTGTGCACCGCAACTCGGCTGCCAGTGGTCTTTTCATCCAGGCAATCCAATCCCGTTGTGACAACCTTTCTACTGTGAGATTACACCCTTTTTTCTGATTTTTCTGCTATGGAGAGGGTTTTTTTTTTTAAAGGTCCCATGTTATGCTTTTTCTGGTTTTATATGGTCTTTAGTGTGTTTTCCAGGTGTCTTGAGCATATTTAGGCACATCTAGGACACAAGCTTGAGTAGAATTCTCTGAATTTCGTTAAAAAAAACAAAATCCGCGGAAACGCAACTTCTCATAAATCCTCCTGTTAGCAGTAGCTTCATGTTACAGTCAACCGCAAGCCCCGCTTGTTGAAAATTGCCAGTGTGACATCACGTCAGTGTGATATCAGTGATCCAAGCCCATTGGCTTGTTGGAGCAAGCACACAAGCTCATGCTGCTCCACTCAGAGCAACAGTCTGCATTCCCAGTATGGTAAAAGGGTCAGGAAAGAGAACAATGCCGAATGACTGACTAATTACGAGAGAGCAGATTGGCTGGCACATGTGGGAACCCTGCTCATGGGCACTTCGGAGTGTTAGAAATACAGGCCGATGCGATAGACTGCATGGAGCGGCAGTAGCTAAAAACAAGACTTTTTTTCAACATTAGCCACTGTAAATGTACTTTAGTAGGCCCATAACATGAATATATTATCCCCATAAAGGCCCTAATATGTGACTTTTAATGCTTAAGTGGCATGTTCTATCAGGGATTATTAATAGCATTACACAGCCAAAATTATCAAAAGACGAACAGTTAAAACAAAAAAAAAAGTTATAAAATGGACTGAAGAAACTCTGAAGGTTAGAATGTCTTCTTGTTTTGCCTTTTTAATTCTAAATGTTTAATCTTTACTACTCTTTACATAGGTAGCTTAGTATTCCTTATTTCTGAATGTGCTATCCTATTGTTTTTTCCCCCCATTTTTCTTAAACCCCTTTCTTCTTTCCAAAATCACCTCTAACCTTACTAACTTTATCTTGTCCTTTGCAGCCTACCATGTTAAAAAAGACTCTGCAGTGTTTGGAAGGCATACACCTGAGTCAGTCTGGCTCCCTGCTGATGTTGTATGTTGACAAGTTGCTAAGTACACCCTTCCGGGTTCTGGCTCGCATGGTGGATACACTTGCGTGTCGCAGGGTGGAGATGCTGCTAGCTGAGACTTTACAGGTACAGTTTAATATATAAGTACCGTAAATTCCGTACTCTTGAGCGCACCTGGATATAAGCCGCACCGGCTAAAAATAAGTAAATAAATGTATTTGTACATATATAAGCCGCACTTGATTATAAGCCGCAGGTGTCCACGCTATAACAAGAGCTATTTACACAGACGTAGGCTACCGGTAACATCCGCAAATACTGTAGCGTCCGTACGGACGTTAAAGGACGATGAGAGCGTTCAAATAATAACTTTTAATAACCCGATCACTGTCGGCCGTGACCACGCCGTTTACAGCAGAGAGCAACACACATAACTTGCCGTAACAATCCAACTCTCTCCCCCAGCGTTCTCTCATACAGCCACTCAACACGTTCTCGCTGGTGCATTCACTGACTCTCCACATAATCGGAATTATGAACACATTATCAACTACTGACTTTACAACATGAACCGTTACAATACGAAGCCTAGCCGACGGTGTCTGTAACACGGCTGATGAAAAAGATGACCGTAATATATTTCACAAGAAAAAGTCCCTCCATTCACTGCCTCAGAATGACTTCATTACTCACTTCCTCAGTCTCTGTTGTCGCTGTCAGTGTCATCTTAACGTGCAGCAGCTCTGTTAGCTTCTTTGACAGCCAGCTCGATCGCCTTTAACTTGAAAACTGCATCATATGTATTTCTCTGTGTGTTTTTCATCATGAGGGTGCGTGCATGAAGCGCAAAATGACTGATATTAAGATCCGACGTGACGAAGTCAAATGTTTTTGCGGCAGAAGCTCATTGTCCCCCATAAAAAATCCATGCATTAGCCGCACCGGAGTAGAAGCCGCAGTGCTCGAAGTGTGAGAAAAAAGTAGCGGCTTATAGTCCGGAATTTACAGTATATATCTATTTGTTTTCTCTTCATCCAGTGGTCACGTATGATTCTTTCATGTGTTGAACCATACAAGTAGGGATCTTAAAAATCCTTAGAAGACTGAATAAAATAATAGATGAATAAACATGTTCAGATGCAAACAGCTCTTTTCTGTTCGTGTGAATCAAACAGTCATTCTTTTGTACACTACTTCTGATGTCCCTCAGGTTAATATTGTGTAGTGTCTATTTCCCTTGTAGAACAGTATAGCCCAGCTGCCTGTGGAAGAACTGGACAGGATCCAGGAATACCTGCAGACCAGTGGCCTGGCTCAAAGGTAACTCTCTTTTGTTCTGCCACAAGTTGTAATTTTTGTTGTCACTAAACTGTCATACATTTTTCTTGTGATAGACACAACACACACATTACATTGTTAAGAAGGTATACGTTTCTTCTCACCTGGGATTTCTGGGTTTTGTGCACATCAGAAGGAGTGAATGGATTGTTGACGTTATGCATCAGTCCATTTCTAATGTTTCTTATTACAGGCATCAGAGGTTCTACTCCCTGCTGGACAGGTTCAGGGCCACTGTTACCGACACCAAAAGCCCAACACCTCCTGTAACATCTCACCCATTGGATGGGTATCCACCACCTGCCCCTGAACTGGTCATTGCAGATAAGGTGCAAGATTAGTGAAGCTGATTGTTAGTGTTGTTTTTTTTAAAGCGTCTCGATCTTGCAGAATGAAAAAGTTAATTTTTAGTTGAATTGTTTTTTTAGGAGTGGTACGTTGCTCTGGTGAAGTCTCAGTGTTGCCTTCATGGAGATGTCTCCCTGTTGGAGACAACAGAACTCCTGACCAAACTACCTCCTGCTGACCTGTTAAGCATTATGAGCTGCAAGGTGAGACAGACTTGCAGAATTGAACAATCATTATTCTTGAACATACAAAAAATTATAAAAGGTATTTATTGCATCTGAATCTGTGGTTTTCTCCCAAGGAGTTCAACATAAGCCTGCTATGCCCATGCCTGAGTATGGGGTTGCAGCGGTTAGCCCGGGGTCAGGGTTCACTCTTGTTTGAGACTGCCTTGCAGTCCACCCTAGAGCGTCTTGCAGCAATCACTAGATCACTTCCAGTCCCTCACCAGTCTTTCCTGCCACCCTCGCAGTCACAGCCCTACTGGGAGCAACTCGCTGATGTGTATGGTGAGAATGGAAGGGAAAGGGAAATTATTGGAGGAAATTGCATTCAATTTAAGAAATGTAATCGAAGTGCATGATTAAATAACCTTGATTTACATTATTCATTTAACATAAATTCTGAACTTAAACTATCTTGAGGGGAAGTGACATGCTTGGGCATCTGTCTGTTTCTATTTGGAGTAGTATTGTATTTGCTTTATGCAAGAATCCTGACCATGTGGTGTGAGGTATTAAACAACATCAGACCTCACGCTGACAGTCTGGTGAGGTCTGGTAGAGTTTGCTTTTGAGGCATGTCCATTTTCAGAAATGCATGCAAAGTTTTTCAAGAAACACATTTATTCAGTTGATCATCACATTTTCAATAAAATTGAATATATTCTGGTAAATTACAGAAAAGAAAAAATGTGGTTATAAAACTAAATTGTAAGGGGGAACACTGAAAGGAAAGTATCAGTTCACAGCCATATTAAAATGTTATTGTTTTATTCATAAGTTCCCCCGTTTTTTTTTTTTTCAGGTGAGCCTGGTTTCTACCCGAGGGTTTTGTCACTCTGCAGAGCTCTTTCCCAGTACCTTCTGAGTGTGAACCAGCTGCCCACATCCCTACATATCCCCTCTGAAAAGGAGCACCTTATAACCAGTTTCACTTGCACTGCCACTGAGGTAAAAATCAAAACCTGATTAAGCATTTCTTTTTCTTGTACTTATTTGTATCTTGATTATAGATTTAAACTTAATTTGAAAGAAACTTTTATTTCACTTTTATTTTATTTTTTAAAATAGTGTTGACAGTAATTTAATCTATGGGGTACAAATTACATTAATTATCTTGAATGTTTGGCCAGCCATGCCATCACGTGTTAATTGTGATGTGATAAAGGTAGAAAATTACTTATTTGTTGTCAGTCCACAGTCCAGGGTCAGTGATGGTATGGGGGCATGAATAATCTGCACAGGCACCATTAATATTGAACCATATCTACAGCATTTGGAGCTTCTTTTTCAATTAAGTCCTTTTTTTTTTCAACTCAACAATTCAAAACCACATTCTTGACGTACTACAACAGAAAGGCTAAAAAAGGTTAATTGATGAAATAGCCTTCCTGCTGTCCCAAGTTATCACCCATTAAAAACATTTTGAGCATCATGAAGCATGAAACAGGAAAAAAAGAGACCCCGAACTGTTGCACAGCTTAAATCCAACATTTATACTTTCAAAATAATAGAAATGTGACTCCTTTGTTCCTAAAATACCTACAAAATGTCAAAGGACAAAGTTGATTCATCAAAGTGGTGAATATGGACCGTAGCTCACTTTTTTGATTTCTGTTTCTGGCATCAAATTCAAATTTCCCCAAAGCAATGACATTTTCCAGTTTAATAAAATAGTTATTTTGTCTTTTTACCATTTTAATTTAAATATGGAGTTTTTATGTTTTGCAAATAATTAAATCCACTTTTGATTTACACTTCACAATGTCCCAACTTTGTAGGAATTGTATACCCTGGTAGTCTGCTGTCATCTGCTGATGATTTTCATCTCTCACTGATTTTATCTTTTGCCCAGGTGGTTGTATGGCACCTCCTCCGGGACAAGCTGCCCCTCAGTGTGGACCTTCAGTGGGCTTTGTCCTGCCTTTGTCTGTCCCTGCAGCAGCCCTGCGTCTGGAACAAGCTCTCCACCCCCGAGTACAGCACACACACATGCTCCCTCATCTACTGCCTACGCCTCATCATTGTTGCAGGTGAATAGAAAAAGCAGGACATTTGTGCAGTCACTGTGTTCACATGCTATGATTGTCCTTAGATTCAAAATGTCTTCATGTCATTTCAATGGAGATCCTGGTCAACCTTTTTCCCTCTTGGCTTCATAGTGGCTGTGAGTCCTGGGGACCAGCTTCTGCATCCAGTGAAGAAAAGGACAAAGGCAGACAGAGAGGCTGAAGAAGACCAAGTCGACTCTGCACACGCTGACCGTGAGTTATCACACAGACGTTCTATTAAACTGCTTGGATGTTTTTCCGGGATTTTTTTCCCTCTTTGTGAAATGTGTAATGTTTTCCCTTTAAGATTAATTTCAGTCAAAGCAAAAAGATATATGACAACAAATAAAAATATTTATAACATTGTCTTTGTTGCAGATATGTTAGAGTGGCAAGCTTGTGAAATCATGGCAGAGCTAGTGGAAGGCCTGCAGAACATCCTTGCTCTTGGTCATCATAGAAATGGTGCATTTCCTGCTTTCCTTACGCCTACCTTGCGCAACATTGTCATCAGCCTCTCTCGTCTCCCACTGGTCAACTGCTACACCCGAGTACCTCCATTGGTTAGTGTGAAAAAGACTATCCCTCAAATTTGTGTACATCCATTTTTGGGTTTATTAACTTTGTGTGTTTGTAGGTCTGGAAACTGGGCTGGTCCCCTCAGCCGGGAGGTGAGTTTGGCACAACACTGCCTGAGATCCCCGTGGACTTCCTACAGGAAAAAGATGTCTTTAGAGAGTTTCTCTACCGCATCAACACACTGGGTATTGGAACTTATTTATCATTTTCTATTATTAATATATGACGGAGTGTTCAACAATTATCGCCTTAAATGCCACATTTAGGCCAGTATAATCTTGACACATACTGATGCCGAAATGATCTGTCACCTAATATATTTTGCTGTTTTTTGCTCAGGTTGGAGCAGCAGGACTCAGTTTGAGGAGACCTGGGCTACTCTGTTGGGGGTGCTGGTCACCCAACCCATCACTATGGACCAGGAGGAGGAGACGCAACAGGAGGTATTCCCATAACACAATTTTTCTCCTGACTCCTGAAACAAGCTACTACTGATATTGATATATTAACAGAACTCATTCCTGCATAAACACTGATACCATTGTCTACTTGAATGAAAAACATGCAAGGATTTATGTATTAAAGCCTGGAATCATCTGAAACTTAACATGCATTGCTGTTAATTTTGCAAACGCTTTTCTGTAGCCCTCTGTTCACTTTTCTCAATGATTGTTTTTTTTTTCCTCAGGAGGACTTGGAGCGTACCCAGTTGAATGTGTTAGCAGTGCAGGCCATCACCAGCCTGGTGCTGAGTGCCATGACCCTGCCTTCTGCTGGAAACCCTGCAGTCAGCTGTCTGGAACAGCAGCCTCGCAATAAGAGCCTCAAAGCCCTGGAGACAAGGTAGCAATGCAAGTTTTATGAATTTCCATGGAATATTGTTGCATGCTTAATTTTTGGCACTACTTAACATTTCGTTGTGTCGAATGCACTCAGGTTTGGAAGGAAACTTGCAGTGATTAGGGGTGAGGTGGAGAGAGAGATTCAGGCCCTTGTGTCAAAGAGAGACAATGTCCATACACACCACCCATACCACGCCTGGGACCCTGTACCCTCGCTGTCGTCTGCCTCAGCTGGTAATACAACATTCAAACACTACCACCTCCTGCTGCTATCACACCTGCCATTCTTAATTCATTGTTTAATTGTATTTCAGCCGGCACACTAATCAGCCATGAGAAGCTGTTGCTTCAGATTAACACAGAGAGGGAAATGGGAAACATGGACTACAAATTAGGACAGGTAAGAGATGTGTCCAAATGGAATAAGTTGTTAGTAACATGAACCTTAGTTAAGGTGTGTTATTTTTTGGCTGACTGACTTTCTGTCGCAGAATATTACATTGTAATCTTCCTGCCAGGTTTCCATCCACTCAGTTTGGCTAGGGAACAACATCACCCCACTGAGAGAGGAAGAATGGGGTGAGGATGAAGAAGATGAAACAGACACTCCAGCCCCCACCTCCCCCCCTGTGTCTCCCATCAACTCTAGGTCAGAAATCAATGAAGACATGTACACTCCCACGCTTCTTTAATGCCAACACAAAATGCATTGAAATAACAGAGGGCAATGAAACATTTTTCTATCTTTCTGTGCTTTCAGGAAGCATCGTGCAGGTGTGGACATTCATTCATGTTCCCAGTTTCTCCTGGAGCTCTACAGCCAGTGGTTGATCCCTGGCTCCCCGACTAACAGGAGGACCCCGACCATACTCATTAGTGAAGTGGTCCGATCGGTGAGCTACAATATACTGTACATCCCTACAATAAATACCTGCCCTTATATGAAGCTAATATTTTATGTGATCTACAGAAATAAGACAGTAACTATCTACCCATGTTTTGTTTTTTTGTTGTTTTTTTTTGTTTTTTTTGTCTTTAGCTGCTGGCAGTGTCAGACCTGTTCACAGAGAGGAACCAGTTTGACATGATGTTCACCACCCTGATGGAACTGCAGAAGCTCCACCCTCCAGAAGACGAGATCCTTAATCAATACTTGGTGCCTGCCATCTGTAAGGCTGCTGCTGTACTGGGCATGGTGAGTATGGCTTTGTGTTGGTTGGAGACCCTTTTTGACAGTGGAATGATTTTTTCGCTTGTCGTGATGTACCATTAAAGTGAGAGACTACAGTGTATGAAAACTCTGACAACTTAATATATGATTATAGGACAAAGCAATAGCCGAGCCTGTGTGTCGACTGCTGGAAACTACTCTGCGTAGCACCCACCTGCCCAGCCGCATGGGAGCTCTGCATGGAGTACTGTATGTGTTGGAGTGTGACCTGCTGGATGACACAGCCAAACAGCTTATACCAATTGTCTCTGATTATCTGCTTTCAAACCTCAGGGCTATTGCTCAGTGAGTATCACTCATCGTCCTAAGTCTCTCAAAAAACTCTGACGCATCTCTTCATCTAATACGCTGCATTGATCAGGAAAGAGCCTTGGGAAGCAAGATGTTGCTTATGCAAGTCAATGACTTTTCTGTGATTTACGCCTTAACCCTTAGACTGGCAACAAACTATTGAAAAAAAATAGTGAAAATGAAAAAAAATAATTGAAGTTAGAAATGGCCACTCTGCCGTTCAGCAACTGGTTAGAGTGCAGGGGTACATGGGTTTTCCCAATTTCAATATAGTTTTTCTTGGAAATCAGAAATTACCCAAGATTAACCAGAATGCAAGAATCCAACAAGTCAGCATGGGAAAAATATACTGGAATAGAAGGAGCAGTATCTACTAAAGAACATATGGTGGGGAAATGGGACATGGATACGCACCTAACAGGCCCACACTTAGTCACAACAAATAAATACAATCATGAAAAAAGCTTCAGATGCAATGCAACTTTTAGCCACTATGTGATACCCTTCATACGTCAGAACGCATAGTGCTGAGTGCTTTCAATTGAACTTAGTGTCATTTACTCTGTATGTTCTCTTTGGTTTCTGCAGCTGTGTGAACCTGCATAACCAGCAGCATGTGTTGGTAATGTGCGCAGTGGCCTTCTACATGATGGAGAACTACCCTTTGGATGTTGGAGCGGACTTTATGGCTGGGGTTATACAGGTACACAACATTCAGTTATTTTATTACAATGTAATACATTAAACATCAGGGTTGTATTTTTATCTTGCATTCAATGAATAAAGTTGTCAGTGTTCATGATTTGCTTTTTATTTCCAGTTGTGTGGTGTGATGGTGTCAGCAAGCGAGGACTCCACTCCCTCAGTCATCTATCATTGTGTGCTTCGTGGTCTGGAGCGCCTTCTGCTGTCAGAGCAGCTGTCACGTGTTGATGGCGAAGCGCTGGTCAAACTTAGTGTGGACAGAGTCAACATGCCGTCTCCGCACAGAGCCATGGCTGCCTTGGGTCTCATGCTAACCTGCATGTACACTGGTAAGAAAGATGCTAACACGGCCGATACACAGGGTTCTGCCTTTCTGTTAAATCACCAGAATAGAAGGACCATACATGTTAGTTGTGCTTCTGCTGCTGTTCATTCTTTCTCATACAATTTTCTCATGCACTTTAAAAATTAGTATTCATATATATTTATATATATAGAAATACTTTATTAATCCCTGGTTGAAATTCAGGTTTAGGGACATGCTTCTCACACACATAGGCCCAAATCACACACATGCACACACAGGACTTGTGGACATGCATTATTGGAAACACGTCAGCATGCCAGAGGAGATTTGGGCTTCAGTGCCTTGCTCAAGGGCACATCAGCAATAAGGGAATTTACCTGGCACATCTCCTGATAACGGAACAACTTCCGTATTTTGGTCCACACTGGGACTTCGGCTGACAACCCTCCGGTTCCCAACCAAAGTCCCAACAGACTGAGCTTCTGTCGCACCTGTTATCAGATAAACTCACTGAAGCAGCACTGACTTGACTTGCGGTCTTCTTTGATAGTGTTTATATTAAATCAGGGCATCCATGGTGCAAAGTGACCAACCCACTGATCACACATTAATGATTGGCCTCTGCAATAACAATAAGCAGATAATGATGGTGTATGGTCTGCAGTAGCTCAAAGAACACTTGGCTTGAGAACAGAAAAGGTTATGGTTCAATTCCAGCTTAAGGTCCTGTCTGCACATGTGATCTTTCCAGCCCTGTATGTGTAAGATAACAGGGTTAACCAAATAGATTTTAGATTGTGTCTTGTCATTAATAAACTATTATCAAAGTTATACTCGCAGGTCGTTAAACACCCAATGCAAGTGAGAACCATGTGTATTTACTACACACCTTTTTTATGCTTACTAACAGCTTTCACCAACCTTGTAATCATGCTTGATATCACATTGAGCACACAGTACCTGCTTGCTTCTTGCATGTGATAGATGTGCTGTATACATGCGTATGATATATATATACCCTACCTCAAACCCCTACGTCGGCCCCTTCTACTTTTTCAAACTTCTTTCATGTTTTTGGTGACTGGCTGGATAACATCTCTTGCTAAGAGCCAGCCTACAAATTTGTTCTTGTAAACCCGCTCTTGCAAATGTAAACTGACTTACAATCCTATGCATACCTCTCCTTCTCCTAGCAAAACAAGCTAAATCTTATTCAGGTGACAGGAGAGGATTATTTGGTAATTATGTCCCTACAAAACGTGACTATTAAAAATCTCAAATACTTTCAGAAACAATTTCTTACGTCTGAAGAATGTGAATTGACCTAAGGGAGCTAAATTCTAATCTGAATCTTATGATATCAATGTCCTTGTTACCCACTCTAACCTCTCCCCCACTGGTTCAACCCGTGCCACCCCCCTTTCTCGTTCTCTCAGCGGTGCTTGCGTCAGGTTCAGACGTGACAGGGGTTAGAGGTCAGGGTGACTCTGGCTCTGCCGTAGCAGAGGCGCTGGGCGTTACGTCGGGTCATGTTGGTTTCTCCTCAGGCAAGGAGAAAGCCAGCCCTGCCAGTCGCCCCACCCACTCTGACCCACAGGCCCCAGACAGTGAATCCATCATTGTTGCCATGGAGAGGGTCTCGGTGCTCTTTGACAGGTACAAAAACTTTTCAAACAACCTCCACTATACGAGAAACTGCACTTTTTTTTTTAAAGATGTACCAACGGCAGGCTAAACACACTACACAATCTACATTTGGACACCTTCCTAAAAGGTGTACCCATGGGTCAGAATAATTTATTTGCAGTAGCTGATACTTTTCAGCAAAGCGTTTACTTTACATTTTCTGTCATTATTTGCTCTGATGATGTTTCCATTTATAGGATCCGGAAAGGTTTACCAAGCGAGGCTCGGGTGGTGTCCAGGATTTTACCCCAGTTTCTCGATGACTTCTTCCCGCCACAGGACATCATGAACAAGGTCATCGGAGAGTTCTTGTCTAATCAGCAGCCTTACCCACAGTTCATGGCCACTGTTGTCTACAAGGTGAGCAGTAGGACATACACCTGCATAATATAAAATCAAGAAAGATATCACTATGTTTGACTTTTTTGAAGGGAGAATAAACTGTATTTGTTTGTCCTCTTTGTATGGTACAGTTTTACACTGTATCTAACATGATACATGTGACTCACTCAAATGAGTGGTTTGAATCTTGGACTTATGCACATCTTTAAAAAGTCTGGAATTTTTCATGTAGTAACTGTTTACTTTTCCTCCCTTTTCCTTCTTCCAGGTTTTCCAGACACTCCATGCCACTGGCCAGTCTTCTATGGTGCGAGACTGGGTGCTGTTGTCCTTGTCAAACTTCACTCAGAGAACACCAGTAGCCATGGCCATGTGGAGCCTCTCCTGTTTCTTTGTCTCTGCTTCAACCTCCCAATGGATCTCAGCCCTGTATCCTTAACTGACAGATCACCCATAAGTGTGACAGTGGTTTATCTATACAACTATTATTAAGTGTATTTGGACGTAAAGGTAAAGTCTTAACTGTACACGTTTATGTTGTCCTTAACCCCTCTGCTCTTAACCAGACTGCCACATGTGATCAGCAGAATGGGCTCCAGTGAGGTGGTAGATATAAACCTGTTTTGCCTTGTGGCAATGGATTTCTACCGGCACCAGATTGATGAGGAGCTGGACCGCAGGGCTTTCCAGTCTGTCTTTGAGACAGTGGCCTTTCCAGGCAGCCCTTATCATCAGCTGCTGGGCTGCCTGCAGTCAATCCACCAGGACACAACCCTGTGAGGACACAGGCTGAGATGCACACAGAGAGAGGGAGAAGCTTTGGTTGAAAAGTGGATTCGAGATACATGTGGCTGGGGCCAGACGAATCTACTGCAGCCCCATCCCCTTCCTTCCTAAACACTGATATGAATGAGTAGAACTACTAAAAGTTCCCCCCCCCCCCCCCCCCCCCCCCCGAATGATAGCACCTTGAATCAAACTTTGGAACATAAGAAAAAGACAATAATCAAACACACATTTATTTGGTTTATTTTCCCTTTCGGACTTTGCGTTTTCTTGGTGTAAATTCCGTTATGTAAACAGAGAAAACAAATTAGCGAAGTATTTACAATGTGTAAAATTTCAGTGCATCTATTTTTCAATGTGTAATGTTAGAGTGCTAAAGATCTGGTTAGGATACTTGGGCTGACACAAATATCACAAATGTCTGCTTAATGTTGCTTAAGATGAAAGTTAGAAAATATTTCATGTGCAGGAATGATCAATTATAGTATTGTTTCTTTCCAATGATGATGAGACGTGGGGGTTGGATGTTAAAATGTTACTTTTCACAGCAGAAATTGACTTGTTTGCACCCATTTCAACACGTTCTGTTTCTGTTCAGTGGCCTAATGTCAATGTTGTTTTCAGTGGACAAACACCTACATGGGTTCATATTTTTAAGTATAACAAAACATGTTTGTTTTTTTCGTTATACATAGTCATAACTTTGTAAGCACCCACAAGACAACACAAGAGGTTCGAGCAGGAAAAATACCAAAATAGCAGTGTTGTCATCTTTACTTTTATCCAGTAGCAGGGGAGATGGCATGTTCTTGTTTGTTTATGACGTTGCTCACCTGCCAAGTACTTTGAAAAAGAAATTGTATGTACGGTAATTCTTGTAAGGCCCCACAGTGCACCTCAATGATTCCACCCGTCCTTTTCTTGTACTTTTCTTTATTCTCAGGTTGTAAGATGTGATTTGTTGTTATAAGGCTGGAAGTAATTTGCAGTCAATCTTTAAATGGTTGTATCTTGTAAAAAAGGAAAAAAAAAAATATATATATATATATATATATTGTAAAGTAATATGAAAGCCATGGTGCATGATAAGTTAAGAATTGTGTAAAGATGAAAGATCTTAAAATAGTAAGATAATGTGATGTTTTGTTTTGTCTTAACACATACACATGATGAAATGAAAAGCCAGGGAAGAAGCAGAATGCAAAAATAGACAAGCTTATACAATTTAATGAAGACTTGACCTTGGGTTGCCTGGGAGGGTGCTGGGCGTCGTTACCCTGTACATACACTTGCCTTAGATAAAGACTGAATACATGTATGTCCTGTACACTAAAAAGCTTGAAAGCATGCTTAATTTGACTATTTTCTTGCATAGTCTTTCATATCGTATTCCTGTGGTTATGGTTACCATGACCATTGTGCAGAAAAGATGTAACATGATCCAAAGGGAGCCTTGTAACCTTAGCAACCAACAGCAGCTTTGACAAATCAACGGCTAAGGAAGTATAGCATGGTGGTAGATTTTTTTTTATTTTTTTTTGAGCTTTCAATATTCTTTTGGTCTGAGTCAGTTTTTAATATTTCATCTTTAACCGTCTTTCCACAAACACCAACTATTCAAAAACTGGCAGGTTTGTCTCGTGTTGATTTAAGGAGCTTTCTTAATAATTAAAGAGTCCTGCAGCTCTAAAAAGTAAAACCATGTTGATGTTATGCTAAATGTGTCAGCACCATGACCATGTTGAAATAATGCATAAACAAAATTAAAAAAAAAAAACTCAAAGGCTTTTTTTTTCTGACACCAAGTCTCCAAAAGTATGTCAAAATAAACCCAAGGAGGGCAGAACTTGTATTTGTATTCTATCAATATTTTCTCCAGCATAGGAAGAATTTGAAGTGAATGGGACTGGGGTAATGAGATTAATTAGAATCTTGTAGTTATTGGAGATGGGTGTTTGGGATGTGGACAAATGTCATGATGCATTTTTTTTGGATGGATCATGGCATTTCTCTTGGCAATGAGGACATTGGCAGTTATTTAATTATCTGACAATACAATGGACTGCATACATTTTACAGGATCCTCAACAGGACCCTGCAACCTCCTTACCATCTTTTTTTACCATCTGCAGTGTCCATTAATAATTTTTTAATAATTTCATTAGATTGAAACCTACATATGGTTTGTTGTAGAAATGAATAAATTATTTAAAGATGTAAAAAAAATGTTTTTTGTGATGTTTCATCTTTAATATTCTCTTCATGCAGTAACTCAAGCTAAACTGCTGATCTGACAAACTAATAGAATTGTTTTCAGGTTAAGATTTTACAAAAAACTGCTCTGCACAGAAAATTCAACCTTCCTGTCACTGCTTTATCAATGCAGATAATGATGAAAACAATGTTGAAAACAACAGTTTAACTGAAATAGGCTGTTCAATCAGCTGATCAAAAGTTTAAGACCATAGCACAAAAACCCTGAAAACCCCCTCAAAACAGAAAGTTAAAAAAAAAAAAAAAAAAGTACTAGTAATGAGTAGCTCCACCATTATTGTGGATCACTTCAAAAATTCCTTTTTGCATGCTTAATGCAAGTGTTTCCAGAAGGCTAGTGGGGACGTTGCTCCAAGTGGTGAAGATGGCTTCATAAAGGGCATCCACTGATCCAACTGATGTCTATTTTTGTAAACTTCCCTCGCCATCCATCCCCAAATGTTCCCAATCGGATTTAGATCAGGGGAACATGCAGGATGGTCCAAAAGAGTGATGTTATTCTCCAGGAAGAAGTCCTTTGTCAGTCAACGTGAACTGCAGCATTGTCGTGTTCAAAAACCCAGTCATCGCCACAAAGACGAGGGCCCTCAGTCATGACCTCAACATGTCCACATAGCCAACTGCTCCTGCACAACCTGAAACTTCATTGTTCCATTGAAGGAAAAAGCACCCCAGATCATGATGACTCCATTGAAGGAAAAAGCACCCCAGATCATGATGACTCCATTGAAGGAAAAAGCACCCCAGATCATGATGGCGCTCTCTCCACTGTGCCGCGTAGAAAAAATTTCAGGAGACATCACCTTGTCATGCCAGTACTGTTGGAAGCCATCAGGACCATCAAGATTACATTTTTTCTCGTCAGAGAATTAAACTTTCTTCCATCTTTGAAAATCTCATGTTTGGTGCCCCCTTGCAAAGGGCACTTTTGGCACTTTTGTGGTGTTGAAGGAGACGTGGCCTTTGAAGACGTTTTTCGCTTTTGAAGCCCTTCTCTTGCAGATTCCGTCTGATGGTAACTAGGCTGCAGTCAGCACTAGTAGTAGCCTTAATTTGGGATGAGGATCGTCCTGTGTCTTGATGGACAGCCAATCTGATCCTCCAGCTCAGCGATGGTGAGATTTTTTTGTGGGTCTACCACTTGACTTTTTTGTTCCATAACCCTCAGGATCTTGTAAGAAATGCAAAATGGCTGTCTTACTGCACGCAACATCAGCAGCGATGGCACATTGTGAGAGGCTTTGTTTATGCATCTCAGCAATCCTACGACATTCAAAGGCAGTGAACTTTTTTGCTTTTCTGTCTGGAGTCTGACTTTTTACCAGAGGAAAAGTCTGGACAGTTTGATCACTTCACAGAAAATGGAATAGAATAAAAGATTTTGCACAGATTTAGCCTTTTAAAGGCTATGGTCTTAAACTTTTGATCAGCTGATGAACAGCCTATTTCAGTTAAACTGTTGTTTTCAATAAATTGCCTGCTCAAAACTTTTTGTTTCTTGCTCCCATTTCTTCTTTTTGCATTTCGAATCTCTATTTATGCTAATTATTGCAATTTTGTAACTGGTCTTAAGATTTTGATCAGTACTGTATCATGAACCAACATAAATATGACATCTATAAACGTTCTATTATAGTGTATTTAAAGCTTGTTAAATGACCTCTTACTAATTCTTACTGAAAGGTTATTACATTTGATCTTGTTTTGTTTTCTGAACCAGGCTGTAATTCCTTTTTTAAATACAGCATGGAAACAGTTCGCACTTAATTTACAGGACCCATTAAGATAAGTGGTTCATGATTAAAAGGTATTAAACAGGATTACCAGGCAGCTACCATATGGTACATGAAACACGGAGTTGTGTTCATGATTGCACAGGTATTAAGTGACTTTACATAGCAGACAGCAGGATCTATTTGAACTTGACAAAGGGCTAACCATGTGCTTAACACACAAAAAAAAGTTCATTTATAGCGACCTTGGATAGACACTTTAGTCATGCCCAAACAGTTTAGATATTTCGCTACGATATTACACATTGAAATGACAGTTATTCAGCAAAGGGATGTGTTAGATAAAAAATGCAAAACATATTTTTTAATTATAAATATAATACAGCATTTATTGTTTGGAGCCCTTTACCCCAAAAAAATAATATATTGAACTACACTCAGCCACATTAAAATCAGTGTCGGGTAAATTATTACCTGACGCCTAAATGAAATGTAGAAAACAACAAACTAATGAACTTTTCACCCCCCATCCCCACCCACCCCCCGCTTGTCCGTTCTAAACAGACCTCCCTCCCCTCCAGTCCTCCTCCTCTTTAGGGTACTTCGCCAGATGGTGCTGCCTTTTCTTTTGTTTACCCATCGTCCCTGAGTTTACCTAATTTACCCTGGATACTAAAGTATGGACACTGCCCAGGCAGCCCCACCGCCGGACAGCGACAAGTAAGTTATTTCAGAATCGGAGAGAAACTGCTCGACCAGGCACATTCAACAAAAGAACATTAAAACGAAGACATACATTCACCTTTTACTTAGCCATCAGTACTTTATAACTCAGGCGTACTTTACACAGCTGTTGTCGTCTCGTGCCTCTTCACGGTTGTCAAATAGGGTTTGTTGCGTGAACTCTGCTTTCAGTAGTTGTTAACATGACTTAAATCACGGACTACCATTTTAATTATGATAAATTCTGACACTGGATAAATATGCTACAGTAGCAACTTTTATATGTGATTTCTCAAACTAACTTTTGCCAATTTATCCCCATAACTGTTCGCTGTCTGACTGACAACTCTGTAAACCAATGACAGGATGTGAACGTTTGTGTACACTGACGTTGCCATAGTTACAGACCTTACAGACCGACATTCCAAAGATCTGGAAGTCGGAGGGGCGGGACAATCGGTTAAGCATGGATGAATGCACTTTTAAACAGCAAGTCACGGCAAGAAACTTTTTGGTAAATGTCAGAAAGCATGGCATGCTCTGCTAATAAAGTCAAAAACACATAGTTGTCTTTTACTTTTGTTTAAAAGCGATCATTGTAAGCAGGACTAACCTGTAACTGTTCGAGCATGTTATGCTAACAAAGCTAACTGTACTGCAAGCTAATCTTAGCTAACGTCAACATTGTCTTCAAAGTCTGTTTTTTTAAGATGATGTACAAGCAAGCAGCCCTGAACACAAACGGTATAAACGCCATAGGCAGAAAATATGCTAAATAAAATGAACAGTAAAAGTTACATTTTTGTATGCTGCAACCCGAAGTTGCGTACCTGTCAGGTGTGAAAGCAGGTGTGAAACATATTTCCCATTGGACAGAGCTGCAGTGACTCCACCCTTCACAGGTGTGGCTGTGTATCAAGTCCCTTTAACTTTACCTGGGCTCACAAATATAAATACTGAAAAGTATAACCTTGTAATTTAGCAATTTCTGATATTTTGGATTATGTTTTAACCATATTGATTTCTTATATTGAATATGGCATTACCAGAGATACAAGACATTTGATATAGAATATACAAGCTAAGGTAAAGACAGCTGTTAAAGATGCAGAGATTCTTCACTAATTAATTTGTGTTCTGTTCTGCAGGTAAATTAGCCATGACATTGGAAAGAGAGAGTGAGACCACAGGGAATGCTACAATCCTGAACCAGACCAAGAGTTTACCCCTCTGTTGCTTGAATGACTGACCCCTGCTTTCAAGCAGCTTAGCATAATATAAATTAACAACACAATAGAAATTCTAAATGTGCTGTGTTCCTGCTGTAGCAAAGGCAAGGGACAAACAATGACTTATTAAAACCTACTTAATCAGTGGACAAGAGGAAGTGTCCTGGCACAATGTTCAGGCAAGGGGATGCAACATCCAAAAGACGCTCCTGTGGTGGAAGTGCGCTCAACCAGCTTCAACCACCCTCTTCCTCTGTCCAGCAAGGTCGTATCCGGGCTGTAGAAGTGGCAAGGGGAAGAACAGGGTATGGCTTTACACTCTCAGGCCAAGGTCCATGTGTGCTCAGCAGCATTTTGAAAGGGAGCCCAGCAGAGTATGTAGGTTTGCGTTCAGGAGACCACATTCTCTCTGTTAATGACATCAATGTCTCTAAGGCGTCCCATGAAGATGTGGTCAAACTTATTGGACGCTGTTCTGGCATCTTGAAACTTGTCATCGCAGAGGCAGAACGTCACAGGCGGCACCACCAACGCTCGACTGGCAGTCGTCACAATAACAGCAATGCAATGGCAGCATCTTACCCGGACTCCTGCTCTAGTGAGGATGAGTTGGATGGTTTCTATGACAAAAGCGTGAACAACAACAATAACAGCAGGTCAGGCTGTGGAGCCCGAGGAGGCTGGTATAAACCCAAGTTAGATTCTAAACAGCTGGGAATAAACAGGGCAGAGAAGGTTGTGGCAGAGCTGCAGTCCGGAGGCATTTTTAACATGATATTTGAAAACTCTAGCCACTCCTCCAGCAGTTCAGACAAGGAGAGACCGAGGATTAGCTCATCATCCAAGCCACGTCCCCTGTCTGATCCGGAGTTCCCTTTATATCAGAACACCCGTTTCCACAGTAACCCCAACCTTCTCTCTGAAGAAGAGATGGCCCAAGTTCTGAATGATGACTCAGTCTTTCTGGACTCGGACTTTCGTCAGCTCCACCTTCACCATCATGAAGAGCAAGACTTGGATGTAGAAGATGGGGGTGACTTGATCTTAGAGCCCAATGAGGGCATCTTAAATGTGGGCATGATTGTTGGCTATTTGGGCTCAATTGAGCTGGCCTCCACAGGAATGAGTTTAGAGAATGACAGCCTGCAAGCAATAAGATGCAGCATGAGGCGTCTTCGGGCAGAACAAAAGATCCACTCGCTGGTTCTTATGAAGGTGTGGTAATATGTTTTATCTTTCTTCTAAGAATATCTTATAAACTTAGACTGAATAACTAGCTTCACTTAAAGTCAAATGGCCCTTTAAGGTATCTCAACTTTATGTGCTTGATCACACTGCATCAGCATAAGAAGTCCTTCCATTTGTCATTCATTAGTAATGTCTGATAAGTCATGTTTTATTCACAAAGTACTATTTATATAATGTTATATACAGAGACCTTGCTATTCCAACAAGCATTTGGCACACAGCAGTTATTGCTGTTAGTGTTTTTTATTTGTTTATCTATAAAACGTGTGTTACAAATGATATCATTAACTACTGTTTTAATAAAATGGATATGATTATATTACTTCAGAAGGTAGTAATAACGATAGTAGTGCTAATTAGTTGGCCCAAGGCAACAAGTGTCTGCTACAATGATCAACAGGCGCCAAGTCAAACGTGAGGCAGCCCCAACTAAACAATTAATCAATGAGGAAAGTTTTAATCCTACTTTTAAACATTGTGCGGGTCTGCTTCCCAAACCAAACTGTGATTGTTGCACTCTTTTTGCCTAATCGTTTATTGTTATGTGTTTCAATGTTATCCCACCAGGTCATGCATGACAGTGTGCGTCTGTGCAGTGATAGAGGTCAAGCTCTGGCAACCTATCCTGCAGAAAAATTAGCCTTCAGCGCCTGCTGTCCTGATGACCGCCGATTCTTTGGACTGGTCACAATGCAGACCACTGACGACCTGGAAGATTGTTACTTTAGCAATGGCCAAGATGAAGAGAGCAGTTTAAGGACTTCCTGCCATGTGTTCATTGTGGATCCGGACCTCTGTCACCACCAGGTATGATTATAGACATTGTGACAAGATGTTAAGGGGCTAAAAACGTCAATTAAAAGAAAAAAACTTGACTTTATTGAAACCAAGTCTGAATTAATCTATGTATACAGATTGATGTATGTCATATCAATTTACAGCTCAGCTCACCTTGATATGCCCTAAAAAACATTATTATTAAGTATTGGGTAGTTTAATTGTACAAAGGCAATGATTTTACAAAACCAAAATACAGCATAACAGCATGATACTTTCATTTGAATAACAAACCTTCTCTGTGTGTTGCCTTTCCTTGACACAAAGAAGCTGAACAAAGTACTGGTATTTGAAAAGGGAACAGTGATTACTTAAATAAATGAATATCTGACTGAAGATATAAATCACTAAGTAAAACCCATTCTTACTTTCAATGCCTCAATCTTTAACACAAAAAACCCTTATCCAAAGCTGATTGTATGATGTGTCAGTGATCAACAACATGTATATAAAAGTATATATTTATATTTATGCGTTTAAAAACAGTGAACAACAAGTGAAACATTTCTTGAAGCGAGTTAGTAATTTACACATTTATTCTGCGGGCATCCCCAGCAACTAACACATCTAATGGTGACTGCTTTTTCTGTAGGTCCATTTAGGAGTAGCAAGGAGGTTTGGCTTTGAGTGCACCCCTGACCCAGACACAGGAGGCTGCTTAGAATTCCCTCCCAGTTCTCAGCCTCTCCTTCAGTTTGTCTCTGTCCTCTACCGAGACATGGGAGACAACATTGAGGGGGTGAGGGCTCGTGCATTCAATGATCCAGACAATGATGCTCAGCAGAACCACAGCACTAGCAGCAACAGTGATAGTGGTATCTGCAACTTTTTACCAGAGGAAAAGAGTAACAGAGTACTTTTAGTCGACCTCGGAGGACCTTCAAACCACAACCACATCTCTGGTCCTCGTAACTGGGACAGCCCACCTTCATCTCAGCAGGCCTGGAGTCCTACCCTGGGAGCTGCAGCCCCTCACTCACCTCCTCCTCCACCAGCTCTCAGGAATGGCCACTACCGTCACGAACAACACCTGGCTGACCTCCCTCACCCTCTCCCATTGGCTCACACTGATGTTCCTGGCAGGCTTTCTCGAGGGGTCCACCCACAACACTATTCACAAGGAAAGCGGGGAGGGGCTGTTGTGGGAGGTGAAAAGAGAGGGTTAGGTGGAGTAGGGTTGGAGCAGCAGCGGTGGCTGCCTGTTCATGTGCTGAGAGATTGGCGCCAGCAGCACCACCACAGCCACCTCCAGGGTTTGAGCAGTGATCAGGAGTCCTATGCAGAATCCACCGACGGATGGTCTTCAGCTAACTGCAGCACCCTGCCCCCACCCATGAACAAGATCCCTGCCGACCGCTACAGGGCCCCACTGGCCTCTGGAGATCACCTGCCACCACCTGGAGGAAGTCAGCCTCCTCCGTCTTCCATTTCCCACTCCCACTCCCACACCCACCGACTTGCTGTTCAGAAAGATGAGTGGGCCAAGAAGCTATTTGGTGCAGGGGACAGAGAAAGAGCTGGAGCAGAAAGAAATGTCCGGGAGAAGAAACGTGGCAATGCAAAGGAGGGAGAGAAAAAGGTTAGTTTCATTCAAATTTGAATCCTTTATTTTTTCATCAAGAGATTTTAACTCTATCAGACTTATTTTAGTCAGACTGGTTTCAGTAAGGTGTTATGCTGTGGTAGTTTTTGGGCAGTAGACTTTTGGAAGAGACGTGTTAAAAGTGACCGTGAGATGAGAAGCTTGGGCAGCAGGTAGTATCCCCCATCACACACTCCTGCTGTGGAAATTTACTCTGACAGTTTATTGAGGCTATAAATCCCTGTGTTCATCCCAACGCTCCCCATAACATTCACAACCTCCTCTTTTCAGTTCCCCACTATTAAACTACTGTCATACAGATGTCAAATTTTTAACCTTTTTTACCTCATCAAACATCCCTTTACTACATTGAATAATGGTAGCAGCCGAGTTGGATGTCTCCCCAGACTTAGTACAAGTGGATAGATAAGTTATTTATCCCCACTGCTCCAATATCAAACCATGTATTATGCAGAAGATACGCATCTGCCTTCGCCTGAAAACCACCTGTTTTCCACCATAATTAAACTCAGTTCAACACCACACTAGATAGCTTTGGCTGCATTATTTTGACAAAGCTTTCTAAATATCTGTATTTCTTGTCTTTTTTAATCAGAAAATGACAGACTCTTAATTATTTCAAGAGAAGAGAGAGAAAGATTAAGCAGGTCCTACTGTCTGAATTAACCTCTCTACAGCCTGTACTTGGGATAGACTCATGTTACTTCGGCAATGGACGAGGCTGGTGCTTCCCCCTGTAAAACCTGTGATAGAAGGTTTCCACGGAGACCCAAGGGACAATCAGAGGAAATGTTTACAAGGCCAGAACCGGGAAGATACTGATAATGACAGGAAGCAAGATGTTAATACTCATGAACAACATCAGCTGACTGGAGGAGGACAACTTTAAAAGTTGTAGTTGTTATGGTAAAAGTCAGCCATCATGACCAAAAATCAATTAAACTTTGATTTTGCTTAGGTAATGGAAACTTTGCTGCACAGATTTGTTTATATCCTTTGAATTTATAGTTGTGTTTATAAATTAAATGTTTAAACCAAATGAGATTATATTTTAAAGTGTTACAAGCTGCTACTTAATAGTATAATATGTAATATTTCATTAACTTTAAGTTTTTGCCACATGGTGGCACTGTTTCACTGTCTAATCCTGTAGACCTCCATATCGTCTTGCACATCCTATCTGTGTTTTGGAAATCCATGGGTATCTAAAATACATCTGTCCATAGATGTATGTCAATATATGACAAATAGGTCAAGGTCATCTTTATTGTCACTTTTTCAACATGTGCTGGACATACAAAAAAATTGAAAACACGTTTCTCTCTGAGCCACAGAGTAAACTAACAGTAGACAGATTTTAGAAATATCTCCAAAAATTTAAAGGATAAAAACAAAAGTAGAGATTTACAAAACTTTTAAGATACTAACACCTGAACATGAGATACCTATTACTTATTTTGTAAGTATTTGAATATGAAGACTCAAACAAGCAGTTCCTGATTCCTGAATCTTGACATGTGATTTTGTACGTATCAAAGAACCAAAGAGAACACAATTCCACCAGGTTTACTCTATCCATAGGCATTTGTACACTATGTCCCCTGTATACTATTAAAGGGATCAAGTGGTGTACATGTTTGGTTTCTATGTCAACAGCTGTGTTGTCAACAGGAGGGATGCCTCTTTTTTGTAACAACGATTGAAATTGTTAAGCGCTAACACTTTTTCACTTCATTGCCATTACAAATAGGAATTATTGTATACTGATCATATAAGACTGAGGTCACATAAGAATGTTTGTATAAACCTGTGTAATCAAGTTCTCACAATTGAATTATCTGACACACACAAAGAGACGCACAGACGGATGGAGGGTTGACTCGTATCTAGGCAACACCACTGGTCATCTCTTGATGAAATGCCAACAAGACCTGCTCTTAATCAGCCAGAAGGATTCAACATGTCACAGTTTGGTTTCTGGAGCCTTACAGCATAGATTCTGGACATTATTCTGGTTCTTGCTCTCTACTAAGGTATAATGAGATTTCCAAAATGCCATGTGTGAGAGGATGGAGGGATGCAGAATATTTCTTCTATTCTCAAAAACGATATTCAAACGGCTATAAACACCATTTTGCGTCATCTTGAGTCTTCTTTAATGAGTATTATTGTGCAACATCAACAGTGTTTTGTAATGTTTATTACAGCTGGGATATTAATAGAGATTTCAATTTCAATTCAGATTTTGGCCAAGCATGATCTTCAAAACAAGACAATGAAGAGTAAACAATTATTGTGCTCGTTTTGTTGCATTGTAAATGTTACATTGTCTTTGTTATATTTTGGCCACAAGAGTACCTCACCACTATGACTGAAACATAGTAGATGTATCTTTGTATTTGTTTATATATATTTAACTTATCTGTATTAATGTATTGTTTGTTTTTCTTTTTAACTCTATAGAGTGTTTGAGTTTGATAAATGTTTGCAATTCAGGAAAGTCAAAGAGAAATCAAAGAGTAATAATGTTTAATAACCATAATCTCAGTATCAGTCCAGTGTACCATTGAGGGTTTGACGTAACAACGACCGAGTACTGCAGGCAAAATCACAGGGCTGAACATGCCCGTGTCTGACATGTGGAATTTAACATTTAAGTGGAAAAATGAAACCTATCTTCCACAGACATGCAGGTATACTCCTCAGGCAAAGCTTCTCAAATCTCCTCATTTTAGCCATTTGTGAATGTATAAATTTCATGTGTTTTTAATAAATTGACACCTAAACATCAACTTTTAGACATCAACGCCGGCCCACCACTACAAACACAAAACCACTCAAGAAGTAAACTAAGTGTATGAAGGTTTTGTAAGTGCTATGTAACATATCCTGTTTGTTTAAATAGAGTAAAAAAGAAGAGTCATAATATTATTATGTCATAATATAATATTATCATAGTTTCATCCACCTGTATGGATATATCGACATTAGTTGCAGATAACAACCTACCAGCAATGTAAACACTTTTAAATTGACATGCATTAACATTAGAAATAAGAATAAAAAAATGGGTATGTATACAGTATCATTTCTTATTTCTTTTTCATATGGCTTTTCCTCTTTAACACTATTTTAAAAAAAATAATAATAATGAACTGTATCTTTTTCCAGAATATATACTTTACAGAGACATTATACAGTTTGAACACCACCATTGTTAGTACAGTATCTTGGTCATAGAAATCTACCTATGGGTACAAATAAAGTCACCTAAACCTGAACCTGAAACACCATATGAAGGCACTTGAATATCATTGGCACTTTTTTCTGGCATTTTTCATTTGGTTATCGCGAAAAGGATTGACCAGAATTATACCCACAATACAATATGAATGCTTTTTAGGTGACCAAGTGGCCTTCCAGTCTTCTCTATTCCTTAAAGCAAGACATTGCTCGCTGTTTATAAAAGTTCATATTGTCCTAACCCAGCCACAAATGAGAGGTTTCTTTTGCTGAAGGAGACTGACTGTGGAATGAGGTGCATTGTTTAATTGAGGAACTGTAGCACCCTTACTATCCGCACAACACATTACAGTTCCAAACGAACAACAACCATGCCTCTGTGACTGTACATCACATTCACATGTATTAAACCAAACACAGGATTAAAAATGTTTTTAAATTTCTTTATTCAGGGTGGCCGGTTCCGTGGTTTGACGATGGGCTTCCCTCCTCTCCCCCAGCGCTCATCAGTCAGACGTTCCTTTGGACGTTCCAAACGTCTAAGCCTGGCTCGCTCTCTGGATGACCTTGAGGTAGGAGTGGGGGGGGGGGACTTACTCATGTACAGACGCATTATGATACACCTTGTATACACAGTACCTGAAGCCCTCAACTGATACCTGTGACGTTATTGCAGTGCTTGATCTCAGTCTGACCACTGTTCTTGTCACATTTGAGCTGCACGTGCATCATCCTTCTCTAATAATAGCAGTTCATGCACATCATACACCCTCACGTGACATCTCAAGCCCTCTTCTCATATCACCGTGGCAACATACACAGCAATGGACACAGCCAGTTCATAGAAAGAACCAACAGACACGCTCTGGAATGGTTGTATATCTATGTTTTAATGTAATGCACATTTGGATCACCCGGTCCGGTATCCTTACACAGTTGCAACAAGTATACTTTGCTCTTCTTTTAGCTGCAAGAACGCCTCGAATCCAGTCATTTGAGAGGCATGAGGTTTTTTTGCCTAACAATATGACTATTTAGTTCTACTTTTCATCATTTTCCTTCTACAGCCCGGCAGGAACAACACAAACCAACATCTATCATTCCTAGCTCTATAAATACCCTTGAGGCAAGGTCTAGTTTAACAGGTTTTCTTCTTGATAATTTTCTATACTGTATGTGTGTTGATTGTATGAGCTTCCATTTGAAAGAAAAGTGTGCGTCTGTCTGTGTGAGGGTGTGTGTGTGTGTGTGTTTCTGCCTATGTGAGGGTGTGTGTGTATGTGTGTGTTTATGAGAAAAGTTCATAACTATAGTTTTGTTCTATGATAGAGATCAGAAAATAGCTAAGTGTTTCCTCTATTTAGTGGCTTCAGAGGCAGACTCCAAGTAGACAAACATATCCCACTGTGTCCCATCAGTAGTTGGTTTACCTTTTTATTCAAGGATTAAAGAGAAAGAGGAATTGAGGAATAGACTTGTACATGGTCATAAAAGGTTGTATCAAAAATAAAGTAATGTCACAAAAACGATTTTAATGAAGCTTAAAGCAGCCGTTTATATTAAGTTCCTTGTGATGAAGACCAACTTATTTAGTTTTATATCTCAAATTTTCTTGTTAAGGTTTGGCTGGGGGTGCTTTATTGGCGGGACTGCGGAAGAGGGACAGGATAAGCAGGGAGTGGAGAGAGGGAATAGGCATGAATCAAATGTTCGCAACTGGGAGTTGAACCTTTGAAGAATGTAGCATATGTGTTTGGGGAGCCTGCTCTACTTAATGAGCTGAACAAGTTCCCCTTTCAATTTTGTTCTATACGTAATGTTATATTAAAAAGGTTACACATTATACTATGTCCATGTTGTACAGTCAGTCAAGTCAGTTTCACAGAAAGAACAGAACAGCAATATGTGACACATCATCAGGTGTTTAATTATGCATTTGAAAGTCCAGCATAGTGTGTGTTGCACAGAGATAGGTCAGTCTCTGTCCTTTTGCCACACCACCCCATGGCTGAGATTCTCTCTTCTTTTCTTCTCATTACCCAAAATCCTCCACCCCACCTTTTTTCTAAATTTTTCTTCCGGTTGTTAGGCCTTTTTCTCTTGCTGCACATGCAGTAATGTCCACAAACAGAGAGGTCTTTGTATGGTGAGAGGGGGGAGGAGCGAGTGTGTGTGTGTGTGTGTGTGTGTGTGTGTGTGTGTGTGTGTGTGTGTGTGTTCATGATGGTAAGGGGGATGAAAAGGGTTTTGGAGTGTTAGCCAGCACTTCTAATGAGCTCTGATGAGCAACAAGCTGACATTCCCCTCATTAGTTGGACTTAACACAAAGGCACATTACAGTACATAGACACACACAGATTACGCACATATACATGAGGTGCCATGCATTAACATTCACAAACACATTGCAAGCTTAAATCAATAACACAAAAAAATCAATGCACAAACGCAAACTTGCAGTAATTGGAACACACACTGCCTTGCCATTTTGTAAATATTTAACATCTGAGCAGCTCCAGTATTTAATGACTTTATGTAGTAGTCTTCTGTTAAGCTATGTTGTTTGTGCTTTGCACTGTTAAGTGTTTGTGTATGTATGCCAGGGCTTTAGGCTTGCAGCATGTCTTGTGATTGTAGAGCTTCACCAATAAGCACGCACAAACAGAAACTAGCAAAAAGGCTTTTTTTTTTAATGATAGCATTAACTGTAACTGCCAACTGCAATGTACCAGCTCTCATACAGTTGTACCTGTCTTTTAAATAGTTTTATGAGAAAAGTATCTGCTATAACAATTTTACAAACATTTCTTGTGAATGCATGTGCCCCATTTTTATAAAAAATATTAATCATTTTACGCCAAATTGTTGATTCAGACAATCAATATAATGTCATATGGCGGAAATTGTATTAACATTATTTATTCCATATTTGCACATCTATACAGCAGTTTTTCATCCTCTGCACTTCCCTTATTCAAACTCTTGACATACGGAAAAATGAAATACTATTTCGACTCAACCTAAATTTACCACATGTACATCATGAAATAAATGATTGCACTGTTTTATAATACCAACAGCTTGTCTCCTCAGTTCTGTTTCTTTTTAGCTTGATGTGATTCATTCTTCCTGTGGTATGTTGGGTTGCGCTGGAAACATATACACACATTTTTTATTCTTCTGTTTCATTTCTAAAGGATTAGCAAGGCTTGCTTGCTACCTATTTAATTGTGACATGTGTCATTTTAAATACATGATAAATCTTTATACATATGTAATTCATCATATCAACGATCATAGAAAGACGAAGTGTTGCTCTCTGCATTCAGCTATTTGTCAGTTTTGTCATTTGTTAAAAAAAATTGATCTTTATTCGTAAAAACAAGGAACTTATCTTCCTAACTACTCTGTATCTACAACTACATAGATGGGCTCTGTGAGTGCGATTATACTTCATGTGTACTTCCTTTTTTTTCTCCAGTTTACGTAACTTTCTTAAAAGCGAATTGATTTAGAGACATAATGCTTGCTTTTTTTCCCTGTATCGGCAAAAATACTGCTTTTTTGAGATTGAACCATACTAATCTGAAAATTGATCTGAGCAAAGAGTGGTTGTTATGTTCCCCTTCGTAACAAATCAGAAATATAATAAAACTTGTGTTATGATCATCTTTTTATTTGCAAAAGGTCTTTACACCAGTGGTTCCCATCCTTTTTTTTTCTTAAGCCCCTCCCACTTTTGTCTGACAAAAGCTGATGCTCCTGAGGACCAACATGAAAAAAAGGTGATACGTTGCTGGCAGAAATTAATGTACATTTTTATTGTTTTTATTGGAACCTATGTTGGGAACCGATTCTCTAGACTGAGCATTTTCTATAGCTCCTATAGAGATAAAAAGGGTTGTAAATAGTAAGTAAGGACTTGAGCTTGTATAGCACTTTTAGTCTTCTCACTCCTGAAAGCGCTTTTTACACCACGTCACACCTAACAATTATCAACCTAAATAACACACTGATGGTAGAGGTTGCTATCTGGGACCATCAGAAGCATGAACATGCACACACCACCGGTGAAGAGGTTGGAGCAATTCGGGGTTAAGTGTGTTGCTCAAGGACATGTCGGACATGTTGCTGCAAGAGCTGGGGATCAAACCCCCGAGAGAGCCCCAATGCTAGAATTTTTCATTTCAATACAAAGCTATAAAAAAAAAAAAAAACAAGCAACATTGATACCTGCAATAATTTGGCTGAATCCTATGCAGCTAATTGATAGTTTATTTTATTTTTAATGACAACCTACAATTTAGACAGCTTCCCTTCAGTGGCTCCCATTCTAACAGACGTAAACTTAACTTTTAGTACTTGCAGACCTCTACATTAGACCACAGCTGCTCCTTTTCATTCACGTGTGGCAGCTTTAGGATAAAATATAACTGGAGATCAAAGAGCAAATAATAGTGGACGACGCCTGAGTAAGTAGTTCTATAAGCCAGCCGACAAAGTATATTGTGCCTTTCAGCCAGGTCAGCCACAAACAGCCACAGACAGACAGACAGACAGACAGATAGATAGATAGATAGATATTATTATTATTATTGTTTATTTCCAGAATTTATGAATAATTGTGTGTTTACAGCCTTGAGTGGACACTCAACGAACCGCAAGTTATCACACTTTTTCATTGGCTTCTCTTGTCAACATAGGAGGTTGCTAAAGATTAGTAGAAAATAATAATACGGTACTTTTTGATAGTATGAATCAAAAAACAGAGATTGTATCATTTTGAAACATGTGGTATGGTCAAATATTTGTTGTAACGCACATCTTGACAACCTTATAACAGCACAAGGTCTGATGAGCCATTATTTTGGAAAACATTGTAGTCCTCTGAGTTGTCTTTTGTCTTTCATCTTTTGTCTATCATTACTGTTAGTAAGTTTGGGGGCTCTTTACCTGCTCTCCTTACCCCAGGGCCAAGAGGGCTAGGTGAATCTGGGGGTAAGCAACTCCAGTTTGTGTCAGTTTGTGAGAAAGGCAGCTTTTTCTCAGTCAAGCTGCACAAAGCCTTATCATCCTGATATCTGAACCAACGCTTTCAACTGGAAGAGTGGCACACAAATCTCTATCTAACTTTGCAACCATCTCCCTCCCCCTATCATGAACGTCACTTTACTGTGATCTAGACATGCATGGTGCATACTAAACAGATGACAGAGGAGCACTAAGGGTAACAAATTCAACGCAGTGCCGATTTTTTGTGTGGGTGTGAGTTCCTTAATGGCAAAGGGTCTCCCTCTGCAGCAGCGCCTCCGCATATGTCTGAGTGTTTGCATAGCGTGTCTCTCAGCCCACAGCAGTGTGGGTGGAATAGAAATGATAGGAGGGTGGGTGTATAGGCAGAGAAAGAGGAGGGGGATAGCAGAGAGGCAGGGCGAGAAACGAAGCAGGGGGAAGTGGATGGGGGATGACAGAGAGAAAGAAGAGGATTCCAGCAGCAGTGACATTGTCGCTGTTTGGACATATGAAAGCCGTCAAGTTTTGCTGCTTTGAGTCTCTGTGAGGACACACAGAGACCCACACACAACACATAAACAAACATAGATACGCAATCAACGGCTGATAACAATGTGCACTTGGGGAAGGTCTCTCATGCAGTGCTGAGGATTACTTTTCTCTTTCTTCATGGAGAAACAAACTTTGGTTGTGGATTCTGAAATAGCTGCTGATCCAGTGAGTAAATGAGTTATAGATGGACATTTGACTAGTTTCATATGCATGCATTATTGTGACATGTTATTTGATGGAACCTATATTGGATCCCTTAAAGGATTTAATGGCCTCTGTCCCAAGTATCAAACAGTTTATGTTATAGAAAAGTGACAGTTTTCAGAATCAGAATCAGCAATACTTATTCCAAATAAATATTCCAAATTTGGCAAGAAAACTTTGTTTGAGTAGACGCCGTAGAAGAATACAAATAATTACACAGCAAAAATGAATTTATCATAAATTGACAACTTATCATTTCTTGTTGGGCATGTTATATTTATACTTTCTGACATCAGTGCAATCTTTTTTTATTTTGTTTTGTTAAAATGTAAAAAAAAAATAAAAAACATCCTTTAAACTTTAGTTGCCATCTTAGGAATGACAAATCATGTGACCTGTATCGGTCGATCATTAAGGTCTCTGTGGCTCTGTTGAGCAACAGGACAACCTGTTGATTCTGTTGCTTTGTTTTGCTGCATTGGTCTTTTGAAGTCATATATTGAAGCAACTGTTTGTATATTGTGTTAATGTGATTTTTTTAAATACTAAATCACTTAGTCAAGTAGTTAGACCATGTCTCATCTCACTCGCCCCTAAAAACATGTTCTTTTAGGGATGTCAGCATTCACAAGTAAAATGCTCTTAATCAAGGTCTGAAATGAATATGCGTGTGTGCTTGCATAATTTTTGAGTATGGGGTTTTGACACTTTGGTGGAAAGCACAGGACATTGTACCATTAAACAGAGCAGTGAGAAAAGGGAGGCCTGGAAGCCCTCTGACCCAAAGACGCACACACCCAACACAGACCCACACACAAACACGCCCGTAAACATACAAAATAGAAGAAAAAAAACATTCACATGCACAATCAGACACAAAGATTAAATCTTGCACTCACATATTTGTCTTTTATGTGTGTGTATTCTCTCTTAGTGAGGGTGTGCGTGTTATCCTTGTGATATCCCCTGGGTGCAGTGTGTTTTGGTAAAAGAAAATCAGATGATAACACAGGATCAACATTGTTCCTGTACATGAAACACCTCAGGAGACCAGGAGTTACATCAGATGGAGCTGCATTTTCAAATAAATGCTTCTTTATATCATCATCCTTTGCCAGATGGTGGCTCTTCACCACAACATAGCAAACACTGTTAATCAGATGCAGGACTGCTTACTCACTTAAAAGTGAAGACACAATAAATTGCAAAGCTAAAGAGGAAAAACATGTAATTTGTTCTAGCTGTTAAGGAAAAAGCCTGGAAATGTTTCTGCCCAGTCTGTTGTATAAGGCCACTTGTGATCCCTGTTGGCCCTTCCAGGGGCAGATTTTCTACTTGAGATGAGTCATCATCATGAATTTTAAAATGTCTTATATATTCTTATTGCTTGCAGTGTGTGTGTGACTGATTGAGCTGCAGCTACTGTTAAATCACAAGGTTTAAAAGGCACCACCAGTAAATTAATGAATCAAGTTCTGTCAGTGGAGCAGTATCTGAAGTTATTATCTAAGAATAGCTGAGAAGCAAGCACAAAACTGCTAGATAGTCACAACCTGTGAATATGTATAAACGGTTTGAGTCACTTGGACCAGCACATGTAATTGAACTATCTAAGTATAACTACAGGTGTGTGTTGGTGCCAGCAAGGTCTGCTGTCAATTGACGCCTTTGCACTCTCTCTGGCTATACTTACACAGGTCAGTATTAAGTCTGATCAGGCAAGTTGTCGTCATACTGAATTGTGATACAGCAGAAGTCAAAGATAGTCCCCAGAAATCCTGCAGTGTTATTTTCAGTGTCTTGCCTCTGTCATGACAGCAGAGGGCAATGTTGAGTTTCTTTACATTATTTGTTTGTATGCTAGAAACTTCAAACAGATACTTCAGATCATGAAATTCTCTCTCATACTTTTTTTTTTCTTTAATGGAGATGGTTTGATAGTCAGTTTATACAAGCCTTTCATTTTTATGCTTACAGTACCAAACTGTTGGTTGAATCTTGATAGAAAACTGCCAGTTAATTCCTCCTGCTTTGCTGTACATTTGTACCTTTGTTTCAAGTCCATTTATTTGTTTCTTTCTTGCTGAAAAAGAGGCGGAAGTGGTACCTTTCTTGACATGTTCACTCACACTTATGTGTATAATATAATTAGCATATTTCATAAAAGGGTTGTTGTCAAACAATGTTTAAAACTTTATTTTTGTAAAAAAAAAACAAAAAAAACATTTCTGTCCAAATATGATACGTATTTATATTGAATGATGTCTGATATTTGAGGAAATATGATTTCTCCTTAATAGTTCTTCAACAATCGATTGTTGAACACTTTCTCTGAATTGCCCCATTAATGTGTTCTATGGTGTGACATTTAAGAGCTTAGATAAGAAAATAATCATATAGCTTTAAAATAGCATTTGACAGATATTTTTTGATTGATCCTTATTTTCTCACAAAGGTTAATTAATTTGAATTATGAAATAAATATTTTCTCAACATGATTTGTTTGATTTGACCTGTTAGATTTTTTTTTCAATAATTTAAGTCACTTTGCTGTTATTATTTCAAAACGGATTGAAATGAAAATGTCTCTTAATACAACTCTTGACGGCTTTTTAGGTTGTTTCCTGTAAAAGTGAATTTAGGGTTATTTTAAGTGTGTCACGTCTCAATACGTCTCACCTAAAGACAAAAAATGAAGTTTTGTCATTATTAAAGTTGTTACTTTTCAAAAGATTGTATAACCCAAGGAAGAAACACAAAAAGATGAACTCTTGAAAACATATCTAACATTACAAAATAAAATCTAATATCAACATGCTTCTTCAGATTACATGATGCAGAAGACAATAATCCAATAAAATACATAAAACTAGACACTTGTAGAATTATGCCAAGGGTATTTATCAATAGTTGTTTGCACTTTTTATTGAAATAATATAAGATGTAAATATTAAAACATGATAGTTATAGTCACACCATAGAACAATTTGGAGGTTTGGCCAAAAAAAATGTTAAAAGAAAAATCTAAAAACACAGCAGGTTTATGTATAACAAGGTCATATATAACCATTTCATCCATTTTAAATAATAGAAATACCCATTTTATTATTTTTCATAGTATGTGACAATGAAAAGGCAATGCCATGTCAACAACCCAAAAACCATCTTCTTTTCTGGTACCCTGGAAAGATTAGTGTCGTTGCAACCTCAAGGTAATCCAGTAATTAGTAGGAAATTGTAAATTGACTGTTTTATGTTCAGGAAAAGGGGTTTTCATGAAAACATAGGTCAGACCTTGGCAGTGTTGGGCGCCACGTAGCTTTATATTTTTGAAAAAAGACCTGCTAAATGTATTATGATACAAATGTTGTAGCTCTATCATCAGAATTTCCAAAGCCAAGTTGTCCAGATTTCTCAAAATTAATATGACAAAATCTAATTCTTATGTGAATGTGTGAGGAACATGATGTTCATTGTCGTGTTTGTGTAGGTCATTCCAAATGTGTTTGTTCACCACCCTATTTGCCTCTATAAAGATGTATTCTCTGATGAGCCTGCTCCCTAACATGTAGTATTGCTTAATATTTAAATTATGTATTCTGAAATGTGTATACATAATTATCTAATTATGTAGATACCTAAAAAATAACTTTTGGGATGATACTTTTATCATTGTATTTTTCAAGATTTTACATACACCACAAATTCACAAAGTACATATACATTTAAAGCAGGAGAAATCAAAAACAAGCTAACAAAATGAAAAAAAAATGTATACATTATATATACACAGTAAATTGTTGTATCTCATAGTTCTCTCATAATCATCCACTGAGCACATGTTATTGCACATACATGCAGGACTAAACAATTAAACATCAAATATCATTTTGATCATCTCTACCAATCATTTCCTATTAGCAACCCCAAATAGATAATGTTTATCTATAATTGTGTAAATTAGCTGTTCAAAAGAAGCCATCCCAGCTAACTAAGCTCTCCACTCCCTAAAGATAACTTCTCTTCGCTTTTCAATGCCTCAGCACAATCCAACACCCTGTTATAAGGGGAAATTTCTCAGAAGAACCCTTGTCTTAAGAGTGCACACACAAAGGAGGCAGCTGTTTGGGTATACCACAGGACATAGGCTAAAAAAAAAAAAAAAAGACAGAAACTTAAAGAAATCCAGTCGTTTTCTCCTTTGTCACATTCCTGTCATCCTGAGTGGCAATAAGTAGTTTTTATCCTCCTTTTAGTTGGCAGCCATGTTTTGGCTGAACTGTTGCTCATATTACTTATAAGTACCATTAATGTTATTTAAAAATGTGTTAAAAACCAGTGAGCTTAACTAAAACTAAGGATTCAGGGTTTGAACATTGTCTCTTAACTAGCTTTTTAAGATAAAAGTTTCTAAAAGGAAGGGTCCACTGGAGGGCCTCGACAGCATGAAAGCTCTGGTAGTACACTTTAACCAGGACGCCAACCTCAAGTGTGTATGTTGGCATTGTATGAACCACCTCTAACATGACTTATTGATTGGTAGAGATAGCGTTAACTTGTATGGCAAAATGACACCCTGTTCCAAGCCCTCTAGCCTTACACAGTGCTTTTATGAGAGTGCAAGTGTGACCTGTGTTTTTGCTTGTTGGGCTTTTTGGACATTGAGCAATGCAACATCACGCATTGTAAAAGTTTCTTAATACTCAGTAAAATGCATGGACATTTTCATGAAGTGTTTTAAGTAATGATTAAAAAATACGTTCACCACATCTTTAGGTTATGGTAGTAAAGCATGGTTTAAAAAACAATAGAATAAATAGTTGATGAATAGCATCAGTCAACGGAAGTTTCTTTTTTTAAATTAGAACATATGCATATAACATTATGAAAATGATTTTGTGTTCATAAAATAAAAGTTTTGTGACTAAAAAGGAAAAACACACCTCTCTCCACAGTGTAGAGAGAGGTACAGTAAGAAATTTGCAGAATCTGGATTGGTGGACCTACCTTTGTTCCCGCCCCTTTTCAGCCAGAGCTGCCTGGTGGGGGCGTGTCACTATGGAAACTCAGCTGTGTGAGTGTCTGCCAGAGAATGGAACTTCCTTGTCAGTCTGTCAGCTAACTGTGTGGAGGAGTGTATGAGAAAGGGAAGGAGAGGTGTATTTTGTGTTAATTTAGAAATAGAATGTAAACAATTACATAGATTGAATTTACTTAAATCATCTAAAGCAGATGACCAGCACGTGGGTTTGCACGTGTTAGTTTGTGTAATTATTTGGCGTTTGTTTTTTTTAATGTGGTTACGTGTGAGACAGGTATGCTGAGGCGTTTGTCAGCAGTCTGCATGAATATCCTGTCACAGATTGCTCCTGTAGAAGCTCTGTCAGCATCAGCACTTGTGTGTGTTTGTTTGTGTGAGAATGTGTGGCTGTTTCATGTGTGCTTGTGTGGCTCAGATATGTAGATTAAGTGGATAGTAGCTTTCCTCCTGTGAGAGGAGAACAGGATGAGCCTGAAGAAGAGGCTCTCCTTCAAGCGGGTTTGGAACTTCAATACAGTAAGTAGTATGCAAACATACACTTTAGTGGGAGGATTGAAGGGGGAAGAAACTTTCTCCGTTATTTATTTTTGAACAAACTTAATAAATGCTGGGTTCAAAATATTCAAACATTCTGAAATATTTAATTGGGAAAGAGAAGCCAACACTTTACTCTTAACACATTACAAAATGCATATTGATTTTGTTTTCTGTTTGGGTTTCCTTCTGTTAAATCATTGACAAAAGTAACTGTAGAATGGAATGGGAGAGAGAAAGAACCAAACGGAGTAAGATATTGAATTGTTGGAAGCGTTTAGAGAAAGACATAAAATTGTAAGAAGAAAAAAAGGAGGGAAAGGACAGGGGCTCCTGGGAAATAAACCATTCAGGTGTTATGATGAACAGTCATATTCAGATTTTTTTTTATAAGGGAGACATGTTTGTAGGCTGGAAAGTGTCAAAGGGTGAAGCAATGCACAAGGAAAGAAATACTGAAAAGAGCTTTCGAAGGCTCTGGGCTGTCCTCCTTCTTCTCAAAGCCAGATGTGTTCTGAACCAAGCTAGAGAAAAAAAGAAAGAAAGAAAGAAAGAAAAGCATAGGTTTAGATTAAGAAAGAAAGGGCTGCCTTCTTTTTTTCTCTCTGTGAGTCATATGATTTGTAGATTTAATTCAATACACTTTTTGTCCTGTTCATTTGACAAAATGACTAAAAACAACTGAGACATCCTACTGATATGTGTCATAACTCAGAGTGCACACTGGAAACAGAGTATGTTGTGATAAAGGCATATGATCAGATTGTATTGTTTATACATCTTGTTCATTGTCTGTGTGTATTAAAGGCAAGGAGCCAAATAACAAACGTCTTTCACCAACTCAACCGCTGAGTCACAGTCTTCTCTGATTGATTGACTCTTGGTTGCAGGGAAACACACATTTTCTGCACTACCTTTTACAGAGAGTGGAGATCAATTCTTGCGTTGATATAGGACGGTATCCCAGATTTCCAGAAAAGGCCACAGAGGGTTTCAATTTGGAGTGAAAAGTGAAGTTTTGAAATGTTTGTGGTTGAGTTTAGAGGCTGAACACATGAAGTCCCTTCACACTGAGTTTGCTGTTCGCTGTATGCTGTTTTTTTCCTTTGATTTAGTCAGTAAAGTTTTTTTTAAACTGTTCCTAAAAATATATATTTTAACAGGAAGTGATGAGATCAGTCCAAACCTGACTTCATATAAATGATTGTCTTCCATATTCACACCAGTTGAACTGAGTCTCATTTTGCCTGATTTTGCATTATTGGAAATGAATCTGCTTGTTCGCCTCATCCCATGCACTTTGAATTACACCAAAGCTGAGCGGTGTCATGGTTACCAATCCTGGCAGGGTGACTGGTCTTCTCAATGGCAGCTACTATTCACCTCATATTCAAAAGTAAACACAGAGTCACGCACACATTGAGACTGTTGGCCCAACAGCTTCCTCCTCAGCTGTGACTGTGTGTGACTGTATGTGGCTGTGTGTGTGTGTGCGTGCAGTCACAAAATCTGTGTTGTGAATTAAAAGTCACCTTCTAAGAACAGCATGTGTGAGTCAGTTGTTCAGTTTTAGGTGTGGTCTCCTCCGGTTATGCTGGTGTTTACAGGCACAGGAGTAGTCTTGGAAGACAAGTTCACTGTTCTTCTATATTCAGAAATGTTTTATTGTCCTTAAAATGCAATAAAGATAACTTAAGCTGGAGCTAGATAGATAGATAGATAGATAGATAGATAGATAGATAGATAGATAGATAGATAGATAGATAGATAGATAGATAGATAGATAGATAGATAGATAGATAGATAGATAGATAGATAGATAGATAGATAGATAGATAGATAGATAGATAGATAGATAGATAGATAGATACTTTATTGATCCCGAGGGAAATTCAAGCATTAGCTCCAGTGATGGCGGATGGCGGTTCCTGTGGTTGAAAACAGTATTTTCTTTTTGTGTGTTAGTCCATATTTTTGTGTGTTTGTGCATATTTTATCACTAACAGATACTACCACAGATATACATTTTATTTGAGCCTGTTTTGTGTGAAGGGCTTCTCTGTGTCTCATCCACATCATTTTCCTGGAATCAACCTCCACTCAGAGGTGGATACAGAGACTGGGAACATTTTGGAAACCTCAGACTAAAAGAAAACTTTCAGGATATTTAAAGCATTAGCATTATAATAACAGTGAGAATGAATGGCTGTGAATTAAACCCCGTATTTTCAATCCCAGCCTCCAGGCTTTGTAACAGATGATGTAAACCATGTCGCTCCTACGGCTAACAGCTAATAAAGCTCTTGGCTCCTTTATACACAGTGACCACCACACATGGACATGCACATAAACCTTACATAAACTATACTGGCATGTGTCTACAAGGTGGCATTTTATGGTTGAGGAGCTGAAGGCAGGAGAATGTAGATGTGGAAACTTGACTCCAATGCTAAAGAAAATGTTTATTAAACAACACATAATCCGATGGATCATTATTTCACAGCTTTCCATTAAAACACACTCAGGTCCTAATGCTGCTCAAGACCATGCTAACACTGACAACCCTTTTAGTTGCATCCCTCTTTGCTATGGTTTAGAGTTAAAGTCAGTCGTCTCTCAACTGGAAGGTTGGATCCCCAGCTCTTGCAATCACAGATATTGGTTATATCATACCTCTTGGAGTACTAGTATGGGTTTGAGGATTTTCAAAGCTTGATCCAAAGGCAACGAGACTTTACTCTACTTCTTCAACCAGTGATAATTTTTTCTGCTTCTCTTATTGGTGCTTTTATTCTACGTTACGGGGACATAAACATCCCACTATATTTGAGATAGATTTTGTGGCTTTTGGCATTCTGTTTTTATTTTTTTAATTTAAATGAATTCTCTATTTTTTATTGTTCTCTTTTATCTAGACTGCAACATTTTCCAGCTGCATGTCTTTACTGGGAAGACAATCTTGAAGAGGAAAAGTCTGTAAATCTTCAGTCGTTCCCTGTGCGATCTCAGGAATGAGGGGAAACACCACTGGAATGATTGTAGAAGAGTAGGTGGTGGGATAGAATGAAGATGAGAATGCCTCAATGGAAATGTGGAGAGACAGAGAGAGACAGACAGACAGACCAACAAAGTGTGGTATTACTGGATAGGAGGAAAGGCACCAGCAAGAAGTAACAAAATGGCTTGAAAGAGAGTGGGCCTGAAGAGAAAGAGGAGAGAAGAGAGGACTGTGGGAGTTTGACCATGGCTCCCACCACTACACATCTTGAAATGATCATGAAAGCAGAAATGGGAGATGGGGTGCTCACACAGACAGTGACAAATGAAAATAATGCACCATTTGTATACGGTATTAGGCATGTCTAACATATGAGGGCCAAAATACTCACATTACAGACAGAATACATGGAGTTAAAATACGTGTGATGAAAAATGTGTGTGGGATACTAGTCAGAAGGATGAAAACGTTGAGGTTCCTGCCTCTTTGATTTTTTTGTTTGTAGTAAGAATGTGTTGAAGACATTATAAAAAAATGAAAAATGCTGCACTTAGGGTGAATTTGTGTGCATCACCTCAGGGTTAGGATATTAGAGGATTTGAAAAGGTTGCAAATGTATATGTGCAAAATACACTTTAAAACAGCGCTAGCACTGTTGTAACCTGGTTACAGTTACATTTTCTTATCTTCAAGTGTAAAGATCATTTTGGCATTGCAGGGATAGAGATTCAGTGTCAAATCAGTTTGAGAGAAGAGTTAATGTATTTTAATTTTAGAGCCTGTTAGTCTAAATTAAACTGGCTTTTTCAGACTTAACTTTTAAGAAGCCCCAATTTTTAAGTTTTGATTACAGTTACAGTATATATTTTTTAGTTTTGAACACAAAACTCCTCCAATTGATGTTTTTTTTTTTCATTTTTCCTACATTCCAGATATTGAAGAAATGCTTTATTTCTTTCACATTTTATCTGTAAAGCTACAAGTTTCTAGAATCTGCTTTCAAAATGCATTCAAATGTATGGTTAATATAAAAGTTTGCTGAGTTGCCTGTAAATAAATGACACGTCTTAACATGTGCTTCTATACTGTTATGTAACTTGCAATAACAAAGTGTTCCAAGTACATTGAAACCTTTTGTTTTTTGGTATCATCCTTTATATCTGAGGAATTAACTCTTTGATTTCTTAGAAATAGAGATTAATATTTTAAAAATCAAACAATCATTGTGGAAATCTTAATTTGCTTTTGCAGAGTCATTATAATATCACCAAAAGATGATTTCTCACAGAAAGTATACATTAACTCTTTGAAAATAAGTATAATTGGCCCACACAGCTTCTCTATGTTCTGTCTTTAATGTGAATAAGTACAATGGGACAATAAACATTGTGGCTTGGATATGTATGCAGAGGGCTGATTTAAAAAAAAAAAAAAAAGTCTTACACAATTAGCTCTGTCTTTATCTAAGTTCACCCCTCCTTTCTTGTTCCAATGAATTTTCTTCCTTTCCCTTATTTGTCTTCGCGGCTGCTTTTACTCTTTTGAGTCACGGGGTGTTTGAACCATGTTTCACAGTTAGCGACATTATCAGTGTCTGTGTTGATTCATTCACAGAAGCACACTGAGTCTATTGTAAGAAATACTGGTTTATTTTCTTCAATGTAGAAAATAAGCATTTATTTTGTTTGAAAAAATCATCTAGACATAATTTGAAGAAGTTTCTGTGTTTGAAAGTATTTATAATTGATGATTGTGTGAGATTAAAGCAAACATGGCACTTTGCTGTGAAATCAGGGGGGAAAGGCCTGAAGTTTCTTTCTTCACACGCAGTTAGCTCCACCCCTCAGATGAGCTTTTCTTGCAAATCAAGCACAGCCAGTTCACACATTATTCCGCCCACAAACAAGACAAAGATGCGTGGGGTGCTAGCCTCAATGAGTTATGTGAGAGTTTGTGTGATAATTTCCCAGGTCCTGTGAGAATCACAGTCACTCTGTCTCTTTGTTTTCCATGTGGTTTAAATTGCGTGTCTGGGCAGCTGCCTCTTGGCCTTCATGTACCGTATGAGTTAGTATGTGTCATCCAAATCCTAATCCATGTCTCTTTGTATTTCCCTACAGTCTGCTGCGGTCTCCGATGGAGGTGAGTAGAAATGTCTTTATAATATATAAAACTTAATGACAGTTTAATATTCCATGAGATTCATCATGATCTCCTATGATTAATTTTTTAAATACCTGCTGTTAAATCAGTCTTATACTTCAGTTGTTGTGATTTACTTAAGTAGCTTTAACAGGATTTGTGTCGAGACAGTTTCTCTGTGTATTATAGTGTTGTATAGGGTTATGGCCACACTCATTGTGAACACCTCATTAATATGTGACTGCTTTCACTGAACTCACAGATAACAACAGACTATCTTGTATTACCTGCTCAACTCCTGCCTCACCTCTACCTGCTTTGCTGAGGTTGACAGGCTGTTACCTTAAAATAGTCTACCTTAAAAATTTGTAGACATCAACTGAAAAACATGATATTTTTTTTAACCAGCATGACACTGCTGTTAAAACTCAGGAATTGTCATATTAATGGCATGTTTACGTTTTTTAGTGTCTCCTCTTGTGTGAACCATTACAGCGTCTCCGTGTAAACAGATCATGTGTGCAATTAGCATATGCTAACAATAGCAAAAGGTCTGTGACTTAGCACTCTAATGGTGCTTTAACACCTTACAAAATGACATGAAAAACAGTTTATAGCAGATAGATGATAAAGAGGAGGTGTTGAGTCGATGGCAATCATGTTTACTTGATTTCCGTCTGATTTCCCAATATTACAGCCTTTATGACCACCTACTTGCTCTCTTCTTGTTGGAACAGGGTAACCCGATGTATGTACATTTCATATATTGTCAGGTTCAAACCTCGTGCGAGGAGTTTTAGTTGGCATTTAAACAGACTGAAGTTAAACTGGGTATGACGTCGTACACAAGTCAATAAAGAGAGAAAATGAATTATTTCTCTTTGCAATATGTTACTGCTGCAATCAGGGAGGTGCCATGTAATATCCAGCACAACATTTAGAAAATGCCTTTATTTATATGTTTGTGGAAAAGATTGTCTGTCTTGAGTGTCTTGAGTGTCTGTCCAACAGTTTACAGACAGCAGGAGGATTGTTTTCTTTACATCGTTTTATTTACTTGACAAGATAAGCTAAGAGATAATACATCATTCAGTAGACTTTACAAGACCAAACATACCAACATTAGAATAAAGATCCCAAGGGAAAGTTGATGTTATTTCATTTCATTTAGTTTTACATGACAGTGTGGCAGCTTCTTTTAGTGGTAAAAAAAAGAAATATTACATACGTAATATTTAGCATTCTGTGAATTCTTTTTAAGTTTTCTTTTTTCTTCAGTTTAGGGGCTGACATGCCCCTAACGCCACCTTTTACATTTTAACCCTGTGTCATTACCATCATGCCACAATCAGTCTGCCATAGTGTATGTGTTTGTGTTTGTGTATTTGAGCACATGCGTGCCTGAGCCTGTGTGCACATATATATATGCTAGTGCTTTAGCGTTTTTAGTTCCCTGTGTGTACCTGACTCTGAATTATTGATTATTTCAAGGCCTACAGTGCATGTGCTTGTATCAATTACCAACCTGGTTGCAAAAGGTGTGTGTATGTTTGCGCAGGTGCGTGAGTGAATGCGCATGCAGGTGTGTGCGTGTTGTGACCTGACACTCTCTGTGGTCTCTCAGGTTTTCAGCCAGGTTGTCCATGACCTACAGCCTCTCTTTCTCCTTTAGTCTCTTTCGTCTAATTCTCCTTACTCATTTCCTTTCTGTGATGTTGGCTGCTGTGTGTGTGTGTGCGTGTGCCCTGTCTTAAACTATGTATGAAATCCAGTGTGTGTGAGTTTGTAAGGGGCCCTGATAGGGTGAGTATGGATGGAGGGGCTTGGTTGCCCCTTAGGATACGCTACATGCCACGCTGGCATCACACAGGCTCCTACCAACTTTACCCAGGTGAGGTAACAGCTAGTGTTTCTTCAATCTATAGAAAATCCTGGTTTTAGCCACAGAGGACTGGTTAACTAAACAGTGTGATAGACTTTGATGTTTAATATTTTATTGGCTTTGTTTAGGTTTTTCAAGTATTGCAAGCGGTCAATGGAGCAAATGACACCGATGGTTTGTGAAATAAATGCTTTTTAAACACAAATCAGGGTTTCAGATGAGCTTCAGTCATCTGTCCGAGTTTGTAAAGACTCCTTTCTTTATACCTGCTAGTCACAATGGTGCATAACCATAAAAATAAATGCAATCAGAACGTCAAACAGAGAAACAAACTACCCACCATAGAAGGTTTGGGAGTTATCTGAAGGTTTGTCTGTAGAGGCTAGTTTTCAGATGTTTTCTGAAACAGTCCTAGAGATTCGATGATCTGATTGGATAAGAGTTTGAAAATGGAACAATAAGGTCATGAGGCAGCAGCATTTTGGACTGCTTTCTGTACAGTTGGACTGAATGATTATAATAACTCACTGACTGGGTAAGAAGTGTATGTATGCACATTCTGTTGAAATTTTATGTATAAAAACAATTGACACTTCTGTTTATTTATACCACACTATATCACCTTTTTTGTGTGGGTCATGGTAGGTCTGAGTTTTCTTAGATATAAAAAGAGGGTGCTCCAAGGAAAAAAGGTTGGGATCCCCTGCTATAGGTGAATGTAGATATCAAAAGGACTAACTGATCATTAGTCGAAGTGAAAGCTATACTGCATTAAACATTACAATCAATGAAATTGATATTTTTCCATTTGTATAGGGCCAAACATACTATACAAAGAAATAGATTTTACAAAAGCAGCTGGACTTGAGCCTGCTCTTTGTTGTAATATTTACAGAGACCATGTTTTTTTAAAGACTGATTTTCTGTCCAGGATGTGCCTTGTGAAAGACTGATCTCTATGACACTTACATGAGTAGTTAAGAGAATAGCTGGCTTTATATTTGTCTCTTATTACCAGCAGTTGACCAGGGTAAACTGAAACAGAAGTTTATTAAATGCTGTTTATAAACTAATAGTTAACTAAAAGAGGATAAAGCACAAGTTTTCCATCCAAATCTTTTAACCAGACAGGACTTTAGCTCTAGGCATCATACTAGTCTTTTAGTTTATTTACAGGATCTGCGTCGTTTAGGGCACCTGACCAGTGATGCTTTCCCTCTGGCTGTTCTTGTTTTTTTGTTATCTCATCCGAGCAGCCAACTTCCAGTTCAACAGGCCTTAAGCTCTGCTATTCCTACTCTCAGCTCTCTCTGTGCCTTAACTTAGTAAATTTGTTAAATCAGAAGAGAAATATTGAGGTACAGTGGCTGGAAAGATAATCAATTCATACACACTTTACGACTCTTTTTTAAGACTTATTACGTTTTTATGAACAATATGTATGTTTAAATGTACAGTCATTGTCTGTTGCTTGGATTGTAGTGAACAAATTAAATAGGGAGTTCAAGATTCAAGATTACTTTATTTAGTCCCGAAGGAAATTTGCCTTGGACGTACAGGCTGCTACATAACACATAACACGACAGAATAGAAAATAGAATAAGGCAGTGCATAGCACACAAGTGCTGACAGTGCAATTAAGTGCATACATACATACATACATACATACATACATACATACATACATACATACATACATACATACATACATACATACATACATACATACATGCATGCATACATACATACATACATACATACATACATACATACATACTTACAGAAACCTCTGCTTATGCCCTGAGTTCAACAGAGTAATGGATAATGAAATAAATGAAAACTTTTACCTGTTCGAATATCTTTTATTTTTAACTGGAACTCTGTAACGTCTGCCTGAGAGTAGCAGTTTGTACTCGGAATTCAAGACATGAGAGGGTTATGCAGCTTTTTTCTTGGCCTGTCTAGGTACCTTTCGTTTCCTCAAATATTGTTTGGAAAACGGGGTGCTCCCTCACTCCCATCACTTTTAGTGCAGTGTGAACCAATCTGTTGATTTGAGACTTCAACTTCACAATGAAATTACCAAACCAAACATCAATTGCATAGCAAAATATTATTTCGATCACAGAACGATAAAAAAAGCAGCATCACCCTCTGCTGGACATCAAACACCTTTTTAAAAAGTGAAGTCGCTGCTGGATCCTAGTACACACACTATTTACACGGACGCTCCATGATAAGTTATTGTCAATATGCACGCCCAATTATTTGTACGAATCAACCTGAGCAGTTTTAACATCATGAATAAGTATCGGAGTGTGGTCCCCCACACGACCTGGGTCAAACACCATTTCTTCTGGGTTTTTTTATATTGACTATTAGGTGATTGTGCTCACACCACAGTACAAAGTTGTTTACCTCCTGTTTGTACACAAGGGTGTTTGTATCAGTATTCAAAAGGCACAGAATGGCAGTGTCATCCGAGAATTTAATAAGAGAAACACTAGAATGCCTACTGATGCAGTCATAAGTATATACCGTGAATAAAGTAGGAGAACTCACACACCCTTGAGGAACTCCTATTACTTTTGACTGGGATGTTGTCTGGTTCACTCTGACCTGTTGGGTCCTGTTGGTTAAAAAAGAGTGATACCATCTGGTTATATGTGGGTTGATGTACATCTGTTTAAGTTTACTTAGAAGAATGTGTGGCTGCACAGTATTAAAGGCGGAACTGAAGTCAACAAACAATAATCTGGCATAAGCCTTGGGATTTTCAAGATGTTGCAAGATTGAATGTGTTATAGTGAGAATTGCATCATCAGTGCCCCGGTTGTCTCTATAGGCAAACTGATATGGATCTAACTGTCCATTTATATTTGAATTCAGCTTCTCCGCCATCAGGGCCTGCTGCCCTGCTGGTGTCCAATCTTTTAAACTGTTTTACTACTTCAATGTGGTCTATGTCTATTTTTGAGACATCATCTCCTAATGTTATGGTGCCAAACACAATTTGTAGTTTAAACGTGTATACATTCATGAGAGTAAATAATGACACAGCTAATGGGGAGTAAAAGTGTATAGAATTGTTGTGCTGAGAAGTGATGTATAAAGCAAAAGTAACACAATAAAAAGGACATATGTAGTCCCATTGAACTGTCTGGTCATTATCTCAGAAGGCAGAGTAGATGCACCATGCTGCTGCTAGTGTGGCCATCAGGTGAAGCTGCTGCAGAGATTAAAAAAATAATAATCTAGCAATAAGTGGAGAAGCAAGTACATTAAGTTTAAGGTTTATATCAGAAACATATTTGTAATTAGCCTAATATGGATTATAGCTTATATAAAAAAATTGATAAATATTTAATTTTTCTCAAAGAGCAAAATGAAAATACCAACACTTTGTATCATTACATCCTCTATGTACTATTATTATTTGGAATTAGCCAGAGACTCTCAGCTCTCATTTGTGTCATTCCTATTTCTAATTACTCAATGTGTTATTTGTGTGTTTAAACAGAACTCAACAGTGTAGAACTGCAAGGTTGCAGCAGTGACAACAGTCTGAACAGCAATGTCAGCCTGCCCAGCGTTCAAAGTCACCGACGCCACACTGAGAGGAGAGTGGCCAGCTGGGCTGTGTGCTTCGAGAGACTCCTGCAGGACCCTGTGGGAGTCCGCTACTTCTCGGTACTATAACAGCACATGACTGGTGTTGGCCAGTACATAGCAGACAGTCTGTGGTTTCATGTAATAAACAACAGATCCTTCAGCTATTTTTTTTATACTGCACAGTTAAAAGCTAAATTAGCTAAAAATCTATGAAATAGGTTGATAGGTTTTCCACAATTAATAACTAAAGAGATAAGTATAAGTTATAGGGTGTTGTTACAGAACTAGGGATTGTATTCAATGGTCTGATGGTTGTTAGTGATTCTCGTGAAACACTGAAAATGTAATCTTGGACCTTTTTTTCTTGATATTAAGTAGAGCAGATAACCATGGGAAATACTAAGGAACTCAGATAAATTGGCAGTGTGGTGACAAGTCATGTTGGGCAAACCATTTTACATTGTACAGATAAGTTTGATTATAAAAGCTTTAAAATATTGACTGCAGCCCTTCACACCCTGCTGTGTTTATATGAAAATACCTTTGACCTCTGATTCTTTGAAAATGTGATTCTTGCGCTCCAGGAATTCCTTAAGAAAGAGTTCAGTGAAGAGAATATCCTGTTCTGGCAGGCATGTGAGTTCTTCAGCCACGTCCCCGAGAATGACAAGAAGCAGGTAACTGACATGCAAGAATTTATTCGATCAAAAGCATGCAATTTAGACTCTTAAAGTTAAAATATAAGAAAATATTATTCAGTCATCAACTTTTTTTATCCTTGTGTTCTCATTCTCCTGCCACAGCTTTCTCAACGTGCAAGAGAGATCTACAACAGCTTCCTTTCCAGTAAAGCCACTACACCAGTAAACATAGATAGTCAAGCTCAGCTCGCTGATGACATACTAAACGCCCCCCGGCCTGACATGTTCAAGGAGCAGCAACTGCAGGTGACGTATAGACAAACAAATTCATAACCCCATTTGTTTAAACCCTAATGTGATTCACAAAACCAATTTCTAAACAGGAAGCATTTGCTCCACAAGCTGTAATTGTGAAGCAAATAGAATTATTCAAGCTGTACTGTAGGACATAACACTGACCTCGAGGGGGAAGTGAAAGAAGCTTAACCAGAAGCAATCAAGTTAAAAATAAATTCATTGAAACAAAATAGACTCCTATTGAAAACACACCAGGATTTCAGGACTGAGTGCTCACACAACATAAGGTCAACTATAAATCTTTGGCAGCAGTCTAGTGCTATGGCTTCTTGAATGTGAATAGCTTCTTAGATGTGCTTAAGAGAGTAGCTTAACCCCCCCTTTAAAAAAAAAAAAAGAAATATTCATCCAAGATGAAAAGATGTCGGAACAAATTTACCGTTTCAGGAAGTAAAGTTGCTGAAAAGATCTATTGATCTCAGTGGACGATCTCAGATGTTCATTCTCTGATGTTCATACTCTGTTCATACTCTGATAAGAGTCACAAGGATATCCTCATTATCACCTCCTTTATTTTTACACATCAAACTCGCACACTTTTTCCAAAAAGTACCTGGCCTTGCCATAATCTTCTGGCTGCATTGACTTATGATTATGAATGGGTCTGAAAAGGGGCCCAGGCTACAGGAGCGTTGGACCTATTATTCCTGCTCAACCTTACTGACATCTGGAGAAAAATTCTTGTCTGAGACCTTGGTCAGACCAGATGATCTTTTTTTATATCTTAAATTATCGAAATGATTTCAAACATGTAGAAGCACTTGTTAGCAGTAGTAGTTGTGTGTGGGACTAGTTGGCTCGTAATAGATGCAGCAATACAGGCAAGTGCTATCAAAATTCATAATCAACTTTAAAAAGCATTAGGCTAACGATAATCACTGTCTCCAGCCAGTTCAACATCAGTGAAACATCTGCCGATTCGAAAACTTGATTGGTGTCAGAATTTATCCAGCTTTCTAAACCAGGAAAATGTTTCCTTTGCATCACTTGAATCTTTGGCCAAGCTGATATTGCTGCTGAAATTTCTTAGCCTTAGCCTGACACTGCTTGGCAGGGAGTTAAAAGCCCCTCTCAATCATGCACTGACAAAGTTTGCAAATTTCTGCATTTTTGTTAGTGTCAACAAATATGCTCATCTGTCAAAATGTTAATGAGCCATTTGACCTCTTCACTGCTCTAAGTCACTCTTTTTGTTCAGCAGGCTAATTACGTTACGTTGATTTCAGTAGATGATCTTGAATTTTCCTCTGGATCAATAAAGTATCTATCTATCTATCTTACGTGATATTATTTAGTGTTTTGGAGTCTTCCCACAATGCAAAGTGTGAGCAGTATGCATGGCACTTGTTAACTATGCAGTGATGATTGAAGGCTGCGGTGTAACGGCGTATTGATAGCCATACGTCTGTGTTTCCCTGTTTTACAATATTGCAGTATCAACACAAAAAGACATAAGTGAAAAGGCAGTGATGTATATTTTATCATCTGCTCACTAAAAACTACTTTCCCTTATTTTCTCCTCACTAGATCTTCAACCTCATGAAGTTTGACAGCTACACCCGGTTCCTAAAGTCTCTGCTGTATCAGGAGTGTATGCTGGCTGAGGTGGAAGGGAGGCCCCTGCCTGACCCTTACCACATCCCCAGCAGCCCAAACTCCAAACACAGCACCACTGGCTCCGACCGCTCCAACATCTCCACACCCAAGAAGGTGACTCTAAAAAAGGCTACCCTTGGATGTGTTTTATTTGAAGTTATTTAAAGTCTCAGTCAAACATTTTAAAAGGGTGCTAATCCTTAAAACTGAATGTATGTTTTTGACCCATATCATTTACTTTGTTTATTTTTTTCAAAGGAGGAGAAAAAGAGCAAGTCGGGCCGATCTTTAAATGACGAAAGTCGGGATGAGTCAGGAGACCGAAAGAAAGGCATGTTCTTTTCCTGGTCCCGTAACAGGAGCTTTGGCAAAGGACCCAAGAAACGAGAGCTGGCCGACTTCAACTACAGTCAGTAGTTTTTAGTATCTGATGATTTATTACAATTTTATAGCTTTTTTTTTGGTTACTTTTTTAAAAAAAGGCTCCTTCCTTTAGAATGAAAAAGTACTTCAATAACACAGATCAGCAAATAGTGATTCTTCCAAGTGGAAATCTACCCTATAGACAAGAGATGAAAAGGTTTCAGTTTCTTTGGCCAACTCTGATTATTGTTTTTTTTTTTTGTTTGTTTTTCCCAGCTCTGCTGATTCTGATTTGGTCATATTCTGATGTTCTGACTTGACAGCAAAAACATATATTTAACATATTTACAACTTTTCTTTAAAATAAAATAATTTTATGTTTATGACATCCTTTCTATAAAATTATATACAGGTTACATGTCCGGCTCTTATTAAAAGTAATCTGAAAATAAAGTGTATTAGAACACTCGTATAAAACATGTTCAACTTCCACCCCCCAAAAAAGTGTAGCAGATCCATGGAAATGTGTAAACATTTATCTTTCCAAATACTAAAAAAAGAAGGTTGGTTGATGCAAATCTGCTGTAGACTTTTTTTGTTTTACACTTACTACTTTATAGGTTCTTTTGGACCATAGCCGTGGTAAGTTTAAGTCTGGCTGTCCCATTGTCATTTACTCAATGTCTCAGGACTACTGTGAGGAGCTCCATTCATCTTCACTTATTTTAGTGGGCAAGATTAACTTCATTGCTACCTTCCTTTTTTAAATTAAAATGTTCTTAAAGTTCTTTTTTTTTTATTAATGCCTTCAACTCATACTCTGTGGTTAAAGTTGTTAATGCAAACTACACACCTCTTTAATGTAGGCATTAAGTGGGGCAGACACTGTAGTTCATGACAGATACAGAGGCCTTTTTTTTCTTTAAGATACTACATCTTATTTTTTCAGATTTTTCTGGCAGCAATGGTCGCCGTGAATCACAGGGGTCACTGTCATCGGGAGCAAGTCTGGAACTGGGGACATCAGGATTGGGGAGGAACGAGGTCAGGCATCCTGAGATGATTAGTTAAGATGTTGGTATAATGCAGGGTTTCTTAACCTTTTTGACCTTGGGGCCCAACATTTTCAGGGCAAGGTAGTCTGGGGCCCAATCGAGTGAATGGTTCTGATTTAACTTTTGCGGTCATTTTTATTTAATAGCTATTTGTATCACTATGTTGTAATAATGAATACTGTTCTTCATTTGTATGTTTTTTAATCAATATACAACCTATACATAGGCTAATTATGCATAAAACCTTGCTCAAGTTAAGATCATTTAATTAATTTTGTTCATATAAAACCATGTTTTAGTGCATGTTTGTCAAATAAGTAACACAACATAAACTTAGCAACAAAAGCAATAAAATTAGGTGCTCAATGAAGTTAGGTAGATTTGGTGAAATTAAAAAGAGCATTCTGTTTTGTGTAGCGCTGCCCCCGTTGCCATCATTATTTTTTCGTTTTAAGAACCTCTCCATTACGTTTCCATTCAGATTCAGGCCCCGTTTACACGGAGACGCTGTGACAGTAAGACGAAACATTTGGACATGCGCAGTAGTCGACAACAAACAACAATGGCGGCGGCTATGTGCTTCAGCAGCTATTGGCGTTGTATAGTCTCTTAAAACAGAACCTTGATGTGATACATTGTGTATGTCGCCGCCGAAAGAGCAACGAATACTTGCGGCAAATAGTTCAACCTTTACCCAAGCACAGGGCGACCATACGCAGCATTTAGTTAAGACCTGGGAGAACTAGCCGCTGAGGAGGATGTTGTGGAGGAAGTGGTTATACTGCTGAGTGTCGCGTGTGTCGCGTTGTAAAGTTCCACTGCCCACTACTGGCCGGGCATGACAACTACATCGTTTTCACTCAGGCAAGACCTGCCGTGTAGACGTCTGTACTTCGAATCCGGAGTGCGGTCGTTTCGATGCATGTCTGTCATAGCGTCTCCGTGTAAACGGGGCCTCAGGGTAGTCACCTAGCAGAGTTGAGACTTCTCCATAGACGTTAAGCGAAATATTCTTCTCCTTCTCGTGATGTAGGCCTACTTCTAACTGATGATACTGCCTCTGGTGGTCGGAGAGTATATTGCAGGCCAACGATCACGGCCCTTACGGCCCACAGATGCAAACATATTATCCCCTCGCGGCCCTGCAGGTGGCGCTCGCGGCACTTGAATAGAATGTTGTGAGTAGGGTTTTATCTTTAGTCTTCTACTCAATTTATAAGCTTAAATAGTAAGTCAAACAACTGAAAATAACAATGCTGATATGCTATCAGAATGTTTTTCAAACTACTTACCTTGATTTCCATTTTCCCTATGTTCTCTCCTTGTCCCTTCTCTGTTTTCTCATGTTAGGGTGAAGTTCCCCGTGGTGCAGTATCAATGTCAAGCAGTGCCACCTTGAGGCAGTGTAACATAAGCTTACCTGATGGCTCATGTTGCTCTGTGCCGCTAAGGGCTGGAGTGTCTATCAGGGACTTGCTGCTAGGCATCTGTGAGAAGCTCTGCATCAACCTGGCAGCTATAGATCTCTTCCTGGTTGGGGGTGAAAAGGTACAAAACAAGCGGGTGTGGAACCATTCCAGGAATCTTCATTCAGCGATTCAAAGCTCTTGAATATTATATAAACAATATGGGGTATTGGATTTAATATAGAGATTATGTTTTCAATGCCTAAGCAAGAGGTCTGGTGCAAATAATTTAGGTTGTATTAAAAAAATAAATTGTAAAACTCAAATTTGAATTTCCTAGAACAAGCAATATGGTTATTTCTTGACAGCAATGATCCGTGTTTTCTTATACCTTTGGAAATTGCATTTATTCCAATGCAAACACGGCCATAAAGTTTTGCAGCGGAAGGCAATTTTCTGTCGTTGTGGAGAGGTGCTGTCAGCAACTTAACAATCTGTACCACATACAAAATTATTTTTTGTCAACTGTTATTGTTAACATACGAGTTAAGCGCGAACATGCAAGACTAAAGTTCATGTTAAACGTCCGATTTTCAGCATCTTGTGGAGTCTGCATGCAGCTTAAAAAATACATACATACTGATTTTTGTAATTAGGCTAAAGAGTGGCCATTCAAACAAGTCAAGGGGTCAGAGTGAGCAGTGTTTGTTAGAGGTTTTTCTCTTTCTGTTCCAGCAGTCAGTCTTTGCCCCTGAACAATTTAGCAAGTCAACTTTCATGAAGACTAAACTCTTATGTGTCTGTCTTTGAACTCTTTCAGCCACTAGTTCTTGACCAAGATTGTATGACTTTGTGTGCTCGTGATCTCCGACTAGAAAAACGCACTCTCTTCAGGTAAGGTTATCAGCATAATTACCAAACTTTTTAAAGCAATACTACAAGTCAAATTGTCGGTAAATTCTGGGTCTTTTTCTGTCACTTAGAATCCTACAGTTGTGATTCTGTTTCTCCTTTTACAGACTTGACTTGGTTCCCATTAACCGTTCAGTGGGCCTAAAAGCAAAGCCTACCAAGCCAGTGACTGAAGTCCTTAGGCCAGTGGTGGCCAAATATGGCCTGCATCTCTCTGACTTGGTGGCACGCATTGTGAGCAGCCATTTAATGGTTTTTGCCTGTCGATAAAAAATTGTGTATGGTTATACCAAACTCATGTGTGTGTGTCTGTGTGATGCAGAGTGGGGAGATGGAACCATTAGATCTAGGTCTTCCTATATCCAACCTGGATGGGCTGCGAGTAGTATTAGATATCGCAGAACATACTCCCGAAAAGGGTAAGAAACACACAAATGTAGTAAACTCAATGATTTACATATTGGCATCCATACAACTACGTGTGCTGCCTTTCTTTTATTCAGACAAACAGAAAGTAGCCCCCTCGAAGAGTCACATCCCGACTTCAGCAAGCAGAAACCAGTCATCCTCAGTAAGATCTTCTTGCTTCTTGTTTTCCCATTTCTCTTCTCGCACTGGAATGTTTTATAACCCACTGACTGTCCATCTTCTGGTTGATGATGTCACGCTACTAAGTGCCCCTTTCCCTATCTTTAATCACTGGTGTCTCTTTGCAATGAGTAAAAAATATGTGCAAGTGTATGATGTTTGTCTCTTGCAGGACTTTGGCTGTGTAAAACTTGTTTGTTTATGTGCACAGTTGATGTGAGGTTAAGGGCCTCGACAAACTCCTGGTCGGCCTGTGGCTAAATGCTTAATCAACTTTTCTATCTGGTTTGCTGGTTCTCTTTCTTCTGTAACTGACCCATGAGCCAGGGAAAAGTAGCCTATCCTCCCAGAAATGTTTATGGGTCTCAGAACCTCAAAAACCTCCACCCTGTTGGCAGAAAGGACTTTATGGTGATGGCAGGAGCACTTTACACTCACTGTCCGGGTTTTTCTGTCTTCAGTCTGATTGATGACCAGCTGAAAGGCAATTTATTGCTTTTATGGTGGATTCTAGAAGAAACCTTTTTTAAACAGTCTATTTTTTCATTGCAAGGGCATTTATTTGATTACAATTACTAAGAAAGTTGATCTCTCTGGTGTTGTGATATCTGTCAATTTGACTGTCCATGTTGGCCCTGCTAAGTACACACAGTGCCAAACTTTTCCCTACTCTTCATCTAATAAGAATTTAAAATGTGTTATAGATAATTATTTTTTAACCATTTTGGTTGATTTGTTATGAAACAAAACCAGAAATTAAATGTTTTCCAAATTATTATCCCTTTTTTTTTCAAAGCAGCATAATTGACCCCAACAGCTCCATAAAATGATATTAATTTTACAAATTTTACAAAAGTCCCCATATGCTGTCATTAATTGTGCCAATACTTGCACCTCAAGTCTTACCAGGGCTCTCATGCCCCACTCGCTCTCATTGTGGCCCTCAGGGGAAGGACAGGCCATCAGGGAAAGCTGTTTCAGCCCATCCCCATGGGGAAAATGGTAAGGCTGGGCCCAACCCTGGCACAAGCAGCCAGCCCTTACCCAACCACTCTGTCTCTCTCCATAAGGTTCCAGAGAAAAGAAGGCAGAAAAAGATTAATATAGACGAAGCTGAAGGTAAAGACGATACAACCTGCCTCTCTTTCTCTTTTCTTTCTATAGCTTTGATGTTCTGATCACACTAACCGTTTGCTTGTCTGCCATTTTGCAGAAGCAGCATCAAATGCTTTCAAAGCTATCTAGCTACATGTAGCTCAACCTCTCTGCTCACTTTGAATGTAGCTTTGACTTGTTTAACTGATTGAAACACACCCTCTGTTGCATGTTTTCGTCATTGTTTAGAATGTGTTAGCCTTTTTTTACAATCTTTTTGGACGATTAATTATTTGTTTACTTGTGTTTTGTGTGGACCTACACACACCCGTGTGTATGTGCTGTACACCTGTTTCTGTATGTTGTGTGTGTGCACGTGCCTGCAGAGTTCTTCGACCTCATATCCAAAGCTCAGAGCAACCGAGCAGACGACCAGCGAGGCCTGCTAAACAAAAGTGACCTGCAGCTCCCAGACTTTCTGCGCCTGTCGCCAGTGGCAACCAACCAGGCTGGGCCTCCTCTTTATGAATCTGAGCCAGGTTGCTCAACTCCTTATTCCCATAACTCCAACAATGGCAGCTTCCCGAGCAGCGGTCGCCGGGGCACCAAGGCAAACAGCAATGACAGGGGGGGAGGCAGCACCCACTTGCTCAATGCAAGCCATCATTCCCAGAGTTTGGACTCTGCACTGGGCAATGAGAGTGGAGGGGGGAGGACAACCAGGCCCCCTCAGTTTCCTGGCACCATCTCCCCTATCCATACATCCCAGGGTGCCCAGTGTGGTTTCCATCTAGACTCTGTCAGGGGAGAATCCGTCCAGATGCTGCAGGAGGACACCCTGTCTGATCTGACTCTTGTTGGAGAGGGGGACATAAACTGCACCCGCCTAAACTACGTCACTCCCTCAGCCCTAGAGTGCAACCTCCATTCCCGGCAAGAAGCACAAAATGGTCAGCCAAGCTCAGGTACTTCCCCGGTGTGAGCTCTTGAAACTTTGGACCCAACAAAGTTAGCTTGAAGTACCTCATTGGTTTTTGGCCCAGAATGCATCCTACTTTCTCCTTTTGATTTCATAAATCACTTTCTTGAATCGGAACAAAATAATAGAACTTTTAAATACATGTTAAATTGTAAATACAGTAAATATTGTAAAGGACTGAGCAAATAATTCCTGATTTGAAATGGTGAAGAATGTACTAGCCAGTCGCCAGCATCTACATCAACAGCCTCAAGAAAAAAATGTCAGGTGTATGGAGAAATGAAAGATTGATGCATTATACACGTGTGTGTATCACTTGCCCTTGGTATTTCCTTGCATGGTGTGTATCTGTGTGACCTTTTGAGCTGTTTGCAGTGGATTTTCTTCTGGAAATGTTAGCTCTCGGTTGAGCACAGGATGAATTGTTATTGACTCACATCATCAATCCCGATTTCCACCTCCAGTGTACAGAATCTAACAATGCACTTTAGCCAAATATAAACACAATAACAAACGTTCCACATTTAAAAAAATAATTCTCCTATTTTTTTTTTTTACAAAGTTTGACTATTTAAAGTTTAAGTTTATTGCTAGCAAGTTTCAGCTGCTATCAAGCGGACAATCACTAGTTTTCTATAATTAATTGATGCTCTAAACCCACACGAGAGTGGAAAATACATCACGGCATCTTTACGTTGACCATGCTTTATTCAAGACTCTTTACTTTTTTTTCAATCTCTGCATTTTAGTATGCTGAACATATTTTCAGTCACACATTTTGCTAAGCTGATTCATGACCTGAGCAAAGTTTTTTTCTCTGTTTCTATCACTTTTTCTCTCCCTCAGTCATTTCTTGTCTCATGAAAACAGACTTAGCTAATGAAAGAGATGCAAACTTGTTCTCTCAGCAAATTATATAAAAGCATCTGCACTGAACAGTTTTTCCTTATCCATCTCCATAAATCTTCTCTACAGCAGCATATTTTTTCCCATCCACAGTCTTTTTTGCTAAATTTTAGCTGGAACAATTGGACTTACAAGTCCAAAAGGATGTTCTCTTATTTTATCCTGTACTAGTAATTTATCTCAACCTTTTTTTCACTTTTATGATCCGTCAGTAATGTGTAATTCTTATATCCTCATCTTTGTTAAATCACTGATCCTTTGTTCTGTTCAGTTAACTGCTCTGTCTGTAAATAGATCAAATAAATTTTTAAAAGGTTGATCTCTCTGTAGAGCCTCATGTGAGTGGCCTCATTTCTTTAAATTTTCAGTACCATCTAAATGATCTGTTTATCCTCACTTCATTTGTTATAAATAGTGTGTCAAACTGTCCTTTGCTCATCTTTGGAGATCTAAATAGTTATGTGTTAATATTTAATTTGCTCTGATTCTAAGGTTATAGTTTTTAAAATGTATTCAAACCTAAATTTGCTTTTCTCCACTTATTTTGGAGGGAAATATGTACATGTTCTTCTATATTTAACAGAATTCGATGTTGGTCAATTAGAGTTTCCGTTCACGTATAACAAGACTTTTAAGGAAAGGGTCCTTTTATCTTCCATTAAGATTAGTATAAACTTGAGTTATGAAAGTAACTCAAGTTTATACCTTCTATCCAATACTACTTCTCTAAATAGCTATGAAAAACAAAGAACCTTTCTGTCTCCCCTTCTATGTTTTTAACTCTCAAACCTCCTATTTATCTTAGTTGGTATTTCTGTCTTCTCTCTTTTCGTGTGTGTGTGTGTGTGTGTGTGTGTGCGAGTGAGTGTGCCTGTGTGTTCCTGCAGGACAGGTCTTTGTTTTGCGTTACAAAGGCTTTTTGGGGGAACTTGGCTATCATCTATGCATGGGTTCCCTTCAGCTCAATACCTTGTTAGACAAGCTTTGTCATGCATGGCCTCTTTGGAAGCCAACAAACAAGCCCATTTTCTTACTTACTTACTGACTCACTTGCATACATAAACAGATTAATTTACACGTTATTCATCTTTGTACCCATAAACAACAAACACAATGTTTACATCTGTTTATTTTTTCCATGACGTGATGATGACATTGTAAATATGCAAAACACATCTGTACTGATACAGCAAGAGTGAAACCAAGTATTCATATTTATTTCCACATTCTCCCCTCTTGTCTACACACAGACACAACCAGTTGTAATGTATGAGTCTTTGGGATCTTTCACTCGTCACAACAAAACCAAGTATTATTAACAATGTCTGAGATATAGATCTCAAAGAACAGAAGAATCAATTTCTTTTCAGAAAGCCAATGCTCAAGGTTCTGATAAGATTTTAAAAACAGCCATGTTGCTTTTAAAAAATCATCATTTGAATATTAAAGGAATGATGTAAACTTATTCCTGTATTTGATCTGTGTTTATGAGCTACAGGACACATCCATCCATTATCCTAACCGCTTATAGTGAATTATATGGTTGACATAATTCTATGGGAAGATCTTGTTCACAAAAGTTTCTACACAGTCTAGGCTCAGTCTTTTAATTTACTGGTTCTTACTGGGATGGATGCCAGTGTGCACTTGCCAAAATAATTAGTGCATCAGCACAATTTGCTTTTAATCTCAAATGGCCCCTACTGCTGGTTAGAAAAGAGATTAAAAAAAAGGCGGACATTGAGAAAAAGAGAGAGAGAAAAAATGGAAATATCGCCTTAAATAGGTTAGGGTGAGTAAGCCAGTCACTGTATCAAAGCAAATGTTTGTAATTTAGTAACTGAAAGTACCGTTTTAACCAACTCAAGTTAAATTAAACAATTATTTCTTGTTGAAGTTGGGAAAATAAATAATTACAATCAATCAATCTTTATTTGTATAGCGTCAATTCATAACAGGTGTTATCTCGAGACACTTTACAAAAAGCAGGTAAAGGACCTTACTGTTTGTCTGTTAACATTAACAAAAGAGCAGGTAACAAAACCATGACAAGGATGGGGTCACAAGTTAAACCTCAGTGAACTGCTGCCACAGCTCATTCAAAAGAGTTCATAAGAATTACTAACCCTAACTCATGAGAGATTTCAAAAACTTGTGAACTTATCATACAATCAGTTTATTTTTCATTTCAATTTGTCAAATTCCTTAATTATTTTACTGGGAAAACGTTTTTTGCAGAGCAAACACTTTATAGCATAAAAAGAAAGCACATTCTAAACCCATATCCCCTAAAATGTCTGAGAATTATTTTTATTTTCACCTATGCTTTCACCTCAGACATTTCTTGGCTTCATTTTTTTCTTTTTGCTCCCATGAAACAAGGAAAATACAAGAAAGGAAAAGAGAACTGGCCAAGACAAAAGCAGATAAAAAAAACCAAGTTGAACATTTATTTTTTAATATAATGTTGCTGCAAACAATGCAAATAACCTGTCAGTAAAGAATTAGGTTACACTTTAGTAGATGGACATCTAGTAGACACATCCTGCTGCCAGTAGATGGCAGCAGGATGTGTTAGGATGAGGATACAGTGACACATGCAAACGGATACAAAGACTGAGCGTCACAAAATCCTCTTTCCAATGATCTTATAGCATCCAACCAGCATGGAAATAGTTGTCACACCCACCAGTTTCTGTTGCCACTTAGAACACTGTGTGTCAGAGTGTGAACACATTAGTGTATCCATGGTGTTAGAACATGGTCAGGGCTGTCAGAGTGTGATATTTGACTGAGCTTGACAGAATGCCAATCTGAAATCCCTTCTTAATATATCACTTTCTTCCTCACATGTAGACGTAGGAGAAAGATACATTCAGTTTGGAAGTGTATTTGTTCTTGTTATTAGTTGATCACTGATCGCACCACATCCTGCTACCAAAAATGTATGTGAATTGTGCTACCATTTTGTTTTTGCTTTGAGTGTTCCTGGCATGTGGGTGGTTTGCAGTGCAAGTGAGTGCTTTTGTCATTGCATTTCTTGTGTCCAGTCTGGCTGTCTTTTGTTATCTCTCATTTTAAAGCCTCTTTTTCTTTAGGAAAAGACAGAGACAGGTGTAGAAGGAGGGAGAGAGGTCTGAAAAAGCCAAGCAGAAGCACCATCCCTTCCAACCCCACCCTACCCTCTTCGTCTCCTCTTCCACCCCAACCTCACCTTCCTCTTCGCTTACGTTGTAAATATAAGTCTCCGTCAACCAGTACAAAACACTCAACCCCCAAACAAGCCTTGGATTTGGATAAAATTACTGCCACCCCTGATCCAGAAGAAAGGAGACAAATCCCCAGAGGGTCCCATGATCTCAGGGGCTCGAAGGGGTCAGAGCTGGACAGGAAGTGGGAGGGCGTGGCCTTGGAGTTGCGCTGCTATGGCAGCAGGATGAGGTCAGCAGTGTACCAGACTTCAGACATGCCCTCCATGGTCAGGACCAAGAGACTGTTGGAGCAAAGTGACAACAAAGGGCAGGTAGACCGGAGTAAATTGAAGGCAACCTTTGTTTGATTAGCCAAATGTTCAACTGACTGCTAACATTGTCTCTGGGATTTTGACCACACTTGGCAGCCCTTGCAGCTGCTGCTGAAACATTCACAAGGTTTACTCTTTGGATGAAGGGGCCAGAGTCAACAACTGTGCAGCTGTTGCTGTTAGACTCGATTAAGGATGGCTATTAAGACAGTGGGCAGACTGGCATAAATCAAATGCTGGTAGAGGAAGGGATGTCTGACTTGAGCTAAGGAGGGGAGCGGTGATGTTCTTAATCTTTTAGAACAAGTCAAATAATAATAATTAATAATATAATACAATCCTTTGGGATAAAATGAGATTTTATAAAGAGCAGTAATGGGTCATTAACTTTACATTTTGATTTTGTGGTAACAGTGATGGGTACAGCCATTTCAAATTGACAAACAGGCAATGCCACTTGGGGGCTTGCAGTCAAACATTTTAGACAAACTTTTATCTTAGTGAAGTGGTGCGGTTGACCATGTTACTAGTTATTACACTTTTTTTTAGAAACTGCGATTGGTTGAGCCAAAAAATGGAGAAAGAAAAAAAGTGCTCTATTGGGGTGCGTTTGAATTGTCCCATCTATGTACTTTCCCTATCCACTTTACCTTACCTTGCAAAACATCATGGAATAAGAAAATGTAGTTATGAAGAAATTAGGTAAAAGCGAATGCGTATTGACAATCCAACCTTATTTCCACTAAGTGAGGCAAAAATGCAACGGTGACAGAGGTTAGTGACGTGGGGCTGCCGTGGTGAAACTAGGGTTTTCTGAAAATGGACTACCAAAAGCTCATCTAAAAATCTCTACTCTGTACCTTCTTACAGGTAAAATGATCCCAATTACCACAATGTTGGAATAAAATGTATAAAATAAAAGGAATATAAACTACCAGGATATTTCTCTTTGATCATTTTACAACATCAGCAAACCTTTAAAAGTTTTCATATGGGTTTAAGATTGTTGAAAGTTGTTCATGGCATATTATTGCAATCGTAACTTACATGATCCGGGTCCCTTTTCCTTTTTTATAAACAATGTTTTATATTACAGTTTTTTATATGAATCAACACCATAGAGGGGAAAGCAAAGCATGTTGTCACACTTTTTACACTCACTTAAATTTCTCAGTCTAAGTATATCACAGTCACTCAATTTCCATATCAAATTGAATATTAATTTATTGTACACAAATGTGCAATCTTCAGATTTTCATTACTCACTTAAATAAATAATTCAGCATGATCAAGTACAGATCTGTGACAAGTTGCCCCATCATGTGGTATGTTGTCACACTATATGCAGGGTAAATTGTCACATTATATTTTTCATCGAATAACATGCGTCACACTTATTCTTGCATTTAAAAGTCTGATTTTATGAATTTATTGAGCAATTCTCTTTTTTTTGTCCAAAATATACATGATAGAGCATACTTACAAATCAAATGTTTATGACATAAAATGTAAAATTAAGTTTTTTTTACTTTTATGTTAAAAGAATATAAAAATGATTCGCACCTCAAATTTCAGTGACTAATGCTGCATGTAGCAAATTTACTTAAGAATTGTGAGTTGCACAGTTATAATTTTAGACAAGGCTCTCTGGTGTTGGAACTATTAGCTTGTGTGACATCTTACTCGTGCTACAACATGCCCCGCTCTCCCCTAAAAGCAACGCGTCTACACTAAACATTATATAAGAACATAAAAATTCAATTTTCACCCTTCACATACACAATAAGAATAAATAAATACAAAGGCAGTAACACATTATAAATCAAATCAATATATAAACCAATTGCAGATTGTATCCACATTTCTTTTTCAACAGATCGTTAGTTTTCATGAACAGTCGGATGTGTGAGTAACTTTAAATGTGGGGCAGCAATATCTTATCTCCTTTCATAAAGGATGGTCCAGTGTTTCCTGTGCTAAATGAGGTGATAAAGGAAGCATTGACACACCTTTACTCAGCTTTTAGAGAACTCAAACGGCACTTATTATGGCCGCTACTTAAACTCTTCCGGGTCAGTTAGGGACCGTCCTAAGAAAAGACAATAGGAACATAACCTTAGTAATAATGGGTAGGTACAGGTATCTTTTCTTTGTATCCAGGGTGATTGTGCACTTGTAAATATACAAACACAAAGCTACATAAGTGAAATGTTTGGACTTTGTTCATTAGTATGGCTCAAGCTGGAGAAATGTCTGTTACGCCCACTGGACCAGAAGAGCAGGATCCCTCTGCTTTACGTCAGAGTTCTGCTCATCGTGTTGTGATGCAGTTCCACAAAAACAATCCACTCACTATTCACCAACAAAAACCCTTACTGTTTGTTAAAATGGTGGGTTTAATTTGGCTGTTTGAGGTAGGATGTTTGTTTGTTTGTTTTTTTACTTTTATGACATGTTGGAAAATGTCTTCAAGCAAAGTTAGTTTACATCATCCTCAGAAATGAGCAAGCTCATCAAGACTTCATATATGTGACAAAAACCATGGATAATTATTACCCTAATAATCATCAAAAGTAACCTACACTCATGGTGGGACCCTCTTAGAGGATAAAAAAGCTTTTAAGACTTTAAGTAAAACATTATTTATAATACACGTTTATGAGATGCATCTTTCCATTGCTTTCCATTAGGTCAATATTGGGCAAATACTGACCACTTTAAACAACTCCAGTCCTGAGTCAAGTTCCTTGGTCTCACACAATGCATGGATTTGTATCCCATTTCCCACTATCCCTTTCCAAGCCCCTGGGCAGAACAGTGCTGTCAAGGCTGTTTCGTCATGAGCCTGCGATCCACAGAAGATTTCTGCCTCTTTAAAGTAAGTTTTTTCTTACCGATGTAACTTTTGCTGATCTCATGATGGATTAAGCCGGGTCTTTGTAATATAATAATAATTACATAATAATAATAACAACAATAATATTTTTAAGAATATGGTATTTTACCTATTTTTTTGTAAACATAACAATGAGTATGGTTTTTGTACCTGCTCTTTTGTAATATTAACAACGAATAAGGTATTTTACCTGCTTTTTCTAAAGCATCTTATGAACTGATAAATCTCGTTATGAATTGGCGCTATACAACTAAAGATTGATTGATTGATTCAATGCTGCAGCATTGGATTGAGAAATAAGTTTTAAAAAAAATAGCATATTGGACCGCTATTTACACGTTTTTGCGTTTTTGAGGACATGTTCATTTAATAAACAATTTTCTGGATTAGTTGTATTAACCCATATAGTAGATACAACTTTTTCTCTCTCCTCTTGATGGCATAAAAACAAGCCAGTTTAGGTCAACAGATTAAAGCTTTCCACAGACATACTGATTAACAAGAAGGAACTTGAATCCTTGTCTAACACCCGGCTAAAAGCAGTCTTATAAATTAAGTGAAAGGTACGCGAGCTATGCCCTTTTAATTTAGTTATCTCCATTGTAAACATTATAGACTTGACGCGGGATGACAACTGTAGGCCTCTCACTTAACAGGGAGCAGCGAGGGGAAGTTAGTGTCTCTCCCCACCTCGGTGGTCTGATTGTCGGAGAGACAGTGCTGACTGTCGGTCGGGCCCGGGTTATAGTATGTTTTGAAAATATGTGACCTCCTCTCTATCTCTCTGACTGCTGGACTGGTGGAGAGGTGTTGAAGGACTCCACCCCCAACCCCCTTCTCTCTCTCTCTCTCTCTCTCTCTCTCTCTCTCTCTCTCTCTCTCTCTCTCTCTCTCTCTCTCTCTCGCACACACACACACACACACGCGCGCGCGCGCAGCTGCTCGGAACCATGTCAGAAGATGACAGATTCAGTTGTCGCGGAGGGACAAGTCAAGTTAAGAGATGCAAAAAAGGTTAATTTATTTTATAGTCTTCTCGAGTTTTAGTCTCAAAATATATTTACAAACGAACAATAGGAAAATACTTTATGTTCTGTCTCTGACTGATATTTTGCAAACTTTTCCACAGTGGAAGACTAGGTGGATCGTTCTTCGGAAACCCTCTCCAGTCGCAGGTATGGAGGCCTAACTTTTTACATTCAGCTGGCAGGCATACCTCTCCAATTGTGCCAGCCTCACGGCGACATACTTGCCTATGATTTTATCCATCCGTGTCATTCAGCCTGGAGCTGACCTTTTATCTGGAGTCTAGCCTAACTAAACGAAGTCTAACTTGTGAAGTTGTCTTCTTGCTTTGCACTAAGAAGCTCGTAGCTTGCAGTAGAATTGATTCAGTGACTTTACTTTTTGTTTGACTATAACATAAATAAATAATACTGTAATAATTATCCATTTGTATTAGTGGCGGAATATTTATTGAGTCACAGATCAAAGGCTGTAGCTTTTTTTAAGCCATGCAGGTAAAGACACGTTTTTTGCGCAGCAAAATAGATGTTTCTTTTACAAAATTATACAGTGTTTTCACTGGAGTTGTAAGGACAGGCTGTATATATGGCGAAACTTCCTGTCATCCTTCAGAAACTACACTGGCCAAATGGTAGAACTAAAGGAGGCTATCATATTATGATAACTTTATTTATATAGCACCTTTAAAAACAACTGTTGTAGGAATTTAAAAAATACTGAGAGCAGTGAAGTAATTACAGGAAGGGAGTAATTGAAAGGCTAAAACATATAGAATGAGATAGATAAAAAGTGTAAAAGCAATTCAATTAATGAGGGAAGGGAGAGATTAATTTAGTCTTAAAAGGAGAGATCACATAAAAGCAAGTCTATAAAAATGAGTTTGAAGAAGTGATTTAAAAGATGCCACTGACTCTGCCTGCCTTATGTCCTCAGGCAGGTCGTTCCAAAGTCCCGGTAGCCCTGATCGCAAAGGCTCGGTCTCCTTTAGATTTGAGCCTCGAGTTTGGAATGACCAGAAGGGAGCTGTGGGCTTTGAAAATGATTAGTAAATCAATTCTAAAAGTGACAGGGAGCCAATGGAGGGAAGCGAGGACAGGTGATGTGATGTCTGTTAAAACCAGTGAGAAGCCAAGCTGCTGCATTCTGGACTAGTTGAAAGCGGGAAAGTGATCTATGAATTAAACCGGAGAGAAGGGAGTTGCAATAATCCAGACGAGAAGAGATGAGTGAGTGAATTAGTTTTTCTAGGTCAGCAGGTGGAAGAATTTATTTAATTTTTGAAATGGCTCTGATGTGGATGAAGCAGGACTGTAGAACTTTCTTTATGTGTAGGTCTGAATCAAAAATAACTAAAAATAATGAACCGAGGGAACTTTTAACATGGCTGATGTTTTGGTGTGGATAATTGAATAGCATGATTTCTGACTTTGACTCATTTAATTGTAAAAAAAACAAAACATTGGGCCATCTAACATTAATATCCTTGAGACAGTTAAAAGCAACAGCTAGACTTACTTGATCGCCAGGTCTCAGCAGAAGGTATATCTGTAGGTCGTCTGTATCACAATTAAAAGAAATGACGCCGGATAATTTTACCAAGGGGGAGCATATAAATAGAAAATAAAAGGAGGACCAGAAATTGAACCTTGCTGTACACCACAGGTAAAACAAGAGGTAGAGGACGAGTTTCCACTGAGCGGTCCGGCTCGGTTCGTCACGGTACAGCACGCATTTTGCGGCGTTTCCATAGACTAATCCCGGGAAAGATTCCCAAAAAACCGATCCGTACCGTCCCACTTTTTGGGACCTTTCTGTTGGGGTGCCAAGAATGTGGAGTCGACCCGAAAAGTATTGTATTTCTGTATTTCTCCTCGCGGCACACAGCCTTCTCTGAAACAAAGCTTGATTGAGTTTTTGTAATAAAGAGTCACATGCCAGTGACAGAGTAGATGAACTGTGTTGGTTTCGCTTGTGTAGCGTTTTTCTCTTTTGTTGAATTTATTAGTTAGCGGTTAGCTGTTAGTGGTTAGCTGCTATCATGTGATGCTATTTACATAGCGGCTATCATCATCCGGATTACACGCCACCTACCAAATAGTGTGGCTGTGGAAACGCAAACGGGATCGGGCTTAATCGAACCAAACCGTACCAAACTGTACCGATCCGTACTGGACTGCTGTGTGGAAACGCAGCTTAAGGTGACCCCCAAAGGTTCTGTCTCAAAGATAGGAATAAAACCAACTAACAGCAGTGCCCTTGACACCAACCCAGGACTCCAGGCGTCCAATTAAAATGGCTTGATCTACAGTGTTAAATGACGCACTTAAATCTAAAAGAATTAAAATTGCACTGTGTCCTCTGTCAGTAGCCAAGAGTAGGTCATTTACTCTGGTAGGTTTCTGAACTATGGAGTGCTCTAAAACCAGACTGAATATCAAAGAGGTTATTGTCATTCATAAAAGCTCAAATTTGTGTTGAAACCACTTTCTCTAAAATTTTGGATAAACACGGGAGTTTAGAAATTGGCCTAAAATTACTAAGAACAGTGGGGTTAAGATTTGGTCTCTTTAAAAGAGGTTGGACCACAGCATCTTTAAAAGCAGATGGAAAATGGCTAGTCCCCCCTGAACTGCTACCTTATCGTGGTGGGGGAGTTTGAGCACCCGAATGACCCTAGGAGCTATGTTGTCGGGGGCTTTGAGCCCCCAGCAGGGTCACCTAAGGCAAACAGGTCGTAGGTGACGGGTCAGACCAAAAGCAGTTCTCGGGTGAAGAGAGGGGCTGAGCTGTCAACTGATCACCACCTTGTGGTGAGTTGGATACGCTAGCAGGGGAGGAAGCCGGTCAGACTTGGCAGGCCCAAACGTGTAATGAGGGTCTGCTGGGAACGTCTGGCTGAACATTAGCGAGGTCTTCAACTCCCACCTCCGGACAAGCTTTTCACAGATCCCGGGGGAGGCTGGGGACATTGAGTCCGAGTGGACCATGTTCTCCACCTCCATTGTCAAAGCAGCTGCTCTGAGCTGTGGTCTCTGGTGCCTGTTGTGGCAACAATCCCCGAATCCGGTGGTGGACACCGGAAGTAAGGGAGGCCGTCAAGCTGAAGAAGGAGTCCTATCGGGCGTTGCAAGCGCATAGGACTCCTGAGGCAGCTGATGGGTACCAGCAGGCCAGGGAGGGGAGGCAATGGAGGAGGACTTTCGGTCGGCCTCAAGGAAATTCTGGCAAACCGTCCGTCGCCTCAGGAGGGGGAAGCACTGTTTACAGTGGAGGTGGGGAGCTGCTGACCTCAACTGGGGATGTAGTCGGACGGTGGAAGGAATACTTCAAGAATCTCCTCAATCCCACCGTCACGTCTTCCACTGAGGAAGCAGAGGCTGAGTTCTCAGAGGTAGACTCGTCCATCACCCAAGCCAAAGTCACTGAGGTAGTTGGCAAGCTCATTGGTGGCAAGGCTCCAGGGGTGGATGAGATTCGCCCTGAGTATCTTAAGTCTCTGGATGTGCAGGGGCTTTCATGATTGAGGTCGGGGACAGTGCCTCTGGACTGGTAGACCGGGGTGGTGGTCCCTCTTTTCAAGAAGGGGGACCGGAGGGTGTGTTCCAACCACCAGGGAATCACACTCTTCAGCCTCCCAGGGAAAGTCTATTCCAGGGTACTGGAGAGGAGGATCCGGCTGTTAGTCGAACCTCGGATTCAAGAGGAACAATGCGGTTTTCGTCCTGGCCGTGGAACACTGGACCAGCTCTACACTCTCCAGCGGGTACTCGAGGGTTCATGGGAGTTTGCCCAACCAGTCCACATGTGCTTTGTGGATCTGGAGAAGGCATTCAACCGTGTCTCTCGTGGCGCCCTGTGGGGGTTGCTCCGTGAGTATGGGGTTCGGGGCCCTTTGCTAAGGGCGGTCCGGTCCTTGTACGACCAGAGCAGGAGTATGGTTCGCATTGCCGGCAGTAAGTCGGACCTATTCCCGGTGCGCGTTGGCCTCCGGCAGGGCTGCCCTTTGTCACCGGTACTGTTCATTACTTTTATGGACAGAATTTCTAGGTGGGGCCAGAGGGGGTCCGGTTCGGGGACCCCCTCTGGCCCCACCGACCCTCTTCAGTTCGGTGGGGAGTCCTTGCCCCAGGTGGAGGAGGTTAAGTATCTCGGGGTCTTGTTCACGAGTGGGGGGAAGATGGAGCGTGAGATCCACAGACGGATTGGTGCGGCGTCTGCAGTCATGCAGTCACTGTATCGGTCCGTCGTGGTGAAGAAGGAGCTAAGCCGAAAGGCGAAGCTCTCAATTTACCAGTCGATCTTCGTTCCTACCCTCACCTATGGTCATGAGCTTTGGGTCATGACCGAAAGAACGAGATCTCGGATACAAGCGGCCAAAATGGGCTTCCTCCGTAGTGTGGCTGGGCGCACCCTTAGAGATAGGGTGAGGAGCTCGGTCACCAGGGAGGAGCTCGGAGTAGAGCCGTTACTCCTTCACATCAAGAGGAGTCAGTTGAGGTGGTTCGGGCATCTGGTCCGGATGCCCCCTGGACGCCTCCCTAGGGAGGTGTTCTTGGCATGTCCCTCCGGGAGGAGGCCTCAGGGTAGACCCAGGACACACTGGAGAGACTATGTCTCTCGGCTGGCTTGGGAATGCCTCGGGGTCCCACCGGAAGAGCTGGAGGAGGTGTCTGGGGTGAGGGAAGTCTGGGTGTCTCTACTTAGACTGCTGCCCCCGCGACCCATCCCCGGATAAGCGGCAGAAAAATGGATGGATGGAAAATGGCCAGTTAAAAGTTACTTGTTAATAATGGATAAGGTACTGGGTCCAACTGTGCCCAGCACATCTTTGAGAAATTTAGTTGGTATGTTGTCAAGGCTGCACGTAGCTGGATTCATATGAGATAAAATATCTGATCAAATCGGCATAGGATTACGGTAGAAATTTCTAAAGTAATTGGAAACGTGTCTGTAGGAAAGTAAAATAACGTCAGGTGGGATGATCTGCTGCCTAATGTTGCGAATTTTATTCAAAAAAGCCTATAAAAATGTCTTACATGTCTCATGTGAGGCATCAATACAGTAACAAGGGGAGGGGTTAGTGATGAAGTCTAACATTTTGAATAAAATTCTAGGGTTAGAACACACACAAAATTAGATTAGAATAAAAGGATGCTCTTGCGTCTTTAATTGCTTTCTGATAACTGTTCAACGCATCTTTCCAGATTTCTTGAACTGGACTTTTTCCATTTTCTCTATTTTCTTCTCCAGTCCCCTTTAACTCTTGAATAGCATCATAAAGTGGCTGCTTTGGTTTAAAATAATTTCTGATTTTGTATGGAGCAACTGAGTCCAAGGTGGTCTTTCGGATATTGTTAAAATCGGAGACTGTACTAAAATGTGGATTAAAAGCATCTTAGGAACAGGAGCAACAATAAAAAGCTGAACATTTTCCAGCTGAAGTAGGTGGAAGAACACGACAAGAGACAGGTTGACTGTTAAGAACAGGTAAAAATGATAAAGCCATGCTGAATAAAATCAGTTTATGGTCGGACACACAGATAGTTTCAGTGTTGTATGTGCTGAGACCATGATGCAAAACCAAATCAAGGGTGTGACCTTTCAAGTGAGTGGGAACTTTAACTTCCTGAATGATGTTAAAAGAGTCCATGGTGTCCTTAAAATCAGTGCTAAAAGTCTGAGTGGGTGAGCAAACATGAATGTTAAAATGCAAACCTTGTCATACCTGGACATTAAAAATGATAACAAATTTCTGGATATATTTTAATAGGATATGTTTGTGCATATGTCTGTATTTTGTGTTGATCATCAGCAGCTGTGTTTTGTCTGCTATGAAACATTGTGATCTTTGTTCTGCTATTAATCAGTATGAAATCAAAGCTGATATCATTGAATAAATTCTCTGCCTGCACCAGACTGTCTCTATCTACTGGTGTACAAAGAGAAGAAGAAAGCGAAGGAGAAAGGCAGCTGCAACAAGGAGAGGCTTAATGTGACCCTGGAGGTAAGGCCCTCTTGTCCTTACTTCAAGTCTAGAAGACAGAACTGGTGGCTATTTCTTTATTTTCTTTTACAACTTGTTGATGTTGTTGCATTACAAACTTCAGCTTCTACCACATTTATTGCCAGAGTCACTGTATCTTAGTTTAAAATCATAGAAACATTTCTTAAAAAACTGTGGGACCAATATGTCGAACACACAAAAGTATGAAAACAGAGCACAAGATATACATTTGGGAAGGACCTAAGAGGCAGAAGAGATCTATCTTTTTCTATTTGATAGAGGTAGGAGGGATAATATTTTTATATTACAAACTAATTTTGAGCATAAAGTATTTGTACGGAAAGTTACATAACATTTCGGCTATAATTCTCTACCATATGTAGGCTTACATGAGGGTAGCATCCTGACACAAATGTTAAAATGTGGTGTCAGCTTTTTTTTTGTAAAAAACAAAAACAAAAAGCCTATCAGGTTTGCATGAATTTAACCAAACATCATCCATCTTATTATTAATGCTTGTATTTCGGTAGAACTCAGTGGTTTAAAAGGAAACAAGTATTGAAAAAAATCATGCGTTTTTTTTTATATTGTAGAATGTAATTATTTGTGATAAACAAAAACTGTTTTAAAATATATTTCTCATTGGACATTTCTGTGACCATTAAGGGGATTTGTGGCGTGGAACCAGGGGCTGGATATGATGGAGTATCCTACACCCTCTCAATCATCTGCCTGGCACACACGCTGGTCCTGGGCTTTAACAGTCGAGATGCCCTACTGGCCTGGGATTCCCGGGTTTGCTACAGCCTTGGAGAAGGTCAGAATGCACAGCAAGCCATTCCCACTGAAGCTAGTGTGCTCTATTTGCAGTCTATATGCCCAATTCCAAGATTTCTTCCAGAGGTAATAGACATCTTACAAATTCTAGCCAGCAAATGTACTCTGTCTGTTTCCGTAGGCAAACAGTGAGAGCACTGACAACCTCTAGTCTGCCCCAGCTCAACCCGGCATGGGCTCTTTGTCCTTACCACCGCTGACCGGCAGGTCTTTTGTTTCAGCTGCAGCCTGCAACCAAGGCCCAAGACCTGCCTATTAGCAGCAGCCGCCTCCTGTTCCTCCAGCAGTTTCAACTGCTCATTGCCATAATGCCGCTTGTAGAGATAGCCACAAACATCGATTTAAGCACAAGACCTACAAAATTGTAGATTCTTCTTAGCTTTCCTCACAGAGCTTGTGTTGTGTATTGACAGCCTAAGTTTGTCCCTTCTAAGATACCGTCACGCCCCCTTCTGTTGTCATGGTATTCAGTCCTGAGTGAGGAGTTAATACACGTTAAGAGCAACTTCCCTGGTCTCATGTTCCTTCTTTATTAGTTGTAATACAAAAGTACAACGGGTATACAACAAAACTGGTGACAAGGTGGAGCGTTCTCGCATTGTGTTTGTTATTTTCGGTAGAAAGTCCGAGTTTGACGTGTTTATTCCCGCGTGTACAGCGCGAAGCCGAACCTAGGTGACGTGCCTGCTGCCTGCCATGTGGGTGAGACAGCACTGACAGCGCTGCTGCTGCAGGAGGAGGAGGAAGAATCTCCATGGTAAAAAGGAGACTTGAAAGAGACTCTACAAGGGGAAGATCTGCATTAGGACTACAAAAATAAAAGTCAAAAAAAAAAAAAAAAAGAAGAAGAAGAGAACTGATAAACTGTGGAAATAATCACAAGGATAAAGCTAATTGCTGAAATCAGAGGAATTAAGTTAAAGTTACGTGAATATGGCTGCACTTGTCGGAAATATTGGACCGTTTGAAGAAAATACTGAACAATGGAGTTCATACACAGAGATTTGAGTACTTTGTGCTCGCAAACAAGATTAAAGACGATGTCAAAGTGCCGACCTTCTTGAGCATTGTGGGTGGAAAAACATTCCATCTACTGCGTAGTTTAGTGCAACCTGACAAGCCAGGAGACAAGTCCTATGGCCAAATAGTGACAACATTAAAAATATCAATCTAAGCCACGATTATTGCAGAGTGGTTCAGATTCCATCAAAGGAACCAGGAAGAGGGTGAGTCTGTTGCACAATTTGTAGCAGTACTGAAACGCTTATCTGAGCACTGTGAATTTGGATTTTCACTCAATGACACCATACGTGACAGATTGGTGTGTGGTCTTCGCGGTGAGTCAATTCAAAAACGCCTGCTTACAGAGGCTAACCTGACATTGGGAAAGGCCATTGAAATAAGTACATCAATGGAGATGGCCGCTCGAGAAGCACAGCAGCTAAGTGCATCAACCCAAGTGCATAAGTTGTCCCTTGAGCCCAAAAGCAAGACAATTAGCAAGCCATGCTACTGTTGTGGGAAAACAGGGCATCAAGCATCAGAGTGTTGGTGTAAGGACTTTGCAGAAACTGTGGTAAGAAAGGCCATATTGAGCATGTCTGTAAAAGTAAAAAGATGCAGACACAAAAACAGCACACCGACACACAGAAAAGTGGTTTCTACAGAAACAAGAAGAAACGTGTGAACAAGATTGAACATGAACAAGACGAGCAGAGTGACTGTGAGTCTGATGATGAAGATACAGTGTATGTTTTATCTGTGACTGACAGTGATGATGAATACTGGGTTACTCCTCTGTTAGAAAACCGAGCAGTTCGGATGCAAGTGGACACTGGTACGCGTGTTTCCATGGTTTCAGAAGCTGTTTACAAGGAAAAGCTTAAGCATCTTACCCTTCGAGAGACAAAGTTGAAGTTAAGGACTTACACTGGTGAGCCTGTCCCTGTGTTGGGGGTCGTGGATGTAACTGTTGTACACAACAATCAGACAATGACTCTTCCATTGTACATAATTTCAGGAAACCGATCAGCTCTGCTAGGTCACAGATGGCTGAGAAAACTCCGATTGAACTTGCAGGAAGTGTTTCTGGTTAATGATGGAGACACAGCCCCCCTACAGGAGATCTTGAAGAAGCACTCCAAAGTTTTTGACAGAGAACTTGGCAGCATGAAAGACATCACAGTTAAGCTGGCACTCAAACCAGGAAGCACACCAAAGTGTCTGAAAGCTAGGCCTGTCCCATATGCCATTAAACCCAAGGTAGAGGCAGAGTTAGACAGATTAGTGAAGAGTGGAGTATTTGAACCTGTGAGTACAAGTGAATGGGCAAGACCAATCGTTCCAGTCATGAAAAAGGATGGGGCTCCAAGGATCTGCGGTGATTTTAAAGTGACCCTAAACCCCATCTTGACTGTAGAACAGTATCCGTTACCCCTTATCGATGACCTCTTCTCATGTTTAGCGGGAGGTCAGAAGTTTAGTAAGATCGATATATGTCAGGCATATCTCCAGATGCATGTTGATCCAGAGTCACAGGAACTGTTGACCATAGTGACACACAAAGGTCTATATAGGTACCGTAGGCTTCCTTTTGGGATTACCTCTGCTCCAGCACTGTTCCAGAGAGCAATGGACCAGATTCTGAGTGGACTTCCAGGGGTCCAGTGCTACTTGGATGACCTGCTCATCACTGGACCAGACGAACAGTCACACTTAAGGAACCTGGATGCGACACTGCAAAGGCTGGAGGAATATGGTCTGAAAGTCAGGAAAGACAAGTGTGAGTTTTTTCGACCATCTGTCGAGTACCTGGGGCATGTCATTGACAGCTTCGGACTCCACAAAGCACCATCAAAGGTGAAGGCTATTGTGGAGGCTCCATCCCCGAAGAATGTGAGCCAGTTGAGTCATTCCTGGGCTTGCTGACATACTACGCAAGGATCGTGCCCAACCTCGCTAACAAGTTGAAGCCGCTCCATGAGCTTCTTAACAAAACCAAGACATGGAAATGGACAGACAAATGTGAGAGAGCTTTCAAAGAAGTGAAGATAGCCCTTTCTACGTCGGAGGCCCTCACTCATTTTGACCCTATGTTACCACATGTGACGCCTTGCTGTATGGTGTGGGCGCAGTAGTGTCACACATTATGCCATCAGGGGAAGAGAGGCCAATCGCCTTTGCATCACGGACACTGAGCAAAGCTGACAGCAATTACGCACAGATTGAGCGTGAAGCCTTATCTATAGTGTTTGGAGTGAAGAAATTTCACCATCTCTTCGGCAGGAAATTCACGCTACTGACTCACCATCGACCTCTTACCTCTATCTTTGGTCCTCATACTGGTATTCCATCGCTTGCGGCCAGTCGTATGCAGCGATGGGCTCTGTTATTGTCTGCCCACCAGTATGACATTAAGTACAGGAAGTCAGACCTGCACGGAAATGCTGATGGGCTCTCAAGGCTCACATTGCCTGTCAAACACACTGAATCAACACAAGCTGACATCTTCTACTTCAAGGCAGTGACTCCAGCTCCGGTAACCTCGACTCATGTTAAGAAACACACACGCACAGACCCAATCATGTCTGAGGTTTTGGACATCATCACTTGTGGGAGGAGAGGGGAAATGACACCGAGCCTGAAGCCTTACCTGGTGAGAAGAAACAAGCTCTCAGTCCAGTCTGGATGCCTCTTGTGGGGCTTTCGTGTCATTATTCCACCACCACTGAGAGAGAAAGTGCTTGACAAGCTCCACTCTGGACACTGTGGGGTTGTACGGATGAAAGAAATAGCATGCAGTTATTTCTGGTGGCCAGGTCTTGATGCAGTTATTGAGGAGAAAGCAAAGTCTTGTTCTGCTTGCCAGAAACAGAGAAACCTCCCACAGCTAGGTCCATTACACCCGTGGGACTGGCCGGAAGAACCGTGGCAAAGAGTCCATATAGACTTTGCTGGGCCATTAGAGAACCGCATGTTTTTAGTCATAGTCGACGCCCACAGCAAATGGCCTGAGGTTGTCGTCATGAAGAGCACCTCTTCAGAGAGAACCATCGAAGCACTAAGGTCTATTTTCAGCCGTTTTGGTCTGCCACAACAGCTTGTTAGTGATAACGGCCCACAACTAGTGTCTGAAGAGTTTGAGACATTCATGGAGGAGAATGGCATTCAACACATCAAGTCTGCACCGTATCACCCAGCTACAATTGGGCTCGCTGAAAGATTTGTACAGACCATGAAGTAAGCTCTCACAACATCGCAAGGCACACAGTCTCTCAACAGGCGCCTCAGTGCTTTCCTGTTGTCTTACAGAAACACACCTCATGCTACCACCAAGGTGTCTCCTGCCTCGGCTATGCTCAAGAGACAGCTCCGCACTCGACTTGACCTCCTGAGACCTCAAAAGACAAAAGATGTCATGCACCTTCAACAGAGAGCTCAAGTGGAGAGAAGAACAAAAGCAAAGTTTCGGCGTTTCACAGCTGGAGACAGTGTGCTTGCCCGAAATTACACCAAAGGGATAAAGTGGATGCCGGCAACAGTGGTTGCAAAAACAGGTCCTGTGTCATATACAGTAGAAACCAGGGATCATCTCATCTGGAGAAGACACATCGATCAACTGCTCCACACTTCTGGTTCCTGTGGTGACTCATCTCAGCCAACATCCCTTGTTCCAGAGCTGGTGTGCACCCATCACCAGAACCACCCCAGATGCAACCTTCAGGAATGGACACTGTCCCAGGCACACCCAGACCTGCTCAGGTGCCTACAACTGGCATCACCCATACCAGGACTTGTAGAGTCACCACCAAGAGACTATGTAACTGATGTAACTGACTTACCTCTAGGTCGTACTTTCCCTAGAAGAGTCAGACGACCCCCTGATAGACTGTTGTTGTAGTTAGAGACTAACCCTCCACATTGGGGCAGAATAATCCCCAGAGTTCAGTCTGGGAATTGAGGTAGTCTACCCTCTTTCCCTAGTTCAGGCAAAAGTTCTATAGCCATAGAAGTTGTTAACAGTTCATTATAAAAATAAGATATCCAGTTGATAAGAACTGTTACGTAATTGAAAAGAGTGCGAAAAGAGTGAGAGACTTTAAAGAGAACATTCTATGATTGTTAAATGTTTTGCTTTTGTTCAGAGAACATCAAAAGTAAAGGGGAGGAATATGTTGTGTACATATGTTGTCTCCTTCTTTATTCGTTGTAATACAAAAGTACAATGGGTATACAACAGCTTGTTAGCATAGCATCCTAGCAAGGAGGCAGATGTTACTTTTAAATTCTGGCAGTGAGGTCCCACCGTCTGATCTACAGATAGGTCTATAGCATCAGTTGGTCGAAAACATGAGGAACTAGCGATGTAGTTTCACTCCCTCTTACCAAAGCAGCCTCCAAAGATGCAAAATTATGATTTTGCGTTATCCGAGGCACCTTTTTCAGACAAGAAATGCAGAACTTTCTCGTCTTAGGGAAAAGTGAGGACAGGATGCACAACCATTCAAAAATACCACCAGGTTTCTAATGATACAAAGCTAATAATGCAAATTGGTGAAATAGCCCTTTAATATGAATATTAATTCATTCATTTAGTCGTCGTAAAAAAAAAAGTGGCATTCTATTCCCATTCCACACTCTTTTACATTCATGTCTTTGATTCAAACAATACTTTGCCACTGAAATCAACCTTCAGGCATACAAGCCAAAAAGGTAGGATGGCCTGGAGGCCAATCAGACATGGGGGATAGTTCAAGTGGGCGTCGGAAGGCCGACCAAATCCGGGGAATAGTTCAGGTGGGCGGCCAGGATGAAGACCAAACGCGGGGGCTAAATCAGGTGGATTGCCCAGAGGCAGACCAAATGAAGGGGATAGTCCAGGTGGGCGGCCAGGATAGTTTAGGTGGACGGACCCAAGGCCAACCAAACACCACGGAAAGTTCAGGTGGGCAGCCTGGAGGCCACCCAAACACTGGATGCAGTTCAGGGGGGCGGCCAGGTGACTGACCAATTACGTGAATCAGTTCAGGGGGACGTCCAGGTGGCTGACCAACCATGGGAATCAGTTCTGGGTGATGACCAGATTGCTGACCCACCACGGGGATTAGTTCAGGGGGAACCCAGTGATGGGGAAGGTTCTTTGCCAAGAGCCCAGTAGCCAGCAGAACCACCAACAAGTGGCCGGTGCCAAACACCGGGGGATGGTCAGGAGATGGCTGGACCCCAGAGGAGACGTTGTCAGGTGTCGGCCAGACTGCCGAGGGGACATCGTTAAGTGTTGGCCGGACCACCGAGGAGACATCATCAGCTGTCAGCCAGACTGCCGAGGGAAGGTCAGGTATTGGCCGGACCGCCGAGGAGAAGTCGTCAGATGACGACCGCCGAGTAGACATCCGGTGCCAACCCGACCTCCTTTGCAGAATCCGGATAAGAAAAGCGTGAGGCACTCTTCAGGAACAGGAAACAGGGGGCGCTCTGCGGTACCAGGAAGCAGAGGCTCTGAGGCACCAGGAGGCCGAAGCCTGGGCTGAGGTTTGAGCTGAGAACTAGGCTGAGGACTGAGTTCTAGGCCGAGGCTCAAGTTGAGGCCTTGGTTGAGGCCTGGACTGAGGCTTAGGCCCCGTTTACACGGAGTGTAACAGTGTGACAGAAACGCATCGAAACAACCCCACTCCGGATTCGAAGTACAAATCGTCTACGCGGCAGGTCTTGCCTGAGTGAAAACGATGTAGTTCTCACGCCTGGCCAGTAGTGGGCAGTGAAACTTTACAGCGCAACACTCACCAGTATAACCACTTCCTCCACAACATCCTCTTTAGCGTCTTGTTCTCCCGAGTCTTCCCCAAATGCTGCATATGGTCGCCCTGCGCTTGGGTAAAGGTTGAACTATTTGCCGCAAGTATTCAGTGCTCTTTCGGCGGCGACATACACGATGTATCATATCAAGGTTCTGTTTTATAAGACTATACAACGCGAATAGCTGCTGAAGCACCTAGCACAAATGAATCCACTGCCATTGTTGTTTGTTCTTGACTACTGCGCATGTCCAAATTTATGGGGGAATGTGGTGAGGTCATCGCAGCCAGAGAGTTCGCTCCGTTTCGTTCACATGACTGCGATACGCCCCCCGTATCAGTTTTGCTCCACCCTGGAGGTCGAATTCAAAAGCTTGCGTTTTCACCCCCGTGAAACACCGACACCGTGTGAATGAAAGGCCAATCTGATACTCAACTGTTTCGTTTTACTGTAACAGCGTCTCCGTGTAAACGAGGCCTTAGGCTGCTTTGGATGACTTGACTCAAGGGCAAAAACTCGGGGATCAAAAAATATTTTTGTCCGGGAAGCATATGCTTAAGCCAAGGTCTTGAGTTAATCTCCTTTCGAGCCTCAGAAAGAGCTGCCATTCTTCCCTCATCCGAACAATCCCTAAAGTCATTGTGAAATCATGTGAGGTTCTTTGTAACCTCATGTAAATCCAAAGAAAAAAAACCTGCTAGGTCCATAGCGTGGTCAGTTCATTCTGTCACATTCAGAGATAGAAAAACAGGGAGGTGGACCCAATTGCAGTAAAAAAAACTAATATTTATGAAACAAAAGCCAAAAAACAACACACTCAAAGAATATTCCCAAGTTGTCCAACAAAACCACTAGGAGAAAAACAAAATAAGTCGCAAGTTGCTTTTGGTAGCGGAACCAAAAGCACTAACTAAATCCACGGAGAAGAGGGAGACAAACAACAAGTTAAAGACTTCGGATTACACATGACACTCAACGGATAAACTACACTGAACTGACAACATGAGGGAAGGAACACAGAGACTAAATAGACCTGGGGTAATCAGCCACAGGTGAGACTAATAAGACAGGTGAGGACAATCAGGGTAATCAAGACAGGAGGGAAACATAGAAAGACAACACAGAGCACTTTGTAGTAAAACATGGAACTCTGAAGAAACACAAGGAACTAAAGGATGTAGGAAAACTCAGAGAAACACAGTGAGAAGACATTTGAAATTAAAACTGGAAACACTAAAGACTAAACATATAAACACAAGCACTACACGAGAAATCCTTCACACACAAACACCATGACAGTGGGGGGGCTTGCAAATATGATAGATAGATGGATGGATGGATGGATGGATGGATGGATGGATGGATGGATGGATGGATAGATAGATAGATAGATAGATAGATAGATAGATAGATAGATAGATAGATAGATAGATAGATAGATAGATAGATAGATAGATAGATAGATAGATAGATAGATAGATAGATAGATAGATAGATAGATAGACAGACAGATAGATAGACAGACAGATAGTAGCAGTATACAGACAGGCAGGACACAAGACATTAGTTACAATACACACCCGCTGTCCCCCTCCCTTCTGTATACAATAATCCCCAAATAAGATTTAGCAGCCCCTAAGAGTAAACATAATTACAGGTTAAACCTGTGCAGTTAGCATTAGACTTAAACTTATATAGCATAAATGTACATAACCTGTGAAGGAGAGAAAAACGCTGATTAAAAGAGACCTGTAAACAGTTAAAGAGCCGTAGAAACAAAAAGTGCTGACCTTCTAGAAGCAAGTGTTATTTGTGCATGTACAGTGTTTGAGGTAGTGCCAGGGGTGAGTACAGTCAAACAGTCAATGCAGACAGTTAGGGATGCAGATTGGGCCATTAAAATGCTCAGCAACATAAAGGAGCAGTGATTAGCATTAAGTATCCAAAACAATAAGGTGAGACCAGCATTAAGTGTCCAAAACAATAAGGTGAAACCAGGAGTGATAAGGGTGATTGTCATTGAAGTACCCATCTATTGAGGAGCAGATCAGCATTGAGTGTCAAGGCAATAGAGTGAAACTTGACCTAGTTAGGGTGATCATGTCAACCCATACAGATGTAGCATAACAATACGGTAGGATGAAACCAGACATAATTAGGGTGATTATCATTAAAGTGACCAGTGCTCAGTAAGGTGACTATCAATATGCATTAAAGTGTCCAACTGGAGGCTGACTCTGAGGTCAGCAGTGCAGATAGATAGATAGATAGATAGATAGATAGATAGATAGATAGATAGATAGATAGATAGATAGATAGATAGATCGATAGATCGATAGATCGATACTTTATTGATCCTGAGGGAAATTCAGGGCATCCAGTAGCAGTATACAGACAGGCAGGACACAAGACATTGGTTACAATACACACCCGCTGTCCCCCCTCCCCCCTGTATACAATAATCCCCCAAACAAGATTTAGCAGCCCCTATGTGACTAAGAGTAAATATAATTACAGGTTAAACCTGTGCAGTTGGCATTAGCATTAGACTTAAAACTTATATAGCATAATGTACAAAACCTGTGAGGAGAGAAAAACATGTGTGCTGGTTAGAAGAGACCTGTAAACAGTTAAAGAGCCTTGGAAACAAGGGCTGACCTTCTAGAAACTAGTTACATGTGTATGTACAGAGGTCTTTGAGGTGCAGATGAGGAGTGAGAAAAAAAAAGTGAGAAATTAGTCCAGGATTCACCGTGTGCTTCTTCAATGCCGTGACAGTGAAGTGTTGTACAGTCTTATGGCCAGGGGGACAAAAGAGTTCTTGAGTCTGTCCGTGGAGCACGACTGTGACAGCAGTCTATCACTGAACATGCTCCTCTGCCCGGTGAAGGTGCTGTGCAGGGGGTGGTGTGTGTTGTCCATGATGGAGAGTATTTTGTCCTGAGTCCTTCTCTCTACCACTGTCACCAGTGAGTCCAGCTCTGTACCCACCACAGAGCCAGCCCTCCTCACCAGTCTGTCCAGGCATGCTGCATCCCTCTTCTTGCAGCTTCCTCCCCAGCACACCACTGCGTAGAAGAGGGCACTGGACACCACAGACTGGTAGAACATCTGCAGGAGCTTTTTGCAGATGTTGAAGGACCACCGGGCGTTCGCAGGAAGTACAGACGACTCTGTCCCTTCCTGCAGGTAGTGTCCATGTTAGGCAACCAGTCCAGCTTGTCATCCAGTTGCAGCCCCAGGTACCCGTAGGGCTCCTGTACTCCTCCTCCTGTCCATCCCTGACACAACCAACTATCACAGTGTCGTCCGAGTATTTCTGCATGTGGCAGAGCTCAGAGTTATACTGGAAGTCAGAGGTATACAGGGTGAACAGGACGGGGGAGAGCACAGTCCCCTGTGGTGCTCCAGTGCTGCTGACCACTGTGTCAGATGTGCAGTCCTTCAGTCTGACGTACTGTGGTCTCTCTGTGAGGTAGTCAGTAATCCACCTCACCAGGTGCGAGTCCACCCTCATCTCGGTCAGCTTGTCTCTCTGTAGGAGGGGATGGATGGTGTAAAAAGCGCTTGAGAAATCAAAGAACATGATTCTTATCACGCTGCTCCCTTTGTCCAGCTGAGAGTAAGCCCTGTGTAGCAGATAGAGAATGGCATCGTCCACGCCCACCTTTGCCTGGTATGCAAACTGCAGGGGATCCTGTGCGTGTTGGACTTGGGGTCTCAGGTGTTGGAGCAGCAGCCCTTCAAAGGTCTTCATAACGTGGGATGTCAGAGCGATTGGTCTGAAGTCGCCTGGCTCACTGGGGTTTTTCTTCTTGGGGACCGGGGTGAGGCACAAGGTCTTCCAGAGCACAGGAACCTTCCTGAGCTGCAGGGTCATATTGAAGACGTGCTAAAGTGGCTCCCCCAGCTCAGCAGAGCAGGCCTTTAGCATCCTGGGACACACCTTGTCCGGGCCTGCTGCCTTCCTGGGACGGAGTCTTTTCAGCTCCTTGCTCACCTGGTCCCTGGTGATGGTGGGGGGGAGGGGGGATGAATTGTCTCTGGGGATTGTGTTTGTCCTGGTGGAGGTGTTGGGGGGAGTGAGAGGAAGGGAGGGGGTGTGTAGAAGGGGGGCTGGGGGGACAGGCACTGGCTGCAGCGACGGGGCAGTCAAACCTGTTAAAAAACAAGTTGAGCTGGTTTGCTCTCTCAGGGTCCCCGTCTTCTGCGTTGTTGTTTTTCTTCTTACAGCCTGTGATGGTTTTCATGCCCTCCCAGACCTCCCTTATGTTATTCTTCTGCAGCTTCTGCTCTACCTTTCTTCTGTACTCCTCCTTTGCCTCTCGGAGTCTGACCTTGAGTTCACCCTGCACATGCTTCAGCTCTGCCTGGTCTCCCTCCTTTAATGCCCTTTTCTTCCTGTTGAGGATCTCCTTGTCATCACTGGTAATCCAGGGCTTGTTGTTCGGGAAGCAGCGCACAGTTTTAGTGGGAACCACAACGTCCATACAGAAGTTCATGTAGTCAGTTGTGCAGTGTGTGACCCCGTCAATGTCCTCACCATGAGTCTCTTGCAGGGCACTCCAGTCAGCGGTCTCAAAACAGTCTCTGAGAGCCTCCTCTGCCTCAGGAGACCACTTTCTGAAGGTGCGTGTTGTTACCGGTTGTTAACGGTTGATATGTTCCTCTACCAAAGGGAAACCCTGCAGGAGATTAAGGACATAAAGTAAATATTTTGGAATGTGAGAATAGGGTGAAGGAAGAGGGCATGTACTAAAGTTGTATCTGTTCTTCCAAGTATATTTCAGAAGAGAAGTTACTCTCATTAATTTGCAAAATCTACTGAACAGCAGAACTTTATGTTATGCAGAACATTTTTAGCTAAAGGGGAGGAGGAGAAGAGCGTCCCAGGTCCTAACAGAAAAATGTAATCCACTTTTATATGGTTAAATGTCGGGAGAGAGACATGTCCCGGACATTATGGTAATTCCAAGTGTATTGAAGTATGTTCTGAATCAAGGCTTAAAAGAAATTCTGCACCTCAACAGTTATTGTTGCGTTCTCCTCCTTGAGAGCCTGTTCCTGCATAATGTGAAGACTGCAGGAAAAGTCACACTCCAACTGTCATGACTCTTGTAAACTTGATGATACACACATTTTTACTAGGGATACTATTATTACCTTGTTAGAAGAGTTTTTTCAGTTTGCACATGCTGACTCAAATCATAAAGTGTCACAAGAAAAGCTTCAAATAGTTTCATTAAATAAAAAATCAGAAATGTACTATTTTTAATGAAATTTAAATAACTATACTTTTTTTTTTTTTTTTTTTTAAAGATTTGTTTTTGGCCTTTTTGCCTTTAATGATAGAGGGAGGAAAGTGGATAGAGTCGGAAAGGGGGGAGAGAGTGGGGAGAGACATGCGGGAGATGGGCCACAGGCCGGACGCGAGCCTGGGCCGCCCGCGTGCGAGGACTGAGCCTCAATACGTGGGGTCGCGCGCACTGCCGCTGCGCCACCGGCGACCCCAAATAACTATACTTTAACACCTGTCCATTGGTTGACCTGATTTTTATTTGTTGACTTTACCCTCTTACTTTAAAAAAGGTTATCTCTGTCATCCTCTGTCCAAAATACAGCCTGCACGATATTTTTTATGCTCCATCTCACTCCTTTTTCACATAGCATTTGGTCATTAAATATCTCACATTTTAGTTTAGCCTTGAAATGAAAAAAAACTGCAGTTTTAAAATGAGGAGCTAATGTTGTAAAACATTTTCCAGCATACGGAGTGGTACAATAAAAAAAAGAGTACAACAAACATTTTAGCCCAAAGTGTAAAACTGAATGTTGAGAATCGACGCCTCAGTTTAACTATTGTAAGAGATGGCTTTAGAGTGTGTTTTCTCTGTTTGATGTATTTGAAATGTATCAGTCTTGATTTGTCACAAGGGCTTTCTAATTCAAGAATGATGACTACATCTTTCCCATATCATTTGCCTGCTTTTGGTCAACAGTGCCTCTTTGAGGCTTTTGTCTCAACATTATGTTGGGACCCTTTCAGCTAAATGTCCCATCTTGCAAAGTGCAAATACCAAGACTTACTGACTACACATGCTTTAGTTCAAGCATTTCGTCCTGCTATGGTCCTTTAAAAGCTGGTGTCTGTGCTGGTTCCCATGTAGCTGTCAGTTACATCGTTTGCTAAGCACAGTGCAAGTCAGACAGAAGAGTTGCTTCGTCAGTGTAACACAGTTTGAAGCAAAGTAAGGTGAGCTTACTCTTTAAGGTCTCTACATAATTTTTATTGAAGTTTGTCTTTCAATATTTCTTTATTTTTTTTTTAAATAAAAAAAACCTTGCATAAATGTGCTTGTTCTTTAGGGGGATACATTTATTCTTCTTATAGTGTTGTATTCACTCATCTTTTGTGTATGTGGTATTCTGAAACATTTGGAAATGTAGACATTAGCTACAGAAAAGTGCCTCAGCAAAAACTGCTTGATGAACGTCTTTATTATTGTATCCACACTCATTTGTTAAAATGTGCTTAAAATGTCTAATCTCCCCTTGGGGATTAATAAAGTATATATATATATTTTTTAAATGTATGCGTGATCTACCATGTTGATTTTTATGTGTGATCATATTTGTTCTATGATTTATTTTTCGATTTTCATGTTGTTGTGAGACATGATGTGAAATCCACGCAACAAAAACTTTTCTCTCTGCTTCTCTTTCTCTTTGTTTATTAGTCCACAGGTTCAGTGTCAACGTGGAGCCAGGTACCAAACTTGAAAGCGGCCCTGCTTCCCTCCACCTATGCAACAATCTACTGGTCCTTACTAGACGTGTACCACCTGTCATCATTGGCCACTGGAAGTTGTCAGCATTACGTCGATATGGGGCTGTGCCAAATGGCTTTGTGTTTGAGGGGGGGACTCGCTGTGGAGTCTGTAAGTAAATTGTAGACAGAAATATATTATATATAACAATTATAGTGGATATAAATTATTCCACTCTTAACTTGGGATGTTATCAGTGCTTGATAGGTCTTGATAGGTGCTGTTTCAAATTTAAGAAAGTCTCCATCTCGTGATAACAGAGTAGTGGGGAGGACAGGGGTTGTCCCGCTAGGGATCAAACCAGTATGATTTGAAATACAGAATGTCCTGGCTACAGTTACCCTATAGTAACTTTTCAACTATTAAAACTGCCTACTTACACTTAAAGATAAAATTGTCTTGCACTTGAAAGTACTTCATCACGTTTCTATTGGGCAACAGTGAATGTATGCACTGGATGGATCCTTCATGGCCCTTGCACCATTTGTCTGCCATATTTGAAGCAGCCTTGGAAATTGGATAACCTTTCAATGTGCTGCTAGGTCTTTGTCCTTCACAAGATGCAGTCCCAGAATTGAGACACAGCTAGAGAAATAATTCAACATCCTGTTATGAGGTCAGCCCTTTAGGATCAAAGAACTTCTTTTAAATATTTATGTACGTTTCTTCAGACATAAATCCTTAATTGAAGTCAGTAAGTTAATTTTTTTCATAAGTTGTACGCAGAGTATTTGTGCTATTATTTGTATAATAATTCTAATTAAACAGAGGAAACAGATTCTGATCTTAAGTATATATTTTGAAGAAGAAATCATATTTTTAAAATGTAAATCCTGTAAGATGTTTTGAGCTGGCTATGAAACAAAATAATTGTGATATTAATATTCATATTTATAAGCCATAAATAAACAAGACCATCAACTTAAAGGTTGACAATTTCTCTATGATAGTTTTAATAAACCTTAACTGCAATGTAGTTAATAGACAAGGCAATAAACAGCATGCTGCAGGAAAAAAAAAAAAAAAACATGTGTTACAGATTTAACTCTTAACTCTTTGAGAGATATGTCCAGAGGGGGCACCAAAATAGACCCAAACGAGGGGTGTTGTTGGCCTAGTTATCTGCGCCATATATTGATTAGTCCCTGTGCCCTATGTACAGAGGCTTTAGTCCTTAAAAGGGGTTGCCTGGGTTCAAATTTGATCTTTGGCTCCTTTACAGCATGTCATTCCCCCACTCTTTCTGCTCAATTTCTGACACTATTGTCACTATTTACAGTTACCAATATATACAATGAATAAAATACTTCCGTATCTAAGTGTCTGACTCTCAAAGGAAGGAGTTATAGAGTTTGATGGCCACAGGTAGTAATGACCTCCTGTGGTGCTCTGTTTTTCATCTTGGGGGAATCAGTCCATCACTGAATGTGCTCAAGAGTTTTTAACACAGACATGTGATTCAAGTGTCCGTGGAGTAATTTTATCCACTTAAGAATTACTTTCTTTGTTATAACTCAAGCAATGTGTGCATATCCACTAAACAAAGATGTGTATGTTCTGAGCTGGCTTTGTGTGGTTGGGCGAGAGTTTTTGCCAAATACAGTTTGACACAGGCCGCCTCAACATCCAGTTAATATTAATGGAAAGAATGAGAGGAGTGCAAACTTTTTTAGTTCTAAGTGTTCGTTGGTGAAAGGTTTACTTGCGCCAATAACATCTGTGTCCCTGATTTAATGAAGGTAAGTGGAAATATGTTGGGGGGTTTTTTTAGAACTGTGATGTGAGTGTGTCTGTAAATGTGTGTTTAAACAGCTTCATAGCTTCTACAGGAATAGCCATGAGGCCCATAGGCTCCGGTTTCAGTGTTGATGAGCAACATCTATAAATACCAGCCTCCCCTTGTAGTGATCACTAAGCCTATCCAATTGGGTGTGCTTGCAAACATCGGCTGACAGTTTTAGCTTTAGCTTATCAACATATTATTATTGCAACATATATTTGTACACATTAACTTGATGAGTATATGAGAGGTATATCTGTGCTTAGCAGTCTTTTTTTGTGTTGTTAGGTTTCATTCACAACTTAACAACTGTTGTTTATACAGTCATGTACAAATCTTTTTTGAAACAATAACCTCGCTACCAAAAAAATATGAGAAAGGGAAATAAGCATATGTTGCTAAATTGCTAAAATCCCTTCCATCATTGCGAAAAAAGAAGGTTCACATGGTATGTTGAGTTATTGCACTTACCAAAAAAAAAAAAAACACACTTGTTCTATGATGAAAGGGGTAAGTCTCAAAGAGTTGACATAATTAGTTCAAAGTCCATTAAATCCTCCTCACCAAAATTCATTTCCACTGGTGTTTTTAAGACTGTAACACAACAAGTTATTTAACATTTTGGTGTTTGGCTGATAAAAGGCACAATGCTTCTTTTACCATTTTGCATTTTGTGTTTAAAATTAGCAAAGCACAGGTGTTGATGTACCGTATAACTCAATTAAATGTGGCATTCTCTTTTACATACTGATGTGGTTACAAACTTTTGCAAAGAAAAACTTGGCAATGGAAAGAGCATGTTTTCTGACCACATTGCCTTTATACTTGGGGCAGCTGTGGCTCAGTGCTCGTGTCTCTCACTCATTCACTACTTGACATTTGTGCTGTGCAAAGCCCTTTACATAGCAGTTGTCGGTTGAGCTTTGAGTACAACGGATGCTTCACATCACGTCACATATAGGGCAGAATTAGATAAAATGTACAGGTTCCTATAATTCCTCATAAGCATTCCCTTGGTGACAAAGGCAATATATACTCCATTTTAATGGGCAGGATCCTATAAACAATGGTTTTAGAAAAATGCCACAGCACTAAACATACTGAATTTGTAACACACTTTAATCAAATGCTGATTGTGATTGTTTGTTAATGTGGCAGGGGCAAAGGAGGACAAAGGAATTTGTTGTCCAAGAGTCTATTTGGCTCCAACAAACTTCTAAAGCAAAAACTATTAAAACTGTGCTTCAAAAATTGTATTGCACACATTTTTTTGTAAGTCTCCATGGCAACATCTTATTCTCATAATATATTTCTTATAAGGATCTTTTAGATGTGATACTGCCTGACCATAAAAGGCTTTTTAAATTAGTAAAGACATTTCTTCTTTCTCTAATTTCATAGGAAGTAGATGCGCAGCAGTATGTTTTAACCAGTTATATTGTTAAGTGTTTGGACTTAGTTTCTCATCTTAAATTGGATGTGATGATGTGGCTATGAGGCCAAGCTTTCCTAAATTAGATCAAAGTATGATTGCTAAAATGTTACGGTCTTAAGCAAACAATTGCCTTTCCAACAGCCTTCTTTAACTCCATCTTCTTTATTTGAGTTGTCCATATATGAATCGTGTCTCCCTGTCACTAATAATAATTTCCGTCTTTGTCTCTTTCCATCTATAAGGGGCTGGTGTTTTCTTCTTGTCCTCTTCTGAAGGAGAACATATCAACTTCCTATTTGACTGCATTGTCAGGGGCATAACACCCAGCAGCAGGGCCCCTCATGGCCTGCGACCTGCCCTGCCAGGTGATGACACTTATACGTGCACACACGCTGTCACACAAACAAACATACATAATTTGAACTATTATAAAATTTGACATAACAGGATGTGCTTAGAACATGATCTGTGCTTTGTGAGGGGACATTTTGTAGTAAATAGTTATTTTAATAAACGTATAATCAAAAGAGACCCAGGTTTACTGCCTGTTTAAAGTGCATGCTTGGCATTATGTCAGATGCCATGTTAACGGAAACTTCACATAAAAATGTCCCCCTCCACATTAGAGGTCATGGCTTATGTGTGATTTTTTCTATTGGAACATCCTGCTAATTTCACGGGCATTTCTGAGGCCACAAATGTCGAGACAGAGGGTTTTACGACAGCTGCAATCAGAATAGTTGTACAGGATGAATATTGAGGCTCTAACAATACTGTAACTCTAAACCCAATAACAAAAAAATATCCTGTATGTATTCTTAACATGCTGATATTGTCTCTATTTAATCATTTATTCATTTTTGTTGGGAATTTATGCTGCACTGGGAAATATACAGCAACTAATATTTTTGTAGATTAAGCAAGCAAAAAAAGTGTGCCAATTTATGACTATAGCCGTATCAGTACAAATGTATTCAGACAAATTAAAACACTTTTTATTAAGCTCCAGCCTACAATTAAGTTTTTCCCTTGTCAGCCAACCTATGTCACTCTGCTATGAGGCACACTGTAATCCCAAAACATTGAGTGCAGTGAGATGCAGCTATATTTAGCGTAGAATAGCTTTGTTGACACCTCACCTCACGTAGCATAGTGAAAAAACTTGGTGTCCATATGTTAGCATTAGCTGCTGCATTCCAGAGGCTGAGATCTTGGGTTAGTTTGTTGACACTGACACCTATGCACACAAACACCCTGAGCCACTGCACCATGCATTTGGCAGACACAAACACTGTAAGTATATATAGCAGGCTTTAAATGTATAATTGGCAATGTATTACACTAAACTGATATTTTAAGACACACTCGAGGCGCCTATATTCTCCTGTAGGATATGTTTAATTAACATGTTGGGTTAGCAGTTGGAAACACACTCCCGCACTGAGCATCTCATAGGGAAGCTAATGCAGTAGCACTCAGCTTCAGCTTACATATATCCAACTGAAAATGAAGTTTACACTATATTCTAGCCTAGCTAAGTGACATATGACGTATAGATATTTTTGCAGAAGAACATCAACAATCCGATGTCTTCAAAAAGATCAAATATGAATCACCTTGAAATATTTTTTTCAAGTTTGTATCTTTATACATGCCATCAAAATAGTTAATTTCAACCAGACTTATTTTGGCAAAAGTCAGACTGCTTAATGATTCTAAGAAAATTACATTGTCTTTGTAAAGAGCTAGAAAATACTCACAGGTAGAGTATTTTTTTGTGCAGTTTTTTTTTATTTATTTATTTTTTTGGGAAATGTGTGTATGAACAGCAGACCCCAATGCTAACCCAGATTCAGCTGAGAAACGGATCATTCAAGAGGTATCAGAACTGGAAAAAAGACTCAGCATGTTGTCTATCTGCAGCCTTGCAAGCAGCACAGGTATGTTATTCTATTTAACTTTACACATGGCTACATGTCTTATGGGCAACTCAGGAGCACTTTGTGGTGTATTGCATGCATCATCACTTTGTCAAGTAAGGCTAATTGTGACACCTTCTGTCCACACAAAGGTTTAATTTGTGAGACATTTATTAGACTTTTTTAAAACATTGTTTGTCATAGTTATGTATTTGTAATATTCAGAAATATGGAACGCAGTATTGTTAGAGATCATATAGCTATTTTTTTATGACGAGCTCTAAAACTCTAAAAGAAAGTTGCCAAAAAAACAACCTCTTTTCTTTCTGTTCTAAATTCACCTGAACATCTGTTAAAATCTCTTTATAAGATACAATATCTCTCACTCCTTTAGCATCCACTTACAGCTTCAACACATCTGTTGCGGGGGATGACCAAAGTAGCATCTCCAGCTCCTCCTCTAGCCAATCGGATGCAAGCTATGGAAGCAGACTTCCATTTTGGGTGGAGCCATTAACTGGATCTCATCCCTCAAATGAGACAGCATCCTCAACCCTGAAAGCTTTAAGCAGTTCAGATGACCGACTTTATGCTGCTTTGATGGGAAACTCCAGGACTCATCTATCCTCCAACCCGCTCCATCCTCGTGCTCTCCATGATAGTGGACGACAGAGCTCCTTAGACAGTGGGATTGGTATAGCAACAGCCAGTCAGTCGTCTTATTCAGGGAGCTTCTCCTCCTTTACAGGGAGTCTTGACACAGCTTGCCAGGGAGGAGTACAAGAGTTTTGTTCCTTGACCAGCCTTTTAGGCTCTCCTCCTCCTCCTCTTCTACCACTGTCTACACCTTCATATGTTCCTACATCATCTCCTCCTTCTCAGTCCACACTTACCTTAGAGCAAAGTTCAGCTACCTCCCTCTGTCCATGTGCATCCAGATCTAGCTCTAGTGCAACCTGTAGGCACCGTGCAGAATATCAAATCCCCAGTCTGCTCAGTCGTCAGTATGACACTCCCAGGAATTTACTCCAAGCACTCTCCCAAAGGAATACGTCCTCCATAGAGGGCCAACCTGAGCTGGAATGGGATAGCATGAGCAGTAGTGATGGAGGGTCTAGTCAGGAACAAAGGATGACCAGAAGTCCCACAGGACTCATGGCTCAGTGTCAAGCCACAATGCAACCCTTGCACTCTTGGGGCAGTGAACATATGCTCTGTGTAGACAGTGAGGGGAGTTCCACACCGAGGCCACAGCAAGTTCCTGGAGGTTTGGATTATGGAGAAAATCAGGTACTAGCAGTTTCACACACTCACTATTCTTGGTCAAGGGCCTAAATGGAAAGTACAAAACTTCTGATGACTGATGCGTATGCAAATACAAATATTTTTTATTTCAGATCTTATCTTGATCTGGTTATACTCACTCACCATAGCACTGCAAATTATAAAGGGTTTGTAATTGACTGTAAGATTGATTTAGCTGGAGAATAATAGTCATAAAATGTAATGTTAAAGAAATATCTTTTATTAAGTCTTGCTGAGGGCCTCCTTTTATACGACTGTAGCTCATGAAAAAGCAAACAGAAAAAGCATAATTGGAGAATCAAGAAGTATAAAAATGTATTTCTGGGAATTATTGCTGGATTTCACGAGTATCAAAAATCATTACCACAACATGAGTAATAAATGAACTAAATGTTTTTTAACTGTGTTTTATAAATGTTTCAAGAATATAAACATGCTCAGTCTGTACTACAGTGCCAGAATAAGCTTGTTGGTGGATATCGTTCCTTGACAGAATGCATCCTAAATCTCTACCAAATGGCTAGGGTAGTCTCCATTTGTCTGAAATCCTAATGGTTTGGTACCATGGTGACAAGATCCAAATGCCAGAGTAAGTGAGTTTGAATCAAAGTCAGGTCCTTATTATGAGGTGATATGGCCACCCACTGAGGCACAGACATGTTTAACACAGAAAACCAATAACTGCGGGGAAAAATAGGGGTCAGTTTACATCAAAAACCAGAGCTGCTATTTTTTTCCCTTCTGTTTTTTTTCTAGAGCCTTCACAAGAAAATATGCAATTAAATAGTCTATTAATATTGTTTGGGAAAAATGTTCCCTCTTAAAGTGGGAAAATATTCACAAGGAGAGGGAGAAGCATGTCTTGTGATTTTTGACAGTTTGTGTTCCTTTTACATCATGTGTATGCTGAGGAAGAAGAGAGCAGAAGGGAAGGCAGTACATTTATAAGCAGGGATAAAATTCTTTGAGATACTGGGAGAGTAGAATCCTGTGTTATATTAAGGCTCAATGATTAGTTGTACTGTATATTTATATAGTACCGAAACAACACCTGTCCTTTAGATTCGATAAAGATAATTCCTGATTACATAAACATTATTATTTGGGTAGAAATACACTGTATGAAAAATTGTATCTCTGAAACAAATACTGAGTTAATATTTGTGATAGAACTGAGGAAATACTATTTCTAATACTGTAATACTGAAAATTCTCATGTTTGGGATTGGTGACCTTTTTGTCTATTATGTATGATGTCTCAAAGTGTTTATTCTGTCATCAAATCTTGCATTTCTAATCTCTCACCTGTTGCTGTTTTTCTGTCAGTCAGTAATTATCATGAACATTTCAGATACAATCTAATAACTCTGCTTCCTCATTAAGCAGCCTTCTCTCTCCATTCAGTGCAGTCATGGTTTAGATAACTACATTACACCAGAGCAGTGGCGATCAGCAAGAACCAGTTGTGTGACTCTGGTAAGATTTACAAGACTTTTTTATGGTTTGGTTAATTGTAGCCATTAGATTTGAGTGGAAACAGGAAAGTGACTCCACATTTGGCAATGACATTTGACATTAACATATTCTTTTTATTATATAAATATACACATATATATAATACAAATCATTAGAAAACAAGTGTTGTACGAGTTCTCATAAAATGGGATTTGCTATTGGTTTGCCCTTAAAGGTTCTATCTCGGCACCCAAGAAGAAATTAAAGAACTTAAGTTGGGGTAAAACTCTTCTTTTCAACTCAGCAACCTTGAGAAATTAATTTCTTTGTGTTTCACAAATGTTGCCTTGCACAAGTCCTGCTTTACCAGCCAGGATTGGAGACCTTGCTCCCTACTTTAAGGACTTTGAGCACAACTTCTCCTAAAGTGACAGTCATCAATGAGAAAAACATGTCCATAAATTGACATTGAAAAGTGTTGATAACATTTTCATTTCCAGTGATGTCCATGTTAAGTAGTGAATGTTGGCTGTCTTTGCTTTTTCCACTATTGTGAGTGGAAAATGAAAGTTTAGTTGAAGAGTGAAATTTTAGTTATAACTGCATTTTTTAAACCAAAGGAAATAACAAAAATTACACAATACAAATGCCCTATATAAATAAATATATAAATAAAATACCATAACATAATCTTACTTGCTATAAAGTCTAAGGTAATAGAGTTCTGTTGGGTTATGGAATACATTTGATAACTGCTACTTAAGAGCCTTATTTTCTGTATTTTGTTTTGCTATTACGAGTTCATGTGTTTTTCTTTGCACTATACTATAGCTGATTCTAAAGCGCTTGAAAACAAAGTCTTTCTAATAATATTTGTCATTTATTTTCTAGATTGCCAATGCACCATCAGGCCTGTCATCTTCTGCAAATATACAAGGTGTGTTAACTAACAACAATTGTGTTGTTTGACTTTTGAGGATTTGCTTCCAGTGAGTTCAATTTCAGTGTACATTTTAGCGTTACTCGTTAACTAACATTTTAAAAATTTCAGATAAAAAAAACCCATGATTTTTTTGTTAAAAAAAGAAAAGCGCCAACGTGATTGGATACTACATACTCCATGTTATGGAAAACAAACAAAATCGTATTAAAATCAAATGGCCCAAAAAAAGGGCCTTTTGATGCAAAAATACTTTTGTATTAAACTACAATATTATAATACTAAAACATTTTAAACGAAAACCCATCCTGTTGATTAGTAGTTTCACGTTGTGTGATGTATTTATACAAGTTATACAAATATTTTCACAACTTGAGTGACTCTGATCACTACTGCGTTCTAAATTTAGGCAAGACAACATTGGGATAAAATACTAGACCCTCCTGTCTGTGCAAGACAGAAACATAAGGAAATTGGGGAAGTTGTTGATACGTTTGCGGGACAGAAGAGGACGGAACCCTCTCGACCACCCTCTGCTCCTCCTCCTCTGCCTTTTCCACTAAGAATGCATAATTCAAAAACCGTCATCGGTAAGACAGTTGCTAATATTGGAGTCTTCCAATAAGTATAAGTAATGTCTGTCTTTTTCCATTCTATTTAGAGTTAATATACACTGCTCAAAAAAATAAAAGGAACATTAAAATAACACATCCTAGATCTGAACAAGTCAAGTATTCTTATTAAATACTTTGTTCTTTACATAGTTGAATGTGCTGACAACAAAATCACACAAAAATGACCAATGGAAATCACATTGATTAACCAATGGAGGTCTAGATTTGGAGTAACACTGAAAATGTAAGTGGAAAAACTTACACAGGCAGATCCAACTTTGATGTAATGTCCTTAAAACAAATCAAAAATGAGGCTTAGTAGTGTGTGTGTGGCCTCCAAGTGCCTGTATGACCTCCCTACAACGCCTGGGCATGCTCCTGATAAAGTGACGTATTGTCTTCTGAAAGATCTCCTCCCAGACCTGAACTAAAGCATCCACCAACTCCTGGACACTCTGTGGTGTATTGTGGTGTTGGTGGATGGAGCGAGACATGATGTCCCAGATGTGCTCAATTGGATTCAGGTCTGGGGAACGGATGGGCCAGTCCAGAGCATCAATGTCTTCATCTTGCAGGAACCGCTGACACACTCCAGCGACATGAGGTCTAGCATTGTCTTGCATTAGGAGGAACCCAGGGCCAACCGCACCAGCATATGGTCTCACAAGGGGCCTAAGGATTTCATCTCAGTACCCAACGGCTGTCAGGCTACCTCTAGTGAGCACATGGAGGGCTGTGTGCCCCCCCAAAGAAATGCCACCCCACACCATTACCAAGCCATTCATTCTGGAGGATGTTTCAGGCAGCAAAACGTTCTCCACAGCGTCTCCAGGCTCTGTCACGTCTGTCACATGTCCTCAGTGTGAACCAGTGTGAAGAGCGCCAGTGGCGAATTTGCCAATCTCTGCAAATGGCAAATGTTTTGCATGGTGTTGGGCTGTTAGCACAACCCCTATTTGTGGACTTTGGGCCCTCATGGAATCTGTTTCTGACCGTTTAAGTAAACATATGCACATTTATGGCCTGCTCGAGGTCATTTTGCAGGGCTCTGGCAGTGCTCCTCCTGCTCCTCCTTGCACAAAGGCAGAGGTAGCGGTCCTGCTGTTGGGTTGTTGCCCTCCTGCGGCCTCCTCCACGTCTCCTGATGTACTGGCCTGTCTCCTGGTAGCGCCTCCATGCTCTGGACACTATGCTGACAGACACAGCAAACCTTCCTCCCACAGCTCGCATTGATGTACCATCCTGGATGAGCTGCACTACCTGAGCCACATGTGTCTGTTGTAGACTCCGTCTCATGCTACCACGAGAGTAAAAGCACCACTAGCATTGAAAAGTGACCAAAACATCAGCCAGAAAGCATCGGAACCGAGAAGTGGTCTGGGGTCACCACCTGTAAAACCACTCCTCTTTAGGGGGTGTCTTGCTAATTTTCAATCATTTCCACCTGTTGTCTATTCCATTTGCAAAACATGTGAAATTGATTATCAATCAGTGTTGCCTCCTGAGTGGATAGTTTGATTGGCTTGGAATTACATTGTGTTGTTTAAGTGTTCCCTTTATTTTTTTGGACAGTGTATTTACGTATATTAATCTAGATGGATGGATGGATAGATTGAGATAGATAGATAGATAGATAGATAGACAACCTCAAATGGGAAACCAGTGGCTAAGCTTTTGGATTTTTTTTCTTCTTCAGGTAAATCTTCCCATCAGGCTCCTCTACCTGTTTCACTGGAGAATGGTCTCCAAAGCAACAGCACTGTTAACTATGTTAACATCCCCATTATTCCCCTACCAGCTAAAACTCACAGAGAGCCCCTTTACGCAGAACTGGACCTGCAGGGGACTGGCTCAGTGTCAGTCTTGAGTGCTGTCAGACGTACATTTTTGCAGCTCTGAAGACAAAGTAAGAACACTTATCATTAAAAGCCATCTGAGATGTACATTTAACTATTTTATGTTAATGTCCAATGTCTCTGACACCCATGGGCTTACTGCTAAATTTTCAAACACAGTGCCGTTAAGGCATAATTCCTTTTTCGTGTATGAAATCATATCCTTTTCATGAAACAACGTATAAATAAACAACCATGTTGGGTTTAATACATTTACTATTTTCCAGTTTGTGTACAGAGTCTCGATAAATGTCCCACTAGCTTCTGGCTCATGTTTATACTGTATGTTATATTTCAAGATGTATATGGTTGTTTTTTTAAATGCAAATTATATTACGTGAATCAATTAAGTACACTATGAGTGGTCAAAGGTGTTTATTCATGTAAATTTGATTTCAGTTCAGCTGTGGGTTATAGCCAGAAGTTTGATTAAAAAAAATGTAAAAGAGTGGCATAAAGCAATTTTACAAATGAAGAAACATGAATAAGGAAAAATGAAGTCATTGTAAATCATTTTATCATCAGATGAAATTTGTTCATTCAATCAAATAAAGCCTCTATTCGACTGCCATGTTTTCCTGCAGTTCACAACATGAAGTTCAGAAAAACATGAAAAAAATAAAATAAAATTGGTGCATACGAGTTCCCTTTATTTTTTCCTTACAGTAAGTATGCCCACTGTTGTCATTTCAATGATGATAGACAACAGTTCAGCATATATCTATCTTTCAGGAAGGACAGATTGATTCAGATCGTGAAGAGGCAGCAGGGGCCTCCAGAGTGATTCTGAAATAGCTAACTGATCGACACTTAGCTGACTGAAACTAGTTTCCAGTGTTGATTCTTCCGTAATTAAGATCATGCCCACATGTATGCCAGTGTACAGAAAAGCCCAACAACAATCCATTCTACAAATAGGAAGAATTAAAAATAACATCTCTGGGGTTTCATACGCAGCAGACATATTTTGTATGCCTTTTGTGTTCAGTTGATGTGTTTTTATTTCATATGGGCTTATATTGTAATTGCCTTTGCATTAATGGCTTTTATTCAGCGTTACATTTTTAACATGAAGAGATTTTGAGAGCACTTGTAAAATGTTTGCCGAATAGTATAAATGACAGCAAACAATAAGTCACATTTATCACTAAACTTTAACTCACTTTTTGGCACCAGAATCTCCAGCTGCAGTTCCAAGCACACCTCCAGTAAGGGTTAGGGGGTTAGAATCAACTAGGACCTGCATCATTAACTCTCAGAATCTCTATGGAGTTGGTAGTCAAAAGACTACAAAAGTGCTATGCAAGCTGAAGTCCATATTTATCTAAAAATAATATTAAAGAGAAAATAAAATAAAATTAGAGGACATTTTCTTGTGTCCGGGTTTTATTCCTTTCGACCTGAACCTGCATTTCATTTTGTTAGAAAAAGTTGTAACATTTAAAAAACTAACCTCGAGTGAATTGATGCTGTACTCGACTATAATATAAACTTATCAGCCACTTTATTAGGTACACCTTGCTAGTGTCAGGTTAGATCCCCGTTTGCCTTTAGAACCGTCTTAATTCTTCGTGGCATAGACTCAACAAGGTGATGGAAACACTTTTTTCAAGATTTTGATCAATTGTGACATGACACAATAACACAGTTATAAAACAGATTTGTCAGCTACACATCCATGAAAGAAACCAGTTTATGATGAGTGGTGTGTAGCCATCAGAGGATGAGTACACTGTGATCATGGTCAGTACAGTCTTCTTTTGTCCAATGTTGGTGATCCTTTGCAAATGGCAGCCTCAGTTTCTTGTTCCTAGCTGACAGGAGTTGAACCTGGTGTAGTCTTCTGCTGCTGTAGCCCTTCTGCTTCCTCGGTCCAAGTGGTTATTTGAGTTATTGTTGGCTTTCTTATCAGCTCCAAACAGTCTAGCAATTTGGCCTCTGACCTCAACAAGGCATTTAACCCAGAGAACTGCCATTCACTGGATATTTTCTATTTTTTATGTTCTCTGTAAAGCTTTGAGATAATTGTGCATGAAAATCAAAGTACTGTAGATTAGCAGTTGCTGAAATACTCAGACCAGCCCGCCTGGCGCCAACAACCATGCCACATTCAAAGTCACTTAAATCAACTTTTTACCCCATTTGGTTTGGAGTTCAGAAGATCGTCTTAAACATGTGATAGACTGATAAGATATTTGCAATAACAAACAGTTGAACAGCTGTACCTAATCAAAGGGCTAGTGAGTGTAAATGTACATCATGTGATTAGATGTGCAAGTCAATCCCTATATTTACCAACTATGACGTCTACATTTTGCGTCTTTTAGCTGTACCCTGATTTACAATCTGTTATTATAAGCCCAGTTTATTGAGTGTGTGGTTGCGTCTTCTGTATATATGGCCCACAATTTATTTACGTATCAATTTCTTTTCACATAAATAAATCAACATCCTCTGAAAACAAACATTTTTTACAGTAGTTAAAGGGGAATAGAGTACCAGAGTGTGTTTGGCTGTAGACAAAACAATTTCAGTTCCTGAACTTTCACTTATTCGATAGCCATGGTCGGGACCTTTCAGAGCTCATTGTGCTGAAGTCCATCCTGAGAGATCTTATTGGACAGGTCCTGCAAATGTTTCTTCATCTGAAATAAAACGAGTCATATTCAAACATATTCTACCTTCATAATTATAAAGTGAAGTAACTATTATTATGGTTCTATTTGCTTTATTATAGCAAGATTTGTGGTGTTTGATAAAAAAAAAATCTACAAAAACTTTCTTTACCTTGTAGCCCATCTCTCTGGTCTTCTCGGCAAGAGAGTTATACTTTTCCTGATTCTTCTTAATGTGCTCCTTGTCTCCTAAAGCCTCCACATGTTGCAGCTTCTCGTGAGAAAGCTTCAGCTGCTCCTTGTAATGGCTGTGCTTCTCTACCTTGGTCTCAAAGTGATGCAGCTCTTCCTAGGTCAAAAAGGAAAGAAGAATATTAGGGAAACAAACAGAGGCCATGTGCAGAGTGCTTGTTCAAGGCATGATATTGTTAGCTTCGGCTAGCAAAGAGGAGGCTACGTGGCTGTGTAGCTACGTGCAGGAGTAGGATGACTGACGAGGAAGATTACGTTTATCTTCTTTACTTAAGAACGGCAGGTGTACAGTTCTATGGCCGCTCTAACTCCGATGCAGACGACTTCTTAAGTCCACACCAGAGCCAGCGAGCGACATACGACATGTACCAAAACAGAACTCTCTACTCTGCACAAAACGTGCTTACGTAGTCCCGGCAGCAACATAAGTTACCATAACAACCAAATTAACTAACATAACTGAATTCTAACATAACTGACATACAAAACACATGGGGTATAAAACAAAGCAGTAATTGTACTACAATATTTATGTCCCTGTGACATTTTGCCTTTACTGTGAATGTCACAGAGAAGTGATACCTCTGCAGATATTATGGCTGTTGAAACTTTCAATACTTTTTGACACCAAGTGTTTTAAAATGATACAATCCTCATTTCAATGATCCATAGTATTAAAGGTAGAGAAGCTTTAAATCAAACAATCTCAAATCTCAAGTCATATTTTAAATCAAAATGAAAAAGAATAAGAGAGAGCAGTGGCTGTCGGTTAAAGGGGACATATTAGGAAAAATATTTGAACAAATATGTGGGTAACCTGAGCATCAACCAAATTCTTTGTTTTGTGGTCTGCATAAAACAAAAACAGAAAAATGCTCCATCTTACATTTTCTCAACTTGTGACATCACAAGTCACAAGGTTCCTGGATTAGCACAGTCCTTTCAAAGCTGTTAATTTCAGACACCGACACAATCACCTCAATTTTTGCCTGGTTTGGTAAATTGCACTAATATTCCCTAATCCCTAATATTAACTTCTTTGCATCTTTCCTCCCAGTATTTTGCATGCTCGGGCAGAAATGCCCCATATTAGCATTACAAACTGAGCCACTGCGTGTCTGCACAGCCTGTATGCATTTGTGCTCTTTCTCTCTCACGTTAACATATTTAATTAATCTCCTTGTTATATTATTTGGTAACAGAGGGAATCTTAAATAATAGAAAGTCAGTGCATGAGCGTGTTATTTTGACGTGATGTGAGAAGAATCATTTTGCAGGAAATATCGTTAACAGATATCAACATGATTAGAACTCTTTGCAAAGACAAATAGCTTTCACGGAGGCAGACGGGTGAGAGTCTGTAAATAATAATTTCTTCAGGACTCAGGGAGAATTTAGCTAGAGAGTGAAGCAGTAAACCTCTCTGTTTCTATCTGTAGACTTACTGGAATAGAATCATTTAAGAAGGATCCAAACATTTCTGACAGTTTTGTTTGGCACCATGGGACGATGGTCATTAAACTTTCAGGTCTTTTTCCATATCGCAATACATATTGAGGACTTTTTTTTGTGTGCAATATCAGTTTTTACCAATATCGTGCAGCCTTAGCACAAATACAACATGTGCTACCAATGTAATGCAATTTAGATATAATGCAACAGTGTACATTGAAAAAAAGAAAAAAATGTAGTGCAAACTTATTTTTGAGAAAGAATGTTGACAAAGGATGTAAGAGCTACCTTGAGAGAATCCAGCTCATCTTCACTGAGGTTCGCTCTTTTGGCAGCCTCCCATAGTTCGATCACACGTGGCTCCTGAAACTCTAAAGAGAAAAAAATGTTTCAAAAAGTGTAATGAAAATGTTTTTTAGTGAAAATCCTTCCTTAGTGACAGATTAAAGTTTCACCAACACTCGCACCCTCAAATGGGAGGGAAGTTGTAAAAGAACTGCTTCTTTTTCTGTCTCTTAACAATGGCTTATCAACAAGAAAACAACAATTTCAATATCAATTAGAAAAAAACTGCTGGCATTTACAACTCAGCTTGAGGTGCTGTCAGTGTGGCAAGTGGAACTTTTCAAAAGACGAGGCTAATAGTGTTTGTGTCTGTGAATGTACATTGACAAATTAAGTACATTAAAGTTGTTTTTTGCCAATGTTAAAAGGATATATGACGCTTTTTGCATCACATGAAGAAAACTTTCAAGCAAAGAAAAACATATTTTTCTCGTCTCAGGGCAAAATGAGGGTTGGATTCACGACCATTCAACACTACTACCATGTTTCTAATGATACACAGCTTCATGTAAATGGGTGAAGTATCCCTTTAAATTCATTTTGAGGGGAAAACACATTTGATATAAATACAAATCTAATATTAAAATAAACTAAGATTAAAGTAAGAAAAAAAGGATGTCGATACCTGACAATTCAAAGGTTTTAAAATTTGTATATCTTTTTTAAAAACAAATACTGATCGTTTGGTCATCACATTTCATGCTTACATTCAGTTCAATCTCACAAGAATTTCAATTTTAGGATTAACTTTAAGTGAGAAGTTACATTTTCCTGCTGGAGAAAGTACGTCTTTGTTTCTGACAAATCAAGAAAACGAGGGAGTGTCTTTATTCTGCATTCATTCAAAAGATCCACGGATGGGTGACCCAACTTGTTACATTCTTTGAGAGTATAACCCTTCATTTATTGTTGATATAGTACCTCACTAAAAAGGTATCTTGCTGGTTTCCGGTCTTCTCTAATATACCATGGTGTTAATTTAGTAAATTATCCTCTAATGTAAATATACAAAAGAAGATTAGACATCTTTTGTATTAGGGTGTCGACCACAAGATTGCCAAGAAGGTACTAATCTACTCCAGCGTTTCAGCGGGCATGTGTGTAAGCAGGCTAGAGCAACAAACAGTAGAGCGTAAAATGGGCATAACACAATCTGCTGTGGTAAAGCAACCTTGGAAACCTGTGTGTGTGTGTGTGTGTGTGTGTGTGTGTGTGTGCGCTCTATCTCACCATTGTCTTCAGCAAAGCCCTCATGGCTGAGTTTACGGAGGCGCTCAAAACCCCGATTGAGGTCTCTCATTTTCTGCTTAAGGTCTTTGTGCTTCTGGTGCAGCACATGCTCTTTGACATCACCCTCCAAGGGAGAGATGACATTTTTGTGTACTTCTATTGGGTGGAACAGATAAAGGGGAAAGGAGATGATGAGACGAGCTGAGCCAACATACAAAGTACATCATAATTTCATATAGAGATTTATAAGAGCATATCAAATAACACATTTTAGGCCTTTTATTTATATTTCTTTAGCTATCAGGGGTGTTAGGTATAATGGTATACCAATGGAATGAAAATTTATAGTAATTTACATTTAACAATTGCTTAGTTATCATATTATAATTCTACTGTCATGCATACAGACTTTATAGTCCACTAACTCCATAAAATTGTGGATTAAGATTCAGTTATGCCCATGAATTAATAATGTTACTTTGTAAGGATTTGAAAAGTTGTTTTATTTAGATTTTTAACAATGCAATGTACTTTAAGGGTTACTGCAAATAAAAAACATTTACAACTTTTGTAGGCCAACTTTGATGGACTATTGACAATTTGACAGAAAAACTTATTTGGCTCAAACTAATTTAAAGTTACATGCCATTCCAAGGAAAACAAGCTGGTTAATACAACCACCATATTCAGGAGATATAGGCTCATGAGTTTGACACAGGCCAACGGTAATTTTTTTATGTTTTAAATCTTAGTTTGTGCAAAAACTAAGCCACCTCGGCCAAAACCAATTTATTTTTGGAATTCTTACGAGAATTTAAATGGGTATTGTCATTTTTAGTTCTACAAAGCACATAGCCACTGAGTAAACATCTCCTCAAATGGTTTGTGTAAGGGCCATTTCGCAGTCCATTGGGGGGTAAAATAGGGGTACTGTATCTCAGAAATACCCTACAGAGCTACAGTTTTACACACATTCATTTCAGCCGAGTACCAACTTGTATACCGAATTTCATCAAAATCTGACATGGTGAGGTTTGGAGCAATGGACCACTTGGCATGGAATGACTTATAGAGTTGTGGGTGGTAACATGGACCATCATGACATCTTCCTCCTAGGAATGTGAATGACTGAACAAAATGGAAAAGAGAATATCAAACCTGCAGTAGTTAGGGGTGTTTGTATAACTGACAACGAATAGATTAAGATTCAGATAAATGCAGGATATATATATATATATATATATATATATATATATATATACATACATACATGTCTTTACAGTTCATCCTCAGACATGAAAGGTTGCTGTGTAGAGATTATCCATCCTCAAAAGGCCATCCTCACTAACAGTCCTGAGGAACCTCTAGGTTGCAATCTTTCTCCCTCCCCTGGGTTTGGTGCCCCCTTCCTCACACATGTGCACTCTTTGAACAGGCCAGTCCAGCAAGTGACAAGTCCCTTCCTAAGGGACTGTTGCTGCAGGACCCGGCCAAAGAAAAAGAATAGCCTCTCCCTCAAATCAACAAATAGTGCTCTCAAGCTCCCCAAATCACCGGCTGCAGACAATAAACCCAATAACATAATTACTACACAAACCCTCACACCACAACTGGAATACACACTTCAACACATAGCACACACTGATCAATATCCCCTTCTCTCTCAAGTCCACCTTATAAAGCACCATCTCTCCCTCCCTTCTCTCTCTTGCCCTTTTCACTTCTTGTAGCCTTATTTTTTTTTTCATTTGTGTAGTTCTGTATTGTCTTTGCTAGTTGTAGTCAGTTGATGTGTCTGTTGAAAACTCATTATTTTGCTCTACCCTAAACATTTATTTATTTATTTTCTATTGGATTTTGTAACTGTTGTCCTACGCCTTTTATGTTTTGTATTGTCTGATCCCATCTGCTTGTTTTTGTGCTTTATTTGTCATGTACAGTGGATATAAAAAGTCTACACACCCCTGTTAAAATGCCAGGTTTTTGTGATGTAAAAATATGAGACCAAGATAAATCATTTCAGAACTTTTTCCACCTTTAATGTGGCCTATAATGTGTACAACACAATTGAAAAACAAACTGAAATCTTTTACGGGGAGGATACAAAAATAAAAAACTAAAATAATGTGGTTGCATAAGTGTGCACACCCTCTTATAACTGGATGTGGCCGTGCACAGAATAAACCAATCGCATCCAAACTCATGTTAAATAGGAGTCAGTACACACCTGCCATCATTTAAAGTGCCTCTGATTAACCCCAAATAAAGTTCAGCTGTTCTAGTAGGCTGTTCCTGACATTTTCTCAATCGCACCTTACTGCAAAAGCCATGGTCCGCAGAGAGCTTCCAAAGCAGCAGAGGGATCTCATTGTTAAAAGGTACCAGTCAGGAGAAGGGTACAAAAGAATTTCCAAGGCATTAGATGTACCATGGAACACAGTGAAGACAGTCATCATCAAGTGGAGAAAATATGGCACAACAGTGACATTACCAAGAACTGGACGTCCCTCCAAAATTGATGAAAAGACAAGAAGAAAACTGGTCAGGGAGGCTGCCAAGAGGCCTACAGCAACATTAAAGGAGTTGCAGGAATTTCTGGCAAGTACTAGCTGTGTGGTACATGTGACAACAATCTCCCGTATTCTTCATACATCTGGGCTATGGGGTAGGGTGGCAAGACGGAAGCCTTTTCTTACAAAGAAAAACATCCGAGCCCGGCTAAACTTTGCAAAAACACATTTGAAGTCTCTCAAAAGCATGTGGAAAAATGTGTTGTGGTCTGATGAAACCAAAGTTCAACTTTTTGGCCATAATTCCAGGAGGTATGTTTGGCGCAAAAATAACACTGCACATGAACAAAAGAACACCATACCCACAGTGAAGCATGGTGGTGGCAGCATCATGCTTTGGGGCTGTTTTTCTTCAGCTGGACCTGGGGCCTTAGTCAAGGTGGAGGGAATTATGAATAGTTCCAAATACCAGTCAATATTGGCACAAAACCTTCAGGCTTCTGCGAGAAAGTTGAAGATGAAGAGGAACTTCGTCTTTCAGCATGACAACGACCCAAAGCATACGTCCAAATCAACAAAAGAATGGCTTCACCAGAAGAAGATTCAATTTTTGGAATGGCCAAGCCAGAGCCCAGACCTTAATCCAATTGAAAACCTGTGGGGTGATCTAAAGAGGGCTGTGCACAGGAGATGCCCTCGCAATCTGAAAGATTTGGAGCATTTTTGCAAAGAAGAGTGGGCAAATATTGCCAAGTCAAGATGTGCCATGTTGATAGACTCCTACCCAAAAAGATTGAGTGCTGTAATAAAATCAAAAGGTGCTTCAACAAAGTATTAGTTAAGGGTGTGCACACTTATGCAACCACATTATTTTATTTTTTTATTTTTATATCCTCCCCGTAAAATATTTCAGTTTGTTTTTCAATTGTGTTGTACATATTATAGGTCACATTAAAGGTGGAAAAAGTTCTGAAATGATTTATCTTGGTCTCATATTTTTACATCACAAAAACCTGGCATTTTAACAGGGGTGTGTAGACTTTTTATATCCACTGTATATGTCACCTGTTTGTCACGCTATTGTATCAAATAAAAAAAGTTTTGAAAAAAATAAAATAAAAAAAGATAAGTCTATGCTTGATTCCATGCATTCACATTCATATACCCCCAACGAAGCAGCGGAAGTAAATTGGGGCCAAGTGTCTTGCCTAGGGACACATCGGACATGTAACTGTAGGAGCTGGGGATTGAAGCCCCGACCTTCTGGTTGAAAGACGACCAATTAAACCACAGAACACATGCAGCTCACCCTCCGCTCTGCTGACGGTATCCATGAGGATGTTGTACTCGTGTGTCTTATCCTTGTGATGTTGAAACTCCCTCTTTAGACTCATCAACTCCTCATTTGAAAACTTCCCTGAGCTCTTGGCCTGGTAGATAAACAGTCATCAAAGACAAAGCAGAAGGAAAATACATTGCAATAAGGTTGATAAAACTAGTTAAACACAGTTAGTCCAATGAATACAATTTTTATATTGGTTTTTTGAAATTAAAACAGAATATATTAAATATGCTTGAATATATGAAATGTCAAAGTCTTGCATTGAACAACAAGTGTTGCGAACCACCAACATGAATCAATACCCATTATGCTGAACATTTTTAACTTAAATGATAAAATTAATACATTTTAAGAAAGCCCTGGCCTTTTTTTGCTGAGGACGAGGAGCAAAAAAAACACACAAAAAAACATGTGGGCTTGAAAGTTTGTCCGGGTGCAGCCGTTTTCATTCAAAAACAACAGCTTTTTACAGCATAAATTTGCATTACAACCTGGTTCAAAAACAATATTGGTTTAGTAATTGTAGAGGGGGTGATTTTTCTTATAAGGCATGCTTTTTGATGTCACGAGTTGTGCTTGGTTAAGCAATTACAACTACAATTGAAGGGCAGTGGTTGTGTAGTGGTTTATCAGGGAAATAGGAAGACATAAATGTCAACATTGAAATTCTTTATATTACATTGGCTGTGAATGTTCAGTAATATTAGTTTAATCATGGTGTTTCTCTTTGTTAACTATTATGGAATCTAAATAAAATAATAAACGCATGTCATTTAATTTTCTGTAATTTGTAAAACATTTAGCATTGGCCCAATAAATAATGACAAACAGAATTGATAAGAATACAGATTCCAATGCTTACGGTATTAATATATTAAATAAGTCAACATAGGTTAGTTTTCACAAGTCTCCAATTTTGACAAACAGAAAAAAAGAAATACAAAATGATGAAAGGGATTTTGAAGAACTTAAAATTAACCTTAAATGTGTTACACCTGAGAGATTGTGCAACATTTTAAGGACATATTACACCCCTGTAATGCAAGCACTCAAACAACAATTATCTAACAGCTTTCTCCATACTTGGACAAATACACACCTTGTTCCAGAGTTTGTCAAGCCTGGGATCCTCAAATGTGTCTCCCTCCTTGGTGTCGTGGTCCTTCAGATAGTTACTCTCCAGTGGTCTAGTGTCTCTTTTCCCATCCATTCCATACTTTACCAGGATCACTGTGTAAATTCAGCAATTGTAGCATTATCAAAGGACGTAGCCATTTAATAAACAGGTGAATTACCGTAAATTCCGTACTATTGAGCGCACCTGGATATAAGCCGCACCGGCTAAAAATAAGTAAATAAATGTATTTGTACATATATAAGCCGCACTTGATTATAAGCCGCAGGTGTCCACGCTATAACAAGAGCTATTTACACAGACGTAGGCTACCGGTAACATCCGCAAATACTGTAGCGTCCGTACGGACGTTAAAGGACGACGAGAGCGTTCAAATAATAACTTTTTTTTCTTTTTTTTTTAAGATTTATTTTTGGCCTTTTTGCCTTTATTGATAGAACAATGGATAGAGTCGGAAAGGGGGAGAGAGTGGGGAGAGACATGCGGGAGGGTGGCCACAGGCCGGACGCGAGCCCGGGCCGCCCGCGCGAGGAGCAAAGCCTCGCAACATGGTACGCGCGCTGTCGCTGCCGCTGAGCTATCGGCGCCCCACAAATAATAACTTTTAATAACCCGATCACTGTCGGCCGTGACCACGCCGTTTACAGCAGAGAACAACACATAACTTGCCGTAACAATCCAACTCTCTCCCCCAGCGTTCTCTCATACAGCCACTCAACACGTTCTCGCTGGTGCATTCACTGACTCTCCACATAATCGGAATTATGAACACATTATCAACTACTGACTTTACAACATGAACCGTTACAATACGAAGCCTAGCCGACGGTGTCTGTAACACGGCTGATGAAAAAGATGACCGTAATATATTTCACAAGAAAAAGTCCATCCATTCACTGCCTCAGAATGACTTCATTACTCACTTCCTCAGTCTCTGTTGTCGCTGTCAGTGTCATCTTAACGTGCAGCAGCTCTGTTAGCTTCTTTGACAGCCAGGTCGATCGCCTTTAACTTGAAAGCTGCATCATATGTATTTCTCCGTGTGTTTTCCATGATGAGGGTGCGTGCATGAAGCGCAAAATGACTGATATTAAGATCCGACGTGACGAAGTCAAATGTTTTTGCGGCAGAAGCTCATTGTCCCCCATAAAAAATCCATGCATTAGCCGCACCGGAGTAGAAGCCGCAGTGCTCGAAGTGTGAGAAAAAAGTAGCGGCTTATAGTCCGGAATTTACGGTAATCATTGTGCTAGAAGTCTGTCATCATATAGATAGATAGATAGATAGATAGATAGATAGATAGATAGATAGATAGATAGATAGATAGATAGATAGATAGAGAGTATATATATATATATATATTAGTACTTTTAAGAAATTGAGGTAATCCTTTTATTTGAGAACATTTTCAGGCCTAAGGCGCTTAAGGCGCACAAGCTAATTTGTCTTTTCTCTTGACATAAATCGCACACAGACATGTGGATGGAATTCATTGGATAAGGAAAAAAAGAAGACAATTGGTGAGAATGTTGCCAGGATTTATTATTATATATGTAATATATTTTCAATATTGTAAGTTTAAGTCAGAAAATAATGAGCAGCACACTGTTAACTGTTTTCAGACTGCTACATAACAAAAAAGTTGAACTTTGCTTTGAAAAAGCTCTGCCCTAATCACTATGCTCAAGTGAACAATAACTGCAGAAGCTGATTCAGCAGCATCTCCACCTGACACAAGTGTTACTTCCTAACCACTGAAGTTAGTGAAGCCCTGAATGAGGCCTCATAAACGGCATGGAGGTACCTGAACACAATGTCTCTAGTGCTGTCGAGGTTGTACACTGCAATTGTATTTCATGTTTTATGCTTTTTCATCTATTTTGTATTAAGTTTTGTGTTATCTCATGTGAGCTGTTATATATCTTATTTTACTGTACAGCACTTTGGTCAGCTGTGGTAGTTTTAAAGTGGTAAACAAATAAAGTTGGATTGGACTGGATTGGATACAAATTTCATAGGATTATCTGTGGCATTTGAACCAATTGATCTATGAAGAATACAACTATAAAATGATTATTGAAAATACTTTAAATGTCACTCAATAGATGTATGACTGAACTTTCAAGTAGGACATGGTTCAACCCATCACTCATTGCACAGGAGTCTCACCATTGAAGTTCCGTCTGAGCTGGGCCTCTTTCTCTCCATTTTCATCAAGACCTTCAACCTTTAGCTTTTTCCACTGCAGCTCATCTTTTTCCTGAATCTTCAGGTCACTGTGCAGCTCTGCCTGTCGCACTGGTGACAACACCGTCTGTCCAGACATAAAACAAAATCACTTGTTAGAAACAGGAAAGGAGGCAGTTTAAGCACATAGAATAAAAACTAATCAGAAACACCTAGTGGTTAAATGGACACTGAATAAGAGCATCAACAGCATAACAGCTTACATTTTTGTTAATAGGGAGACAATTGACTGAAGTCATAACACATAGAAAACATTTAGAAGCTCGACATTTAGCAGCATTTTATTTCACCATAACAGCAGATGGCCAAATTGTCACGAGCTTTGTTATTACAGTATAAACAATAATTAGAACCAAGACTGATTTAAAAACTTCTTAAATCACTTACGTGACACTGAACTACCATTGCTAACATACGATCAACCACCATGGTGGCAAGAAGTCCGTTAACTCCTGCTAATTAAAACGTAAATAAAAAAACAGGGTCCTGATATAGGCTACTGAAGATTCAGACTGTTCGCACACTTGGTTTGGGTAATAATGTTTTACGTACCCTTTTAGCTTTCTCCCAGACCTGGTTAAGCTTAGCTATCCTGAACTCCACCGTCTGCCCATCACTACGACTTGGTATCTGCTCGTTCAACTCACGAGAGTATTTCCCAGCCGTTACACCGTAGCCGAAGTACAGGGTTAAGATTAGACACAATAGCTTCATTTTAAAATCAACGACAGGAAAATAGCAAGATAATACAAGCTACCTTTGACAGAAACACTACAAACGTTATTATCGCTATGAGGGTATCACAGGTCATGTGCTTAAAAGGGGAGGATAAAGACTGTAGCTCTGGGATTTGTAGTTCAATGCGTCAACCTTCATGCTGCAGCAGAGTGGATGCGAACTACATTTCCTGAAAAGCTAAGGTTTCCTAACAACAAAAAATGCGAAGCTTTTAGCAAATGAAACGTCTCCACGCGTTTCACATGACATGATGCACCGGTTATAGGCTACGCCATGATGGGATGATAACATGTCTGTTGTTGCTGCTTAATGACATAGGCCAGCGCTGACATAGGCTACTTGTAAATATTGAAATTTTGACAACCATGTGCATTATCTGGAAGCCCGTTTCCGCCAGTTGAAAAAAAAAAAAAAATCCACACTTTTTTCCTCCATTGTTATTGCTTCATTTCTTATTAGCTCATAATAATGAGATGCTAAGTCATAATTAAGAGATACTTTCTCATAGTAAGTCACAATTATTAGCTATTATCTCATAATTATGAGATACTACATCATAATTACGAGATACTAAGTCATAATTATGACTTAGTATCTAGTAATTATACGAAGAATACTACATGCACAGCCTATTAGGTGAAATTATCATTTCATTCCCTTTATTCTGTTTCTCACACTCTGTACATGTGGGAAGAGTCACCCAGGCTCTTTCTCACTGGACTCCATCTCCTTCTCAGCCTTGGGAGATGGTAAATAGTCATGTAGTCTCTTTTCTCACACTAGGGGATAGATTGTGCCCTGCCAGGTGGGCAGTAGCTCTATGTGGCGTGGGGAAGTGCTCTGTGTGATGGAAATGTATAAGTTTTCATGTTTGCCTTTTCTCGGGGCCTCTTTCTCTCCTCACCATTCGAACGTTTATCTTGCCTTCGAATAAATGTTCATTGAGACCAGATCGATCTTGGGGTTCTTTTTTGAATAGATCTTCTCACTCTTTATTTTCACTCTTTGGTAATGGGAAAAATTCCACAACACCTCCAACAGGATCATTTTTCTGGAGAACCCATCAATACACCCACTGATGAATGTCCTGTAAGGCTTTAATTTATCGTATCCATCAATATGCCAAATGTAATTTGGCCCTCGGCTGCTGTACACACGTCTATCTGAGGTGGTTCCTTGCACAAAGGGCAACACCTTCTCTGTCCATTAGGCATAACAGCAAATGAACAGTTTCTCTGTCAGTTATTATTCCAGCCATCCAGCACTTCTGATGCATCTACCTGTACCCATGTTGATTTCCTGATACTTGAAGCTATTGTTGTATAAAGGAGGCTACCTCAAAGTCATTAGTTTTGTTCTTTCTCCTCCAGAGATGTGTCTTACAAAGAGTTCTTTCGAGGGACCAAAGACTCATTCTGATGTGGGATTCCTGCAGCAGCAGCAGCAGAATCTCATTGATTGTGAAACCTCTACAGAAGTAGCCCTCTATGATAGCATCCATCTTGGAATGCAGAGGTGTATCAGTTGATTTCCTGTGTAAGATTGTATGTATATTGAATGTATTTATTTTTTAAATAAGAGTGTTTCAGTATTAGTTTCAGCAAGGAAAATATAAATGACTGACAGTTGAACAAAATCGCTTCACAACTGAACAAAATTATTTTATTAATTAAAACAGAAGAAACTAAACCCCACTATTTCCAGATGTTTCACTATGGTTGCAGTGTTAGCGGTTACTTCTCTGTTTGATGCGTGTAGGGAGACATAAACGCTGATACTTCAGTTCTCCATGCTGTTTGGAGTGTGTGGTAGTGGTGTTAGGGTAGGACAGTGTACATTATAAAATTGAAATTAAGTGATTTTTGTAAATATTGTTTCTATAGACATACCTCACACATGGACTATGTGATGTCCACAAAGGCAGGGGAAAGTTAGTGCAGTGTGCTGGTCCCTCTCGGTGTCACCTAAATAAGCAGAAAACAGGGACATTCTATCATTATCATCAGTCGTAGTAGTAATATATACCAGCAGAGAAGAATACATACTTTCTTGAAAAACTTTCTTAAGTCCATTTTGCATTCACGTCCTCCTCCTAACGCTGTTCTATTACAGTCTGTGTTGTAGTCGCTCTGTGTGTACGCACACAGTCCATGGTACGCACACACTGCAGGAGTTCAAGCAAGGGAAACGCGAACTGGATTTTCTGTCATCTGGACGTTCTCTATATGAACAAATGGAATGGATTTGATAATGACGCACTGAAGGGCCTCTCTACCTTACACGATGAAGTGAAGGGAAACGGACAGATTCATGATCATATTTAAGTAAATAATGACAGGTTATATGATTATTTATTTAATCTCATATTCTGGCCACTTTATATTGAATTTGTCAGCACGTTTTGTAAAAATAAAAAAAATATTAAAAACACCAATTTATTTAGGCGGGCTTAAGAATGTTTTAGGAAGGCTTCAGACCCCGTAAAATAGGCCTAACGACGCCACTGGATACAGGGTTGTTAATAGGTCTATTTTAAGATACAGCCCATTGCTTGAGTATATTGTGCCCTTGCAACACGTGAGCGTTGTGTGTCTGGCCAGTTTGACACAAAAGAGTTACAAGAACAGCAAACTAAAATAACATTAGCGCTCTTAATCCAGGCTATTAACTATCGCATTTGTAATATTGTGCTCCATAAAGGGCAACTTAAACTTCTCACATCAAGCACATAGCATGACATTAGCTGCCAGTAAATACAAAAAAAAATATGTAGAAACTGTTTGCATACCTTAAACTTGATCCAGCAGTTCTCTGGTTACGACAGCAATCTGACGCTTTACCACTGTGAAAAAGGCGCCATCATCAACATGCGCATGCTCACTTTGCTCCAAGTATCTCATAATTACGAGATACTAAGTCATATTTATGAGATATTATCTAATAATAATGATACATAATCTCATAATAATGAGATGCTAAGTCACAATTATGAGCTACTATCTCATAATAAGTCATAATTATGACTTAGCATCCCATTATTATGAGATAATATCTCATAATTATGAGAAAGCAATACGTAACAATGGAGAAAAATATATATATTTTTCAACTGGCAGGAACAGGCTTCCATAGTGAAGAAACACTTTCTCCTCCTGGGTTTTTCCAAGGTGTTCCCAACCCAGATGGGCTATATGTATCTCTCCAGCAAGCGCTGCCTCAGACATCCACAAGGAGAATGCAGGCTATCCACAGAACTATCCAAAAGTTGGGGTCCAACTCACACATCCTATTTAGAGAATCTATGCAAGAAGCTTAAACGCGGTAATCTTTGCTTGGGGAGTTTTAGAAGTATCTGTAGCCATTTTACTATCATCAAGATTCTAAGTTTGTCTGCAAGAAGTGTACACTGGTCCCTTCATGTCTTTGCAACAAGATGGCTAATAGAGCACATCAAAGTTGAATGAAGATAATCAGTTTAACCTATGCAAAAACCGAAGCAATATTAAAGCACTGAACACAGATGGAGTAGGTTGCCATTTTACACTGTAGTGTATTGATTTAATCAAATAAAAGAAAAAGTAGCAAAAAGCATTTGCAGAGTCTGCAAAACATTGTGAAAGCACCCTAATGAATATCTTCAAAAAGGCAAACTCAGCAGCTAGAAATGTCAACAAAGCATTCTGACTCAAGTGTTATTGTGCATTTATTTCTCTAGAGTATGGGGCTTCTGCATCAACATGCTTACTGTATCGTATAGGCACAATACCTTTTTACACACCATACTCCAAAATCCATCCATCCATCCATCTTCCACCACTTATCCAGGTCCGGGTCGCGGGGGCAACAGTCTAACTACTCCGCTGGTGTGCTGTGACACGCTGGATTAATTTGGTTCAGGAATAACTGCTGCTTTGCATGACTGGCTTTGATCTGCTTTGCTTGCTTCTGCTCTGCTGGGCTTTGCTTGGCTTTACATTTGCCTTTGCCTCTACGTTCAGGCTGCTCTGCTGGCCCTGCAGGGTTTCATTTCGCTGGCTGTTGAGGGCCTTGACGTAGCTTGGGATAATTGGGATATGCATTAAATATTTTGTGTTTTGTAATTTGTTTTCGTTGTTTTTTTTATTTGCATTTTTGTTTCTTTACCTTTTGTTAATTTATTCTGTTGATTAACCGGTGACATTTGTGTTTGTGAATTCCTTTCTTTTTGCTAATTATGGTTGATAATTTGAGCACATTATAATTTAATTAGCTCAATTAAGTTTTTTGTTTTGATTTGTTATTGCATTTGTTTTTGGTTTTGTTTCTTACATTCTTACATACAGGTTGTTTGGTAGCATTTATTTCATTTGAGTTTAAACCTGTTAATTAGTGTCTGCCAACCATATCAACCTTGTTTAAGTCTGTTTATTCTTAATCTCTTTTCCTGTTACTATTCCCTGAATGGTGGACCCAGACGCACGACTCAGAGACAGCTTGACATTTTTAACAATAATTTAAATTGAACACGATGAAGTGACACGCGTGGAATTAAAGTGTAAGAAGTCCCAGTTTGTCCATGAACGGTGCAGCAATCTAAATCCAACTGACAGTCCCGGTGAAATCCAAAATCCCGAATCCCAATAGCGTGAGGTGAACACAGATAAGACGAACAGCAGACAACAGGTCGACAAGTAGACGGAGGAGCAGATGAGTCCTCAAAGGGAGCTGGTGTAATTGGGGTGCTCTTTCACTTTTAGTTCTCCGGTGTTGAGTTGCCAGGGAAAAGCTGCTGCCGCATCTGTACGGTGGCCTTTTTTTCTTAATTTCCCATTGAACTCCCCACTTTAATTGCTTTTGTGGGCCGAGTGTGGATCTCGTCAGAGAGTATATAGTACGCTTCAAGACTCGCTACTTCCCACTAGGTCAGATGATGGGATGAGGATTGGTTACCTTTCCTACCGGAGGACTGAACCCCTTAGGCTATCACTGGTTCTATCAGCGGGGGTGAGGATTTCAGGTGGCTTATGAACTTGGGACCAAAGGTTTAAATCTTGGGGCAGGACTAGAGGGCTTGAAAGTAGTCATCAGTTGTGTTGGGACACAACATACGGTAGAGTTTGTGTGTGTGGTGTAGTGTGTTCTATGGAGGACCTTATATTGAATGAGTTGGGTTGTTGAATTACAGGTCATAGAGAATGTGGTATTGCATATGTTTTGCCAGTTATAATCTGTTAGAAGATGTTTGATGTCCATTAGTGTATAGGAATACTGTAGGGATCCTGTTCTGTCTTGAGATTTTAAGGGTGAAAGGGTTTTTTGAGGTTTAAGCAGTTGTAGTTGTTGTAGTTGTTACATTTTGGGCCAGTTAATACATTATGGGGCAGACAAAATATTATAATATTCCCAGAATAATGTAACAACTTGTTACATTTTGGACAAAAAGGTACTACCTTTTGAGCTCATTTTGTTACATTATTGACCAGGTATTACGTTTTAGGTTTTAGTCCTTTTTTTTTTTTTTTATAACATTTTGGGTAGTTGTTACTTTTTGGGCTCTCGCTGTCAAGATTTAGTTCGGATTTCCTGTCTTGTTTTAGTTCTCATTTTTTCCCTAGTGTGTTTCCCTGTTTGTTGCTTTGTATCCTTGTGTCCTTTTATATTGTCTGTACTGTAATATTGTTTCCTGTTTTACTTGGTTCCTGGTTTGGTGTTTAGTGTTTCTTAGTCTAGTCATTTCCTGTTTTATTGTTTAGGTTGTGTTTTTAGTGTCCGATTTTACTTTGTAGTTGTCCCCAGTGTTTCTGGTCTTGTGTTCTTTGCTCCTAGTGTGTTTCGCCTGTCTGATTGCCCTTAATGCACTCACCTGTGTAACCAGTCTCACCTTGATTACCCCTGTGTCTATTTAGTCTCTGTGTTTCTTACCCTCTGTGTCAGTTTATTGTGTTTGTGTGTGCGTGTGTGTGTGTGTGTTCAACTTCTGTAGTCCGTAGTTTGTCTGTCTCCCTCTGCTCCCTGGATTTACTTAGTTTTTCTGCTTATGGTTTTTTGGAAGTTTTAGTTTTTTCTCTATTGTGGATAACACAAAATGAGGTGTCTATCACCCTTATACAATTGCCTCCATATCCCAAAAATCACTGGAGTGAGAAAACCTTATGAACCCACTGAGGACCTCACAATATCACTGTGAGTAGTGTTAAGGCTAGTTAATACTTATGCGTCCCGAACAGCGGCAACTCGACGCCATTGTTGAGCATTCGTAGTTCTGCGCTGAGGGAATGCATTGCTCTGCAATTCACCGCCAAGCCGCTAGGGGCAGTGCCGATGAAGGAGATATTTACGGAGGTGGTTTGTACGACAACTAAACCAATCGAGGCTCAAACCAATTGAATTTAACACACTCGTTAGGTCACTGAGAAACCTGGATGAAAAAATGCATATTTGCTACTTTTGAATGTCAATGGGTCGATTTTCTTTGCGGTATACAGCCTTTTAAGATTTCCGATGTGAAAAAGCAATTGCCGGAGTATTCAACCAAGAAATGAATACCATGTAAAGTAAAGTAAGTAAAATTTATTTATATAGCACTTTTCACAGGCAGGGGCCACAAAGTGCTTCACAAACAGGGTTTAAAAACATCACAAGCAATACACAGACAGTACAAAAATCATAGCAGCCCTAAAAGAGACTAATTAAAAGCCTGGACAAATAAAAACGTTTTCAGTTGACTCTTGAAAGTGACAACTGAATCAATTGAGCGCAAGGATGATGGAAGTTCATTCCAGAGGCTCGGAGCAACGACCTGGAAAGACCGGTCACCTCTAGTGTGATAATGAGCTCGAGGGACCTTCATCAGGTTCTGATCCATAGACCTCAGCGCTCGCACAGGAGCGTAAAGCTGGATCAGCTCACTAAGGTAAGAGGGAGCCTGATCATGTAGGGCTCTGAAGGCCAGAACCAGGATTTTAAACCTGAACCTAAAAGACACTGGCAGCCAGTGAAGGTCTTTCAGAACAGGGGATATGTGGGACCTCCTATTTGTGCGGGTCAGAATTCTTGCTGCAGAATTTTGAATTAATTGCAGTCTAGAGAGCTCTTTCTTGTTAAGACAAGAAAACAAACTATTGCAATAGTCTAAACGTGAAGACACAAAGGCATGGATAATGAGCTCCAAATCATTCTGCGAAACCATGTTTCTAAGTTTGGAGATCTTCCTCAGTTGAAAGAAGCAGTTCCTTGACAGCTGTTTACAGTGCTGGACTAAAGACATGTCTTTGTCGAAAATAACTCCCAGGTTTCTAAGACTAGGCTTCACGGACTGGCCTAGGTCCCCCATGAACTGCTTAATCCCTGGAATTGAGTCATCAGGGGCGAGAATCAATGTTTCTGTTTTCTCAGCATTGAGCTGCAGAGAATTTTCGCTGAGCCATTGTTTGATTTCCATCAGACAAAGACGTAGGGAGCTCAGCTTCTGGATCTCGGACGGCTTAAAAGAGCAGTACAGCTGGATATCGTCAGCAAATAGGTGGAAAGAAACATCATCGAACCTTCGTATGATCTCTCCTAGAGGGATCAAATACAGCAAAAACAAGACAGGACCCAAGACGGAACCTTGAGGCACTCCACACAGCAGGTCCGCAGACTCCGACCTTATTTGGTTGGCTGTTACATTGAAGCTTCGTCCAGTTAGATAAGAAGAGAACCATTTTAGAACTGAACCCGACAGTCCAACTTGATCCCTCAGTCTTCTCAGCAGAATCTGATGGTCTACAGTGTCGAAAGCTGCGGACAGGTCCAAGAGAACCAGGACCGTGAACTTTCCAGAGTCAGCAGCCATCATAATGTCGCTGGACACTTTCAGTAAGGCCGTTTCCGTGGAGTGTTGCTTACGGAAACCGGACTGAAGCGGTTCATGGATGCTGCTTTGATCCAGGAAAAGGGTCAACTGATTACAGACCACCTTCTCAAGGATCTTTGACATGAAAGGGAGCTTAGAAATAGGCCTAAAGCTATTAAGATCTGTTTGGTCTAGGCCTGCTTTTTTTAGTAATGGCTCCACTATGGCATGTTTGAATGCAGTAGGAAACACACCAGTGGACAAAGACAGATTAACCATTTTGGTCACACACGGGCCGATTTCCCCAAACACTTTTTTAAAAAGCCTACAGGGAAGGACGTCAGATGAGCAAGAGGAGGGCTTCATCTTAGACACCACTGCTGAAATATCAGCAACCGTCACAGTCCTAAACAAGGACCACAAGCTGGAGACAGGCTCAGAAACAGCAGGGGTAACACGAAGAGGGGGCGGGATGTTGTCCTTGATTATCTTTATCTTGTTTGTGAAGAATCTCAAAAAGGCATTGCTGTCAGCTTCACAAAACACGGGGGTAACTGGGGCAGCAGGACATACAAGTGAGTTTATCGTTTCAAATAACACTTTGGGGTTTTTCTTTAGTGCTACCAGTTGGTGGATATACTCGGATCTGGCATTTTCGACCATCACATTGTATGAAGACACAAGGTCCTTGAGGTAGAGCCTGTGCACCTCAAGGTTAGTGGATTTCCACAGGCGTTCAGTCTTTCGACATAGTCTCTTTAGATTTAGGATGTCTTCATTAGTCCACGGGCGAGCTTTTTCCCTGGTAGAGGAGTTTGTTTTAACAGGAGCCACCTGGTTCAGAATTTCTACACAGTGATTGTTAAAACAGTGAGTGAGATCATCCACATCGAGACAGTTCATGACCAAGACAGGATCAAATAAATGAGAGAAACTATCTGCAGTATTAGCAGTGATAACACGCCTCTGAGACCTGACTGTTGAAGGCTTGGGCTCAGGACAAAAGTGCAGATCAAACAGAACAAGACTATGATCACTCAAATGAACATCATTTACAGACAGGTTTAAAATGTCTAGGCCAAGCGTAAAAACTAAGTCTAAAATATGGCCTTTTTGGTGAGTGGGCTCAGAAACATGCTGCTCAAAATTAAAAGTTTCAGTCAATGTTAGAAGTTCCATTGCAGGGGAAGATGAGCTGTCATCAACATGAAGGTTAAAATCCCCAAGGATTAAAACAGAGTCCAGCTTTATAATAGAGGACAAGAAGTCACTAAAATCCTTTAAGAAGACAGCGGCAGGGCCAGGAGGACGGTAGATCAACACACAGTAAAAAGGGGATGAGGAACCCATCTTAACCATCTGTGATTCAAACGAAGAGAAATCTTGGGACTGGATCAGTTTGCATTTTTGGACCTCCCTGTGAACAATGGCCAGGCCACCACCACGGCGACAGGGGCGGGGCTTCCTGACAGCAGAGCAGCCAGGTGGACAGAGATCATTTAAATGAATGAACTCTTCATCTCTCTGCCATGTCTCTGAAAGACACATAATATCCAGGTTTTCTCTTGTAAAAAGATTGTTTAGTGAATGAGACTTGTTCGCAATTGAACGAGCATTCAATAGGCCGACATGGATTGACGTCTCGGAGGTAGTGTCCGTGTTGAGGAGCGGGATTGGACGAAGGCACATCCAGCGGTCACGTGAGCTCCAGCTGGTCCATGCTGGAAAAGCCGGCATAAACACGGAAGTAGGCGATGGCGATGAAAACCCCTGACCATGGCTCCAGCACTGCGAAGGGTCCAGGACAGTTGTTGAAGTGCGGGCAGGCGGCAGCGAGGACACGCTGACGCACACATCGAGGAGAGGAATCTGGCGCAGGAACCGAGCGTGGTCCCGGCAGCCGAAGACGACGGAGCCCCCGTGCGCCGCAGCACGTCTTCGCTTTACTTGGATACCGGACCGAGAGCCTCTTTTTCTGGATCTCCTGGATCTCCTGCGGGTCTTTCCCGGCACCCGATACAGCATCAAGTAGTCCTGTGAGTCGGGATGGATTTCAAACGGAGGCGGAAATGCCTGTTTGTAACGGTCCCAGGTATGAAACATGTCCTCCAATGACACTTTGATACGAAATAAAGAGTCCCGATCATAGGTTAGTAAAGCCAGGACACTTCCATTTGTCATCTGGGCTGCTAAGATCACATATAGTGAAACAATAATCATCAATAATCTACAAAATAGAGAGCGAGCCGTGGCACTGCCAGTCACAGGCGCCAGTCACTGCATGATTGCTGGGTAAAACAGACACAAGTGGGAGGCATTAACAAACCCAGATTGTGACAATTTTGGTGTTGACACTAATATTTGGAAGAGGCGGTGAAAGACTATGTGTGAGAGCCATATACAGTAAAACTTTGAATATTGTTTTAGTTAAAATTATAGAAATTTCCTGTGTTAAAAGCTATGGGTAAAATCTAACGTTAAAATCTAAATATTGCTTTAAGGTAAAGTTGAGTTGATAAAACAATTTAAAAACATAAATAGAGATTAAAAATGTTTACGTTTGAATTAAAAACAAGTAAAAACATTATTTAATTTGGTAAAGGTAGGATCCCTCCTTTTATATGGACGCCTGTATTGTTGCTATGTGGTTTTGAGTGAGCTACAGGTGTGGGAGCACACAGATTTTCTACCTGCGGACAAGGACATGTAATATTCTTCCTTTTTTGCTTGGAATAAAGGACTTAAATGGATTACGTCGTCCTCGTCTTCAGTGTCAGAAACCTTGCACTCCTGTGGTTCAGTGCGACTGTGCAGTGATGTTTAAAACAGCCACTACACTATGAATCCACCTATAGCCACCTCCAGAGCCTGACGACAAAACATGTAAAGACGGGTGTGCTGGAAAACACCATTGGGAAAAAAAGCCAGACCCTCGCAGACTACAAGTGGCACCTGGTGAGGTGGATCACTGACTACCTCACAGAGAGACCACAGTACGCCAGACTGAAGGACTGCACATCTGACACTGTGGTCAGCAGCACCGGAGCACCACAGGGGACTGTGCTCTCCCCCGTCTTGTTCACCCTGTATACCTCTGACTTCCAGTATAACTCTGAGCTTTGCCACGTGCAGAAATACTCGGAGGACACTGCGATAGTTGCTTGTGTCAGGTATGGACAGGAGGAGGAGTACAGGAGCCTGATCGAGGACTTTGTGACGTGGTGCAGTGCCAACCATCTGCAGCTAAACACCTCCAAGACCAAGGAGATGGTGGTGGACTTCCGAAGGAACAAACCACATCTAGAACCTGTTTCCATCAAGGGGGTCGACGTGGAGGTGGTCAGGACCTACGGGTATCTGGGGCTGCAACTGGATGACAAGCTGGACTGGTCGCCTAACATGGACACTACCTGCAGGAAGGGACAGAGCCGTCTGTACTTCCTGAGAAGGCTGGGGTCCTTCAACATCTGCAAAAAGCTGCTGCAGATGTTCTACCAGTCTGTGGTGTCCAGCGTCCTCTTCTACGCTGTGGTGTGCTGGGGAGGAAGCTGCATAAAAGAGGGACGCAGCACACCTGGACAGACAGGTGAGGAGGGCCGGCTCTGTAGTGGGTACAGAGCTGGACTCACTGGTGACAGTGGTAGGAGGAGGACACTGGACAAAATACTCTCCATCATGGACAACACACACCACCCCCTGCACATCACCTTCACCGGGCAGAGGAGCATGTTCAGTGATAGACTGCTGTCACAGTCGTGCTCCACAGACAGACTCAAGAACCCTTTTGTTCCCCTGGCCATAAGACTGTACAACACTTCACTGTCACGGCAGGGAAGAAGCACACGGTGAATCCTGGACTCATTTTTCACTTTTTTTCTTTCACTCCTCATCTGCACTGCTGGCCTCAGAGTCAGCCTCCAGTTGGACACTTTAATGCGTATTGATAGTCTGGTCACTTTAACGATAATCACCCTAATCATGTCTGGTTTCATCCTACTGTACTGTCATGCTACATCTGTAATGGTTGACATGATCACCCTAATTAGGTCAAGTTTCACTCTATTGTCTTTGACACTTAATGCTAATCTGCTCATCAATAGTTGGGTACTTTAATGACAATCACCCTAATCACTCCTGGTTTCACCTTTTTGTTTTGGACACTTAATGCTAATCACTGCTCCTTTATGTTGCTGAGCATTTTAACTCATTCCCCGCCATTGACGGAATTTTCCGTCATTTGGATCCAACCGTTACCCGCCATTGACGGAAATTTCTGTCAATTGGTGTTTTCAGTGTAATACGATAGGAGGCGCTCTGACGGATGTTGTGAAAATGTTACAGGACTGTGGGGTCAAAAACCAACAAACAAGACCACCCGCGGGAAAGTAGAGAGAAAAAAAACCAAACATTTTCTTCGTCCTTATTTTCTAGCGGTCGGAGTTTGATCAGTCTGTATGTGAGTTTGACGCGCGTCAAAAAGTCAACATTAGCCGTATAGATATGAGATAAAAGCTCTTGAACAGTACAAACATGCCGGCGCCAGCAAGGAGATATTCGGCTGCGGAAGCTACAGAGTTAATTATCGATACAGACTCTGATCATTCATTTTTTTTTACCTCCGTGAAACTGATCTGGATGAAGACAGCAGCGGCGACAGTGAATGGAGGGATTCAGGACGTGTAAGAGGTAAGATATGATCACGTTATTTTTTGATTCACCGTGATAGCATATGTATCTGATAATTCATGAGATAACGTGACGTCGAAATAACATATCTCTCATTTCTGTACATAAACGATGTACCAAACGAATTTTTGACGGACTTTATATTGTAATTTCCAGACAGAGAGTCCAGGTCTCCAAGATCCAGGTCTCCAAGGTCCAGACATACATGTAGGTGCAAGAGGTGAGTCATGATAACCTATTTTATTTAGTTTGATAGTATGTTACTTGGATTGTATGATTATTAGATACTACAAGACAAGAGCATCTGCTAATTTGTGAGAGAAGATAAAAAAGAAATAATTTATCTTTCATTTTGTACACAAACTATTTACCAAATGAATCTTTGATGACATTTTACTGTCATTTTACACACAGAGTCCAGGGATTCAAGGCCCAGGTGTCCTTTATACAGAACTACCCAAGGTGAAAAAGGTAAGATAGGATATGAAGAGGCCGAAAAATAACGTTCCTCTCTTTGTGCACATCACACTGTTGAATAAAAAAATTGTCTTTCTAATTATTTACAGGTCGAACACAGCAAAGAGGCAGAGGTCGGACCTGTGGATCTCATGGGCGTGGTGAAGGTCAAGTACCTGGTGACCAAGCAAGAGGCCCTGTAAACCAGCCAGGTGCAGGTCCTGGTCCAGGTAATCTGATGTGGAAAGAAATGAACTCTAAATTCAGTCAAATGTATCAACCTAACACCAACATTTGCATTGATGAGGGTATGCTTCTGTGGCGTGGACGGCGAGCGTTCAGGGTGTACAATCCCCAAAAACCTGTCAAATATGGGTTCAAATCCTACATCCTTTGTGATTCTGACACAGGGTACTGTTACAACATGAAACCCTATTGAAGGCACTTCCCTGGGAGACACAATTGTCTCTCTTCTTGATCAGGTTTTTGTTCAACTAATGTTTTATTATTGAAAATAATAATGATATTTAAGTGTTTGTAAAAACAAAGTATTTCTGAGTGTATAAGAGAAGACAAATGTATAATATAGTTTGTAAATGTTGTAGTGCTACACTATTCAAAGAAAATTTATAATTTTATGTAATTTTTATTTATTTTATTTATTTTAAAATATAACTGTAGTTGTCAAATGAAAGTAAAAAGAATCCAAATGTAAACTCAAAATCACATTTTTTTCTTGAAAATAAGTGTGTTTTACAAAAGTGCTGTTTTCTCAGCTTTTTGTCCGGAATATTGTTTTTTTTTTTTGTTTTTTTTTTAAAGATTTATTTTGGGCTTTTTATGCCTTTATTATAGAGGGAGGAAAGTGGATAGAGTCGGAAATCAGGGAGAGAGAGTGGGGAGAGACATGCGGGAAATGGGCCACAGGCCGGACGCGAACCCGGGCGGCCCGCGCGCGAGGACTATAGCCTCAATACATGGGATCGCGCGCACTGCCGCTGCGCCACCGGCGATCCCCGGAATGTTGTTTTTGAAATAGTTTTTTGGATATGAAAGCAGAGGCTCTGATCTTTCTTTTGATGTATTCAATATTTACATATTCAAAGAACAAAATATTCTGTGAGTCTTGAAAGATTGGTGAAAATGGTGAAAAAGGCTGGCGCTGGCTGGCAAACATTCTAGAATTCTCTGGCGGGGAAAGAGTTAATGGCCCAGTCTGCATCCCTAACTGTCTGCATTGACTGTTTAATGACTGTCCTCACACCTCTGGCACTACCTCAAACACCACTGTAAATGCACATGTAACTAGTTTCTAGAAGGTCAGCACTTTTGTTTCTAAGGCTCTTTAACTGTTTACAGGTCTCTTTTAACCAGCACACATGTTTTTCTCTCCTTCACAGGTTATGTACATTTATGCCATATACATTTGAGTCCAATGCTAATGCTAACTGCACACGTTTAACTTGTTATTATGTTTACTCTTAGTCACATACTCTGTATTGTATACAGAGGGGAGGGGGACAGCAGGTGTGTATTGTAACTAATGTCTTGTGTCCTGCCTGTATGTATACTGCTACTGGATGCCTTGAATTTCCCCCGGGATCAATAAAGTATCTATCTATCTATCTATCTATCTATCTATCTATCTATCTATCTATCCATCTATCCATCTATCCATCTATCCATCTATCCATCCATCCATCCATCCATCCATCCATCCATCTAGTGCAATGTTTTTCAACCTTTTCTGAGCCAAGGAACACTTTGTTGGGGTCCCGCCAGAATGACAAAGGTCAGGCTGTGTCGTTTGGAGAACTACAACAAAAGACTCTTTATCCCAGCATGCCTTGCAGGTACTCCCAGAATGCTTTGCCACACCTAACACATAGGTGTGAAGTCTGGGAGGTATAAAGCCGGCCATGCTTCATTGTTCTGCCTCTTTCAAACGTCGTCTGGCGACGTCCGAGGATACCCAACTCTGTTCCTGTTTCCAGCACGCTTCCCTTTGTTTAAAAGTTTTGGCGCGCAGCTGATCCAAGGCCTTGAAGCATACCGACGTCCTAATTTCCGAGCCTAGATCATCCACTTGAACGCATCTCAGAAGTATAGCGTTCTATTTCTCCTGTAATGAAACGGTATTGAGAGAGACTGGAAGGATTACGTCTCGTTCCGTCCTTTAAAGAAAGGACACCCACGGAGATCACCTCGCTCGACGGAGGACACGACGGCCCTGCTCAACCCCCTTTGGACACGCACCGCCATCTCCAAACAACTGCAGAAAGGCCGTTCCAGAATCTTTTTCTTCATCAACCGTGGACAAAACGGTTCCAAGTGAGGCTTAGCTAGGTCTGGGCAGTTAGATATAGAGAGTGTGTTTAATAACTGAGTTATTATAGTGAAACGGTGATAATATTTGCTTGGTGTTTGACCACTGTGTCTTAGATTTTACCAGAGTAAAATCTCCTTTGTTCTCTTTGTTTGACCACTGTGTCTTAGATTTTACCAGAGTAAAATCTCCTTTGTTCTCTTTGTTTGACCACTGTGTCTTAGATTTTACCAGAGTAAAATCTCTTTTGTTTCTTTTACTTGTGCCGCTGTGTCCCGTGTGTTTATCTGTGAGCTCCCGCGTCATAACCGGGTAATAGACTCACTATCAGAAAGACTAGTGTGAACGCCGTCTGATACAAATCCGGCCACTTGCTTCTGGTACGTGACGTAAACTGTGCTCTGAGTTGTGGTGAGCTCCAGTCCGAGATTGAGCTGTCGAGGTGCGTTGTTTTCTCTCGCTCTCTCGCCTTTACACACACACCTTTCGGTAGACGCACACACATAGATCTGTGGCTTTCCAGACGCTGCAGAAACGTAGATCACGTTCTGTGTCCGCCATCACGTGACCACGCGTGGTCGTCGCCATTTTGATCTGTCTCTGTCTGTCTGTCCCTCCCCCTCTCTCTTTCTCTCTCTCACACACACACACACACACACACACACACACACACATGTGCCACGCTTGTTTGTTTTGTTTGTTACTTGTAGTTTGGCTTATGATGGTTATTTGTTTGATTGGGTTTCATTGATTTACTTGATGTTGCTTTGTTAAATAAATTCTATTATATCTTAAAAAGTCGTTGTTTGTGATCACTGTGAATTTGCTTTGTGACTTAGGCTGGGTGAAAGGGCTTTGTGTTCGGATTTCACACCTTCAATTAAATACAGATTATTAATTATTAATGATATTGGTGTTTAATTAAATAATTTGAGACTGATATTGGTAATATTTTGGTTGTTCCCTGTTTACAGGGTGGTGCCCCGAGGTTCATTAAACGCAGTTTAATAACAATTATTGATTTAGATTAATAATTAAATAAACTTAATTATTAATTTATTTTGACAATCAAAGTTTACGTCATAAAACCCAACATAACCGTTGGTCAGGTATTTGCTCCTGAAAATTCCCAACAACTTTTTTCATTGAAAAAATCTCAAGGCACACCACCAGTCGATAATGTTAAAAAAAATGAAACTATGTAGCCCATATTAACAATATAAAGTAATTCTTGTGTTTATTTGGTATCAAATAAACACAAATAAAAATATTTCTACTCACTCAGTGTGAAACCTGGGCTTGTTTGGATGAACACAAAGTTGATATCCTGGCAGGAATTGAAGAAAGACACACACAAAGCTCTTCCTCAACAGCTCTCAGTCTCTCTCTGCTTTTAGTTTTTATAGCAGTCAGGCTTGAAAAGCTCACCTCACACAGATATGTCGTGGAAAATGGGAGCAAGTCAAAATAGCTTTGTTTGCCAGAATAGGGAACTCCTTGGCAGTAGCCAACCAAAAACTGTCCAAAGGTAGATCTGCAAAGCTTAGCTTTAAACCACGATTTTGTCTCAGTTCAGTTAGGTCCTCCTGCTCCTGTAAGGAGCTGCTCCTTTCCAACAACTGATGCTGAGCTATAAGGGTCCCTAACCCAGTCAAGGCATTCAGTGAAGGCTGAAGAGAAACAAAATGACATCTTCTCCTCAAAAGTTTTCAAATGTTTAACTATTATCTCACACAATGCAGCAGTGTTAACATCTTGCCATTTCTTGGTGAGTGGAAACATTTCAAGGTTGCCAGTTTCCACATGTTGCCAGAGGTGCACATTTGAACGGAATCCATTTATTTTATCTGTACTTGTAAGCAGGTTTTCATTTCGGCTTTGCATTCGTGTGTTCAGTTCATTCAGGTGATGAAAAATATCTGCCAGGTATGCCAGCCCTGCACACCACTCATCACTTGCAAGCAGTTTTGCGTCATCGGACCTCTCATTTGTCCGAAAAACTTTAAGTTCCTCCCGCAGCTTCTGCAACGTGGTAGCTCGCTTTAAGGGCTCTCTCATTTACCTTTGTGGTTTTTCTCATGAAAGTTGCCTGTTTCTCCGTGTGTTTACGCAGGCGAACAAAATAGTCCACATTCTTGTTTTGAAGCGAAGGGTGTTTCGTTTGGAGATGGCGTTTAAGCTTATTTGGGACCATAGCACTGTTGGATAGCTTTTCACCACACACCAAGCACAGCGGAGTTTGTGCCGTTGCATCCCCGGTCTAAGTAAATCCAAATGAAAGATAGCTTTCGCTGTATTGCCTCAAAACTTTGCTCGAGCTCACAGTCTTTGCTTTCTTTTGATCTCCACTTATACTAGGGCCTTCATCTGGGTCCGAATTTTGTCCAGGGTCCAGTTCGGAGTGAGCTTTTTTCCTTTTCAAAAACTTCTCCATCACTGTTACCGTATATTCTCGCTAGCCATAATGTCACTGTCACCTGTCGCATCAATGCGTCACTAATTCTCTTGTCTCAGAGCACAATGCAATTATCTACCTGCTGCCACCTACTGATATGGAAGAGTATTACATGATAACTCTGCCAGGCACTTGACAGCACAGACACTCGACTTTTTTTTTAGACCAATTAGGTGAAATTTGATCATTTCCCACGACACACCTGACAATATCTCGCGACACACTAGTGTGCCGCGGAGCACTGGTTGAAAAACACTGATCTAGTGGAAGTGAGAGTAAGTGAAGTCATATTGTTTACATGTTTTATGTATTTTCAGGGTTGATAGTCAGAAGGGTCTGAAGATAGGAGATACTTACAGAAATGTCTACCAGGCAAAATCATTAATACAATACATAAACCAAGGACGAGAGGGGAAATCTGAGGGAGAGGTAATCCAATGTCAAGTTTATCTCAGTTTTCCATCACTTCTCCCATACTGTGCAGCAACACACATTGACCAGGACGCCCAGTATTTGAAATACTGTTAGATAAAGTCGCCTATTTATCCTTTTTCTAAATGTCAAAAGAAATCTGACTCCTTTAAATAATTACCTTGGACCTTGGATTTCTCCTCGCATTCTTTTGATAGGATGAGAGGAATGATTGGAGACATCTCTTTTCTATGGTAACAGAGTTTATTAACCTGATGAATCACAAATGCAAGTTACAGAGTTTCTGGGTTCAAAACTTTACATTTCCCTGATAAACAGACATGCTGGACTCAGTTCACGAAGTCTGAATTTCAGCTATTTTTCCCTGAATCCTTTTATACTATAGACAGAGATTATCTAACCAAATCATGCATTTTAAGATGTGGTTTCCTTCCTCCCATTGGCACAACTTTATTCTATCCAAATTATGCATTATCGGATGTGTGGTTCCTTCCTCCGATTGGGGCAGCTTCCTCCCATCCACTCCTCCAGATACTTCATCTGTTCGAAGAGAAACCTCCTACCTAGTCTGTCTCCTGTCACTGGTGTCTGACATCTGGTGTGTAAAACATCTCTTTTTAAGCAGGTGAACATTTCAGTTATTAACTGTTAATGCTCAGAAACCTTTGTTGGTGTGTGTGTGTGTATTCTGCAAAATTCCACAGAGAGACACACCTCAATGTAATAAAGTCAGACAATAAGATCAATACACACTCATTAGCAATAAAACATGACAAAATAACTGGTATAAATGTTAGCGTATGCAGAAAACTTCATACTGTGGATATCAAACCATTCCTTTGTACTTGGCCTCCAAGAAGCAGCAATTAATTACTTCCATGAGCACATTAAAATCATACTTGAATATGTAAAAAGGCCCATTATTCTAACGATACCCACTGACGTTCTAATCTACAGTATCATTCATGTATTCTTTCACAATGTAGTGGCGGATATATCTGATACTTATTTCCTGGGTAAATATAGATTTGTATCCTGTATCCTTAATTTGTGTATATCATGTTGTTAATGATGAATTGGGTCAGTGTTTCCCAAACTTTTTTAAAATTGTTTGCATTTACATTGTTTGCTGCGCCCTCCTGCTGCTGCAGGACCCGGCCAAAGAAAAAGATTGGCCTCGCCCTGTCCCTCCATACAACTGTTGTGAATTTTTTTTATGTTAAATGATTATTAACACATCTCGTAAGAAAAAGGGCACCACCTGGCTGACCAGGAACAACTATATTAAGTATGGGAATTAATAAAGTTATTAATTATGAATTAAATCAACCTCATATCTGAATCATGAATTCTGGATCAATCTGCTACCTGAAATCACACGGACAAACTTATGAAACTAACAAACTAATGAAAGACAAGGTGAACAATAACAGAATAATGACATGAATAAAATGTGTTATGAATGTGGAACCAAAAATACAGTGACTGATGTATTTGATGGAGGTGAACACCAGAAATGATAAATGTTATTTCAACGGTTTGAGTATGGTATTGTGGTCTAACGTTCATCTGATAAACGTATTGATTTAATTCGGGACAAAAATTGAGTGAACGGAGGAAAAGGTTTTAGATTGAAGGCGAGGATAAACTGCATTCTCGGGAGTTAAAAGGACACGATTGACACGACCCTCTGCATGTGTAAAACCAGCTGTTGAATGCGTCTTGCTTTTTGTAGAATCAAGAATCCGCCTTAGGGGTACCGGAGATTAAAACGGGTTCTGAAGGGTCCGTCTTTAGCTTCTGCGGTCCAGAACTGCCATAACAATTCAGGTCGGAGTTGGTTCGACTGTGCAATGGGGTCACGTCTTGAGTGTCCAATGGCATCCCGGAGAGCTCTGAGATTGAACCAAAAATATATCTGTTGATGAACGATCGTTAACTTCCTGCTAACTGAAATGGCCAATTCAGTTAACAGATAACAAGATCGTTGAAGAGTCAATGGTGAATAAAAGAATAATTCCAAAAATATCTAAAAATGATGAAAACGAATTAATAAAAATTGCGCGTGCACGAGCCTTAACAGGAGTTTCTCCAAACTTCAACTGTGATTATATTGAATAAAAAAACGAGAAGCCAAAAACGTCAGTTAATAAAAGACAAAAGTTCGATAAAATCAAAGTTGAAAAATAACGCACTGAGAGTTAGAAGTTCCGTCTTGACGAACGGAGTAACAAAAGTAGAATACAAGGGAATACCAGAGTGTGGAGAGACAAGAGAGAAGAGTGAGCACGCCCATAGCTTTTAAAGTGTTCAGTGTCATGATCTGTCCAGTTTGTACCCTCCCACTTGTGTGTTGTCTGTGTTCCCCTGTCTGCTCCTCCTGTGTCTCCTAATTAGGTCTCAATTGGTAGCAGGTGTGTCTCCAGGTGTAACTCATCACAATCAGCCTCTGCATATAAGCCGACTCTCTCCACCCAGTCGGTGCCAGATTATTGTCTACTACGTGGTATTGTTCTGACCAGGCTTTAGTAAGATTTTTGGCTTCTTCTTGTTTTTTGATGTTCTTCCGTGTACTTACCTCGTGTTTTTTCCCCGTACCAGTTCCCTGCAAAGACATACCTGCTCCCACCGTCGACCCGTTCGTCTGCTGTTCGTTTCCTGCTGTGCTTCAGTGATCATTTCCTGAACAGTTAGATTTTTTTATATCTTCGCAGTACATTGTTGTATCGGAATCCTGGTTGGATGAAAGTGTTCGTCTCAATGTCCTAAGAAAGTTTATCCACCTGAAAATTCAAATAAACATTTGTTAGCATACAAACTGAATATGGAGGTATTCTTTCTCTTCAGCCCTGTCGTGGAAAATTCTCCTTTTACGAGGTGGAGAGTTGCTAATTCTCAAGAAGAAAATTCACGGCGGCGCTTGAATCAGATCTCTTTTAATACGTGCAGCACGGAGGAGAGGCCAGAGCATCTTCTCCCGAACCTTTACATTACAAGTCCTTTTATACAATACAGAGAGATATGGGGAGGTGACCTTACACTTAACAAATGGTGATCTTAAAGTTTAGTGTATTCTGTCTGTCTGGAGACAGTGACTCTGTGATAATCAAATAACATTTACATTCGTATGGTACTGTCTGCGAAGGAGGAGGCTCTCCTGTGGCTCTCTGACACCTCTGTTCAGAGATGTCTCCTGAGAGTCTAGGTAATTTCCCACATTCCTCCCTTTTTGACACAAAGTGTCAACACAACATTTGTACCAGAAATTACCATACAAGGTCATTATAACAGACTGTTCGTTACAGTGGAAATGAATGAAAACAAATAAAAAGTAAAAATAAAACAAAAACAAAACAAAATAATAACAAAATAGGCACTTATGTTGTTGAAACAGTTCTCTGTGGCAAGTTTTTTGATCATGCCCTTGTTGGATGTTCCGATCCTGTGTTGAATCTTGTGTCTTCATCTGTTGTTGCACACAGTCCATGTTTACCCTTCTGTAAGAGATGGGGTGTCTAAGTATCAGTATAGTGAATCAATTGATGATAGGTAATCGTCCCTGTAATTGTCATCATCTCCAGGTGTCCCTCTCAGTTATCTGGACAGCAGTTGTTGTTGTCAGCAGCTCCAGATCTGGTTCTTGTCCACCGTGGTTAAAACGTCCATGCTTCCTTCTCAGGTCCTTTCCATCTCCAGGCTGGATGTTGTGGAGTTTCACCAATGTAATCCCCAGAAGGGCCGCTTTCACCTTAGGGAAGACAACTTAGAAAACATGGTTATCCACCCCTTTGACACATGGTCAAGACCATGTGTCAAACTTTTGAGGCACAGAGATATCTTTGAGGGGTAAAAACGTCATTTTGGACAGATAAAACATTTGTAGAGTGGGGGAGACAGGTGAAAGAGCAGCAGTCCCAGGAGCTTCAAATCCCAGTGACTCTGGGTCATTAGCACCTGTATGAGCTGACATTTACATACTGATGAAATGCATATTTAAAGTCAGTATGTACTGTGAAATCCTTCCCAATAGTACAGCTGCCTGAGCAGACAGGTTAGCAGTGTTAGTACAAACAAATCAAAGTTAATGAAAAGAGTGTCAAAGAGTGCATCTCTTGGTTTTTGACACAGACAGGGGTGTGGTTCTCCATCTTGAGCTGTAAAGAGTAAGGTTAAAACTGTTCTTCATTTTAAAATCACATGAGTGCACAAAAAGATTTAAAAAGGTTGGTAGTGTCTGGTAGTCATAGACAGAGGGAACTCGATAAAGCTTGTGTCAAGTCAGTTGAAGCTTTATCTGCGTCAGGAGTTCAAGTCAAAAAAGTCAGTCATGGCCAAATATCTACCCCCATGTGTGGGGGTAGGGAGATCTCCACCCTTTTTAAAATCCATGGACAACAATAGCCTGTTCAAACCAATTAGGCAACCGTTTGTTTGTTTTTGCAGTTTTTTAACATCCAAGATTGTGGACGTAAATCAGGACCAAATTTATGAAACTCCGGAGTAAAATAATGCATTTTTAAAAAACTAAAAATAGCTTGCAAACTTGTCCTGCAAAATATCGGACCGTTTTCTGCCAGAAAACAAAAATGGACAAACAACAAACACTGTCTCAGCTTGACAATGCCTCTGCATAGGGAAACATATACACATACATTGTCAACATACTGAACAAGTGTATTAATACACAATGGTTGATAAAAACTAATTTCTCAGCTCTATTTCAATCCAGAGTGAAAAATTGGAGAACACCCTATGGTATCTTCATCCAAGAATAAAATGCACCATTGATTGTGAAAGCAACCCAGAACTGTGAGTCAAGATGAAAAGAAATGCTAGAATTTGCATTTGTTAGAACAACCAAAAACCCAAGCTGATTAACATTAGGTGTTACAGACATCTGCCGGATGCTGACCACCCTTATTTACATCCCTTAAGCATTTTAATGAATTCCAACCCCAATTTGTTTTTTTCTTCAGGCACGATGGGGAGGTATGGTGAGATTTAGAAGTTCAACAATAGCACCTTAATTTATAAAACAATGATTTCAAAACAGTCTCAGGACTAAATGGATATCTTTTATCTCGTCTAAAATTAAATTTTGACTGGAAAACAATATAATATGCTATTATATTTCTTAAATTCAAGATTTGTTTAGAATTTTAAGTATCATTACAGTGTTAGTTGCTATGTTTATTCTTTTTCAGTCGAATCAGTGTTTTTCTGTGTGTGTAGGTGTGTGTGTGTGTGTGTGTGTGTGTGTGTGTGTGTGTGTCTCTGTATGTGCTGCTCACTACTCTGACCTTCCTCCACTGCCTCCTCTGGCTTTGTCAAGAGGAATCCTACAACAGACACCTTCAGGTGGTACATGTGACCAGGATTCTTCTGGATCTTGTATTAATCTCAGGATTCCCATCTCCTTCTCTCTTGTAGCATTGTTCTTGGAGTCAGTGCTGTTGCACTTTCAGTTCGATATGGACCCAGTCTTCTTCTCCTTTTGCTTTTTGGTGGCAATCTCTGTCCAGGACTCTGTGGCCCATCAATCTCCAGTCTTTTTCAGGCATTTCCTCTGCAACCTCCTTCATGTTGTTTGGTTGACATGGCCTGTGTAAAAATTCTTTCTTGGAGAAACAGAGTTACTTGCTTAAGGAGACAGAAAGAAGGCTTTTAAATCCGGGTGTGTGGTCGGCCCCCCTTCTTTCCAAGAGTTCGTCTGGTGTGCTTGACCTCCTGTGGAGGAGGTGTTGCTGCAGAGTTGTAGGTGTGGAGACAGAGGAGGAAGTCACATCTTAAAATCTAACCCTACATTTAATAGAAGACATCTCATGTGTGAAAAACTGCTAAAGTTGAACATCTTTAATCACATATTCCCCATTTGTCTGCTCTTAATTCAGCAGAGCGTCAGAAAAAGAAAAATTCAGATATATTATTTTTCCCCGTTTTGTTTTCTCATGACTCACTGGGACAGATGTGCTTAAACGTTCAATGGGCTTATCACTCACACAGCTTCACAATCACACTGATCTTCCCATACAGTGTATGGTTGGATCTTATCAAACACACACTAAAACTTTTTGCAACTTAATTCAGCCAGGTGGTTTGTACGACACATTCGTTCCGAGCAACGCACCTCAATAGCATACAATCTGCATGCCAGACACTGAATGTCGCAAACAAAGTTTTTATTCTTGATGATCACTCATACGCCCATTTTATTTTAGTGGGGCCTTGTATATCTATAATAATCGTTGTTTCACATGTTTTATTCTTTAAGTGCAGACAGCCTCGTGCTGTTCGTTAGATATTTTAGTTTCATTTTTCATTTTTTCTTTTTCTTAACTTTTCTCGTTTAAGACATACTTAACACACAACATAAAGTTCCAAGACCACCCAGGTTTTACATGGACATACGCTTCTATACTTGAGCCTTTAAACAAACAACATACAACATAAAATTTCCAATACCACACAGGATTAACATGGAAAAATTCCAACCAATTCTTTAAGTGCAGCTCCGAATGAGCTCTCATGGCATCCAAAACCACATAGGCTTTACATGGACCCGAAATGCATAAACTAAACCACCACGAAGGAATTACGTTTCAGCTACCTAGGCTTTAACAAATTGAGCAAATGATTCAAACGCCGTACTCACTTATATAGAGCGTCCGCTGTCTGCACCCTGCATCTGACGTCAGGTGGGATCCAAAATCTCCTTTTGTCGGAGCGGAATTTCCCCGTCCGGCAGCTCCTTCAGTTCAGTCTCAGGGAACAATCAGCGGAACGTCTATCCCATCCTCTCGTCGCCATAATGTCGTGGAAAATTCTCCTTTTACGAGGTGGAGAGTTGCTAATTCTCAAGAAGAAAATTCACGGCGGCGCTTGAATCAGATCTCTTTTAATACGTGCAGCACGGAGGAGAGGCCAGAGCATCTTCTCCCGAACCTTTACATTACAAGTCCTTTTATACAATACAGAGAGATATGGGGAGGTGACCTTACACTTAACAAATGGTGATCTTAAAGTTTAGTGTATTCTGTCTGTCTGGAGACAGTGACTCTGTGATAATCAAATAACATTTACATTCGTATGGTACTGTCTGCGAAGGAGGAGGCTCTCCTGTGGCTCTCTGACACCTCTGTTCAGAGATGTCTCCTGAGAGTCTAGGTAATTTCCCACAGCCCACAGCCGGGGTCATAAAGTCCATTAAGCACATTCCAGAAGAGGCCAGATCTGGTTGTCATGTAAATCAGGTACCTCAGATTATATAGCAGATGTTGGTCTAGCTGTCTCGGGGTTGTATTTCAGGGGTGTAAAACCGGTTTCTGATTAGAAGATATCTTGAAATTGAAATTCTTTGAAGGTGTTTTTTCCTGCGTCTTGCGATCCCCTTTTGAGATCAGTTTGGCGTCAGAGTCCTTAACATTGGAATGTCTGTAGGGAGTGTAGAGCCAGAGGGAGAGAGAGAGGCCCTCCGGTGAATCTGATTAGATACAGTGGATATAAAAAGTCTACACACCCCTGTTAAAATGCCAGGTTTTTCTGATGTAAAAATATGAGACCAAGATAAATCATTTCAGAACTTTTTCCACCTTTAATGTGACCTATTATGTGTACAACACAATTGAAAAACAAACTGAAATATTTTACGGGGAGGATATAAAAATAAAAAACTAAAATAATGTGGTTGCATAAGTGTGCACACCCTTAACTAATACTTTGTTGAAGCACCTTTTGATTTTATTACAGCACTCAATCTTTTTGGGTAGGAGTCTATCAGCATGGCACATCTTGACTTGGCAATATTTGCCCACTCTTCTTTGCAAAAATGCTCCAAATCTTTCAGATTGCGAGGGCATCTCCTGTGCACAGCCCTCTTTAGATCACCCCACAGGTTTTCAATTGGATTAAGGTCTGGGCTCTGTCTTGGCCATTCCAAAAATGTAATCTTCTTCTGGTGAAGCCATTCTTTTGTTGATTTGGACGTATGCTTTGGGTCGTTGTCATGCTGAAAGATGAAGTTCCTCTTCATCTTCTACTTTCTCGCAGAAGCCTGAAGGTTTTGTGCTAATATTGACTGGTATTTGGAACTATTCATAATTCCCTCCACCTTGACTAAGGCCCCAGGTCCAGCTGAAGAAAAACAGCCCCAAAGCATGATGCTGCCACCACCATGCTTCACTGTGGGTATGGTGTTCTTTTGTTCATGTGCAGTGTTATTTTTGCGCCAAACATACCTCCTGGAATTATGGCCAAAAAGTTGAACTTTGGTTTCATCAGACCACAACACATTTTTCCACATGCTTTTGGGAGACTTCAAATGTGTTTTTGCAAAGTTTAGCCGGGCTCGGATGTTTTTCTTTGTAAGAAAAGGCTTCCGTCTTGCCACCCTACCCCATAGCCCAGATGTATGAAGAATACGGGAGATTGTTGTCACATGTACCACACAGCTAGTACTTGCCAGAAATTCCTGCAACTCCTTTAATGTTGCTGTAGGCCTCTTGGCAGCCTCCCTGACCAGTTTTCTTCTTGTCTTTTCATCAATTTTGGAGGGACGTCCAGTTCTTGGTAATGTCACTGTTGTGCAATATTTTCTCCACTTGATGATGACTGTCTTCACTGTGTTCCATGGTACATCTAATGCCTTGGAAATTCTTTTGCACCCTTCTCCTGACTGGTACCTTTTAACAATGAGATCCCTCTGCTGCTTTGGAAGCTCTCTGCGGACCATGGCTTTTGCAGTAAGGTGCGATTGAGAAAATGTCAGGAACAGCCTACTAGAACAGCTGAACTTTATTTGGGGTTAATCAGAGGCACTTTAAATGATGGCAGGTGTGTACTGACTCCTATTTAACATGAGTTTGGATGCGATTGGTTTATTCTGTGCACGGCCACATCCAGTTATATAAGGGTGTGCACACTTATGCAACCACATTATTTTAGTTTTTTATTTTTGTATCCTCCCCGTAAAAGATTTCAGTTTGTTTTTCAATTGTGTTGTACACATTATAGGTCACATTAAAGGTGGAAAAAGTTCTGAAATGATTTATCTTGGTCTCATATTTTTACATCAGAAAAACCTGGCATTTTAACAGGGGTGTGTAGACTTTTTATATCCACTGTAGATATATTCTACAACACAATGAACATCCTCAAAACAACAAAAAAGGATCGCAAGAACCAGAAATTCCTGCAGACAAAAAACCTGGTCACATAATCCATTGTTCGGGGGGGGTTTTTTAAGTGCGTGTTGGTTTTCTTAGAGAAGGGAGAGAAGAGACTCAGGTTCAAATTGAACAAACCAGAAAGTTTAATGAAGCAAGGAGATACAATGCACATACCAAGGGCGTTGTCTCAGCTGAGGGTCTACCTCACTGACTCGCACGTCAGCTACCAAAACCAGAGAGTAGACCCCGAATGTAGGAAATCACAGGATTATATACAGTAGTAAGTTGACTCCTCTAAAATGTTCGTGTGCTGTCTCAGCAGAAGTTTTAGCGGAGATGAGGTGATGTTTGTGTGTTTGTTTCTGATAAAGAAAGTGTCCTCGAGGTGCTGCACCTGGAGAAGATAATAGAGAGTCTATGCTGCAACTTTAAAGCAAAAGGAAGAGGCCCATATAAGGATATACGGAAGAGGCACATTGGCCTAACATTACAGTAATTTGTTAAATGGTTATATATCCATACACAAACTCTCACAACACATTTGGAATACACAACTCAACACATTCAACACACACTGATCACTCTTCCATTCTCCCTCTCAACTCCACCTCATAAAACACCTTCTAGATAGATAGATAGATAGATAGATAGATACTTTATTGATCCCGAGGGAAATTCAAGGCATCCAGTAGCAGTATACAGACAGGCAGGACACAAGACATTAGTTACAATACACACCCGCTGTCCCCCCTCCCCTCTGTATACAAATCCCCCAAACAGATTTAGCAGCCCCTATGTGACTAAGAATAAACATAATTATATGTTAAACCTGTGCAGTTAGCATTAGCAGTTAGACTTAAAACTAATATAGCATAATGTACATAACCTGTGAGGAGAGAAAAATATGTGTTGGTTAAAAGAGACCTGTAAACAGTTAAAGAGCCTTAGAAACAAAGTGCTGACCTTTAGAAACTAGTTACATGTGCATGTACAGAGGTGTTTGAGCTTATGCCAGAGGTGTGAGTACAGTCGTTAAACAGTCAATGCAGGAATGTAAATTGGCTCACCAACTTAAAGGAGCAGTGATTTGCATTAAGTGACCTAGACAATATGGTGAAACCAGGAGTGCTTAGGGTAATTATCGTTAAGTACCCAACTATTGATGGGCAGATTAGCATTAAGTGTTGGAGACAATAGAGTGAAACTTGACCTAATTAGGGTGATCATGTCAACCCTTACAGATGTAGCATAACACAACAGTAGGATGAAACCAGACATGACTAGGGTGATTATCATTAAAGTGACCAGTGCTCAGTAAGGTGACTATCAATATGCATTTAAAGTGTCCAACTGGAGGCTGACTCTGAGGTCAGCTGTGCAGGTGAGGAGTGAGAAAAAAGTGAAAAAAGATTCCAGGGATCACCGTGCGCTTCTTCCCTGCCGTGACAGTGAAGTGTTATACAGCCTTATTGCCTTCTCTTTCTCTCAAACCCTATCGCTCTTTTGACTTATTGTTTTTCTATTTTTTTGTCAGTTGATGTGTTTATTGAAATGTCATTATTTTGCATTGACTCATTTATTTATTTTCTACTGTATTTTGTAACGTGTCCTATGTCTTTTCTTTTTTGTATTGCCTAAATCCCTTCTCCTTGTTTTTGTACTTTGTCATGTATATCTCATCAGTTTGTCACATTATCGCACCTATATAAAAACAGAGTGATGGAAATCCCTAAAGGATGGTACACATCCGGGCGCTGAGAGAGTCGGCAGCCTGTTACAGCAGCTCCGACTCTTCTTTCCTTATATTGTTATAAAACTGTTATTATTGTTGTTATTTTTTGTATTATTTTCGGGCATATTGCCTGCACTACTGCAGCGTTTTAGTTGCAGCATCACTAAGTGAAGTACGGTACTTTTTTCGGGACTTTTTCTCTTCTTGCCGGAATGATCACGTACAGTCGTGAGGAACTACTGCGCCTCATGCATGGAGCCGGTGTCCCAACCTCACGCATCCCTGAGGACTTATGGAGAGGGGTACGCCGGGGGAGGAAAGCCGGCGCTAAAGTCAAGGAGAGGATCGAGAGAGACCGTAAATTTAAACCTTTTCTGCCGTCGATCATTATGGGGAATGTCCGGTCACTCGCAAACAAAGCGGACGAACTCACAGCTTTAATAAACAGCCAGCGGGTCTACAGGGAGAGCAGCCTGCTTTGCTTCACGGAGACATGGCTACATGGGAATATACCGGACAGTCTCATCGACCTGGCCGGCTTCACGCTGGTACGAGCGGACCGGGGGAGACAGAGTGGTAAGAAGAGAGGAGGAGGCCTTGCTGTCTTTGTTAACTCTAAATGGTGTAATCCCAGACATATAACTGTGAAGGAACGGGTCTACACTCCCGACGCTGAACTTTTAGCGGTAGGATTACGCCCGTATTATCTACCACGTGAGTTCTCATATGCCATCATTGTTGCTGTCTACGTCCCACCATCAGCTGTAGCTGCGAGCGCGAGTGACGTCATACACACTGTGATCGCGGGGCTACAAACACAGCATCCCAGTGCCCTCATACTGATCAGCGGGGACTTTAATCATGTCACTCTCTCCTCTGTACTGACGAACTTTAAACAGTATGTAAACTGCGCTACAAGAGGGAATAAAACCATAGACCTGCTGTATGCCAACGTGAAGGGAGCATACAGCTCTTCTTCCCTCCCACCCCTCGGGGAATCAGACCACAACCTCATCCACCTTGATACCACCTACAGGCCCCTGGTGAAACAACAGGTGGCCAGAAAGATGACTGTGAAGGTTTGGTCTAAAGACTCTGAGGAGGCCCTGCAGGAGTGTTTTAATGTCACAGACTGGGAATTGTTTCAAGAGGAACACGGTGATGACATTGAAGGACTCACTCACTGCATTACAGATTACATCCGGTTTTGTGAGGATACCATAGTCCCTACTAAGAAGGTTCGCTGCTTCTCCAACAACAAACCATGGATCAACAAAGACATCAAAGGCCTTCTTAACAGCAAGAAGAGGGCCTTCATGGCTAAAGACCGGGAGGAGCTCAGGGCTGTCCAAAAGATTCTAAAGAAGAAGCTGAGGGAGGCCAAGAACAGCTACAAGGAGAAGATTGAGGCCAAGATGGGCCAGAACAACTCAAAGGAGGTGTGGAATGGCATGAAGCAGATGACTGGTTGCAGCAAGCCTGTGACCAAAGCTGAAGGTGACCCAGTTTTTGCTGCTGAGCTGAACCTATTTTTCAATAGCCAGTGGGTCTGGGTCTTCAACCATCACTCCAACTGCCATTCGCACCTCTGTTGGTGACTCGGATTGCCCCCCCATCAACGACCGTGCTACCTTCCCCTCTCTCAGCTTCTCACCAGCTGCTTCAAAGGACAGCCCTGCCCCAGCAGCAGCTTCAAAGGACAGTCCCACTTCACCCCCCCCACCCCCCAGCTCCCTACTTCCGGAAACAAAGAACAGTCCCCCACACCCTCCCCCCACTATCACTCTCACTACGAGCCAGGTACAACGACAGTTCTCCAAGCTCTGCATAACAAAAGCCAGTGGACCAGACAACATCAGCCCCAGGATCCTCAAGGTGTGTGCTGGGCAGCTCGCAGGAATCTTTCGGCACCTCTTCAACCTCTCCCTCAGGCTGATGTTGGTGCCTGACCTGTGGAAGACCTCCTGCATTGTCCCAGTTCCTAAGACTGGTCGTCCCAGCTCTCTTAATGACTACAGGCCTGTGGCACTCACGTCACATGTCATGAAGACATTTGAGAGGCTGGTTCTCCAGCAGCTAAAGACCCTGCTCACTGCTTTCATAGATCCACTGCAGTTTGCTTACCAGCGGCACATCGGCATGGAGGATGCCATCATCTTCCTGACCCATAAAGCCCTGTCACACCTGGAGAAGCAGGGAAGCACTGTGAGAGTCATGTTCTTTGACTTCTCCAGTGCTTTTAATACCATCCAGCCCGGCCTCCTGATGGAAAAACTGCTGGATATTCATCTGCACCCCGACACCACAGCCTGGATCTACAACTACCTCACTGGCCGACCACAGTACGTCCGAGTGGACGGCTGTGTCTCTGATGTGGTGATGAGCAACACTGGAGTACCCCAAGGAACTGTTCTGGCACCCTTTCTGTTCACTCTCTTCACCTCAGACTTCAGGTTTAACTCTGGTTCCTGCCACCTCCACAAGTTTTCTGACGACTCCTCCATCGTGGGCCGCATCACTGATAGCAACGAGGACGAGTACAGAGGTCTGATCGAGAGCTTCGTCACATGGTGCAACAACAACCATCTGAAGCTCAACATCGCCAAAACAAAGGAGGTGGTAGTGGACTACAGGAGGAAGAGGTGCCCCCCTGCCCCAGTCATCATTCAGGGGGAGGAAGTGGAGAGGGTGGACTCCTACAAGTACCTTGGGGTTCACATTAACAACAAGCTGGACTGGTCCCATAACACTGAAGCCATCTTCAGGAAAGGACAGAGCAGGCTGTTCTTCCTGAGGAGACTCAGGTCTTTCAGTGTCTGCGACAGACTCCTCAAGGCCTTCTACCAGTCTGTGGTGGCCAGCACACTTTTCTTTGCTGTGGTGTGCTGGTGGGGGGGCATCAAGGCTGGTGAGGCAAACAGGATTAATAAACTGGTTAAGAAGGCCCGCTCTGTCGTTGGCCTAGAACTGGAGACTCTGGAGACAGTGGCTGAGAGGAGGATGAAGGACAAAATCATATCCATCCTGGATAACTCCTCTCACCCTCTCCATGACGAGCTGTGGGAGATGAGCAGCTCCTTCAGCCAACGCCTCCTCCCCCCCAGGAGCAAAACAGAACGCTTCAGACGCTCATTCGTCCCCACAGCCATCAGGCTGTACAACAGCAGGAGCTAGCCTGTATTTATATATATTCTCTTTATATATAGTATACAATATTATTACAATGTTATTATGTTACCTTTATTATTATTATATTATAGGAGCTAGCCTGTATTTATATATATTCTCTTTATATATAGCATACAATATTATTACAATGTTATTATGTTACCTTTTATTATTATATTATATCTATACTATACTATCTATATTATATATTACATTATTACAATACACTCTTATATTCTTATAACTATATATCTATACTCCAGTCAAACTGCACTATATTTATTATGCTTATAACTTAGTACTATAACTGTCAATACTGTTTACATAACCCTCTGATCACAATGCCACTTTAAATTCTTTCACTGGTCACTTTAACTTTAACATGCCATTCACTGCACAGTATTATTAGTATCTTTTCCATTGCCCTGCTGAGTCCACCGTGCTATAGTCCTCTGTATATATCCCCCCCTTACTACCTGGATTGTATTCATGTTTATGTTGTTATTTTTTATTCGATTTTTGACTTTTGTTTTTGATTCTGCACTGCTGCTGCTGCTGTAACGCCCGGATTTCCCCATTGGGGATCAATAAAGTTTTATCCTATCCTATCCTATCCTATTTAGTCTCTTTTCTCAGCTTCTCCTGCCATCTCAATAGCCATTTTTTTGTTTAATGAGGGCAGGAGAGCCTTCCCTTTTGTGAGGAGCACATTGTGTGGCCAATTGCATTTTAGAAAAGAGAAATACAGTACCAGCTAACTACAAAGCTATGCTTAGCCTAAAAGGAGCGAGTAATGACAAGTTTCCGAGAAAATTAGTGGAGTCGAAAGTGCAATATTTGTCTTTGAAAGGTTGGGGAGTGAAAGTCACAAAGTACAGATACTCAAAATGTACAAGCAGTATCCACCACTGCTTGTACAAACATCACATTTGTCGCGACTGATCACAGAACACCCAAATGCACAACTTGGGAGACAAAAAGCAGTTTAAATTTTAATTCATGCAAAGGTCGGTACACAAAAATCCAAATAAACTCCAAGCAAATCAACAGGCTAAAGACGAGGTCACAAACTAAACAGATCAGATTAGAAAGGCTAGACTAAGACTGATGGAACGCTGAGACTAAGGCTTTGTTCAGACTGCCGCCCAAATCAGATTTTCCCCAAATCTGATCAGAATCCAATCCAATCTAACTGACTGACTGTACACATTACAAATTGCAGGCGACCAGATCTGCCTGTCTATATTGACATAGTCTGATCCTCATTGATTTCTATGGTAACAGGTTGTGCCTAGCTAAAGATAACAGGACACAGGTGAGACACATCAGGTAATCAGCAACACGGGAAATACTGGGGGTAAGGGTATGAAGGAACAGTCCTGAAATGAGACACAGGGTAAGTGATCAAAGTAAAACACAAACGCAAGACACAAAACTTGAAAAAAAAAAAAAAAATTCTGGCCACCATTCGAGCACTCTGCCACCAGGTGTTGTCGGAGTGATGTTCCAGTTCATGAGTGTTTTGTTTTTTCACCTTTGGGCCCTTGTTGGGAGACGCATGGACAGGTTCTCCCCAAAGGGATCACCACAGGAGAGGCACAAGATGGTAAAGGCAACAGCTGCAATGGCAATGGCAGGAGTGCTCTGAATACCTTGGAGTCATTTTGGGCTGGATTAGGGGCAGGCAGCTACTGGGGGCTTTCCAGTGAAGAGGCAGCAGTGGCTGGCATGAATCCAAGTGGCCATCTCTGCAACCTTCTCAACGGTGTGGGTCAGCAGAACCTGGTACGGACCTAGCCAGCGCTTGGACTTTCAGTGGCGGTGCCTGTGGTCCTTCACAGCAACCCACTGTCCTGGCCAGAAGGTGTGGAGCAGTCTAGAGGCTGCTGGAACAGGTAGTGCACCTTTCACCGCCTGATGGGAGACAGTAAGAAAGGGATAGGGTGACAGACTTTTGCAATATTTCAACATGTTGTGTTTTAACAAAGCAGTAGATGTAGGAGTTAGTTTTTGTGCTGGTTTCCCCTCCAGTGTTAGCTGGATGCCCAGACAATATATCATATGGGCTGAGTGAGGAGCAGGCACGTGGGCATGTATGCATGTACATGAAAACTAGCAGAAGTGCTTTTGTCCAGGGTAACCTTGCGTCTTCACAACATTTAGCAACATTTAATATTTCTTCTTTAATCATTTGCCATTGTGCCATTTTCGCGCTAAACAGCGCCACCTGACTGCGGATAGTAGGGACAGTGTGTTTTTAGCTTGAACCCCAACAGAGTACTTCTGTTAGGGCCTTGTTAACAAAATGGGCACCATTATCACTGGAAATGAGGTTAGGTACGCCCCACCTTGGAATGATCTCTGTCTGACGAGCTTTTGCGACGGCACTGCTGTCCACAGGTTTAGTTGGAAATGCTTCTACCCTCTTTGAAAAAACATGCAAACCACAACCAAGCAGTAAAGGCAGGCTGCAGAGAGGCCTGCGTCAACAAGAAGCATTCCCTTTTGACACAGAGTCAGCAGCGCAAGCAGATTTCAGAAAAGAGCGGTTTCCATAACACTCTAAAGTCATGAACTACTTAAAAGGCATTATGGGAGTTAGTGTAGATTGATAGATCTGTTTGGCCAGATGCTAATTTGCATGCCTCAGTTAAAGCAACAAGTTCTGCTGTTTGTGCAGAGCAATGAGGTGGCAGTGAACCAGAGGTCAACACATTGTTTTCAGAGCAGACAGCGTAACTGACCCTATTTAGTCCAAATTAATCAGTGGTCGGTCAGAGAGGTCAGGACGAGGTGCAGAAAACCTCAAGGGTAGCAGCGTAGCTGGGTTCAAGGATGGCTTCGGGCAAGTTGATGTTTTTTTGTTCAAGCAAAACGATGGAAACCTTATAACTAACAAGGACTGCAAGATCAGAGCCAACAATTTTACATGAAGCCAAAACAGCTTTCTCAGCTGCTGCCACAGCTCTAAGACACCCAGGAAATTCCGCAGCCACAGAGTCAAGTTTGGACGAAAAGCAGGGCACCGAGCGGAATTTATCACCATGCATATATATAAAGACAGAAGACATAAATCCTCCCTTTTCATCCACCGTTTGCACAAAAGGACGGGAGGGGTCAGGAAGACCCCAGGCAGGTGCCTGAGACAGGGCTTGTTTTAATCAGAATCAGCATAAGTTTTATTGTCCAGGTATGCTCAACACACAAGGAATTTAACTAGGTAGACTGTGCTCTCTCGGTACAAAGTAAACATTAAATAATAAAAATTAGCTAAAATATAAACAATGTACATGGTGAGTTTAGCCTTGTGCAAATATATGTCTGTCTCTTGTCTTTTTGGTTCTTTTTTTCGCTCATTCACCACGTCCTGAGCATGTAAAACGTGTCTTTTGAGCTCTTCATACCTTGCACCATGACGCAACCTTATGGACAGCATGTGTGTCTGCCCTATAACTTCAGGTATTCCATGATCAATCAATCAATCAATCAATCTTTATTTATATAGCGTCAATTCATAACAGGCGTTATCTCGAGACACTTTATAAAAGCAGGTAAAGGACCTTACTGTTTGTCTGTTAACATTAACGAAAAAGCCTAAGAGAGCTCAGGAGCTCCCAGAAAAAAGGAGAGGTTAGAATATAAAGATAGTGACAAGCAGTAATACGATATGAGAGCTGGGAGAGAAAGAGGGAGAGAGAGATAAGAGATCCTGGTGCCAGTTCCCCCGGTAGTCTAGGCCTATAGCAGCATAACTATGAGCTGGTCCTAAGCCAGCCCTAACTATAAGATTTATCAAAAAGAAAAGTTTTAAGTCTATTCTTAAAAGTACCTAGTGTGTCTGCCTCCCGGACCCCGACTGGTAGACGATTCCAAAGGAGCAGTGCCTGATAACTAAAGGCTCTACCTCCCATAGTACTTTTAGAGACTATAGGCACCACGAGCAGGCCTGCATTCTGGGAACGTAATGTTCTTGTCGGACAGTACAGTACAATTAACTCTTTAAGATAGGATGGTGCCTGACCGTTTAGAGCTTTGTAAGTGAGCAGAAGGATTTTAAATTCTATTCTGGATTTTATAGGGACCCAATGGAGAGAAGCCAATACAGGAGTAATGTGGTCCCTTTTCCTAGTTCTAGTAAGAACACGAGCTGCAGCGTTTTGGACGAGCTGAAGGGTCTTTAGAGATTTACCATAGCACCCTGCTAAAATAGAATTACAGTAATCCAATCTGGAGGTAACAAATGCATGAACTAATTTTTCAGCATCATTTTGTGATAGGATCTGCCTGATCTTAGAGATATTACGAAGGTGAAAATAAGCTGTCCTTGAAATTTGTTTAATGTATGAATCAAAGGACATCTCCTAGGTTCCTAACAGTGGTACTAGAGGCTACGCTAATACTACTAAGGGCCGTCATATCGGCAGAGAAAGTCTCTCTAAGGTTCTTAGGTCCAATCACTACAACTTCAGTCTTGTCTGAGTTGAGCAGTAAGAAGTTTCTGGTCATCCAGGTCCTGATGTCCTTGAGGCAGGCTTCTAGTTTATGAAGCTGGTTGGTGTCTTCTGGCTTCATTGCTATGTAGAGCTGAGTATCGTCTGCATAGCAATGAACGTTTATGGAGTGTTTTCTCATAATACTACCTAGGGGAAGCATATAGGTCTTTAGTTAGCTAGAGTTCCTGAATCAAGAGTAGGCTTTTTAAGGAGCGGTTTAATTACAGCTACTTTAAATGACTGGGGTACATAACCTGCCGCTAAAGATATATTGATCATATTTAGTATGGAGCTGCTAACTAGGGGAAAGACTTCCTTAAACAGCTTGGTTGGGATTGGATCTAAAAGACAGGTTGACGGTTTAGATGCAGAAATAATCGAATTTAGTTCTGCGAGGTTAATTGGAAAAAAATCAGTCGAGGTTAGTATCGGAATTTGGAACCGTTTCTGCCGAATCGAAAATATAGGAGGAATCTGCACTAAGTAAAGGTAGTAGGTTGCTAATTTTGTCTCTAATGTTTAGAATTTTATCATTAAAAAAGCTCATAAAACCATTACTGCTAAGGGCTAAAGGAATAGATGGCTCAAATGAACTATGATTCTCTGTCAGCCAGGCTACAGTGCTGAAGAGGTATCTAGGGTTGTTTTTATTTTCTTCAATAAGAGACGAGTAATAGGCAGTGTGCGGGCCTGCCGTAGAGCTTTCATATATCTATTATGACTATCTTGCCAAATTAAACGAGATTTTATCGTTTTGGTGGAGCGCCAAATTCTTTAAAATTTACATGACGTTAGTTTTAGAGTACAGGTTTCTAAGTTGTACCATAGAGCTGATCTCTGTCGTTTGATTGCCTTCTGTTTTAGGGGGGCGATTGAATCAAGAGTAACTCTAAGTGAATCCACCGCACTATCTACAAACTGATCTAGCTGAGAGGGACTAAAGTGATTATAGGAGTTTTCGACTGGGTTAGAGGATGGTACTGAAACAAAGGCAGCTGAAATAGCTTCCTTAAATTTAGCTACAGCATTATCATTTAAACTTCTAGAGAGCACTTTTTTATCAAGAGGAGTTATGGTTGGTAAGAAGAAATCAAAAGTTACTAGGAAATGGTCTGATATCAGAGAATTTTCCAGAAAAACAGACAAATTGTTAATTTCAATACCATAGGCTAAAACAAGATCCAGGGTGTGGTTAAATCGATGAGTAGGTTTGTTTACACCCTGGGTGAAGCCAATAGAGTCCAATAGAGACATGAAAGCCGTGCTAAGACTGTCATTAACAACATCCACATGGATATTGAAATCACCTACAACAATTATTCTATCACTGCTAAGAACTATGTTTGATAGAAATTCTGCGAATTCAGATAGAAATTCTGAATATGGGCCAGGAGGGTGGTAAACTATCACAATTAGAACTGGCTGAAAAGTTCTAGAGACTGGATGTGAAAGACTGAGAGCAAGACTTTCACAAGAGGTATAATTCAGCTTTGGTCGAGTATTGATTATAAGACCAGAATTAAAAATAGCTGCTACTCCACCACCTCGACCAGTGTCTCGAGCTATATGAGTATTCAAATGACTGGGAGGGGTGGATTCATTTAAACTAAGATATTGAAAGCCAGGTTTCTGTTAAACAAAGTAAGTCAATATGATTCTCTGATATTAGATCATTTACTAGGAGAGATTTAGATGCTAGGGATCTAATGTTTAGTAGGCCGCATTTAATTGCTAGATTTGTTTTGCCAAATTGTATTTGTAGTTTTGATTTTGATTAAATTTTTATGATTTACGCCTCTTTTATTGAGGTTGGAATTGCCTATGACAGGTCTGGGGCGGAGAACAGACACAGTATCTATAGTATAAGTAGGGCTACAGCTATAAGAAGATCTAACTGAGTTACAGTTAGATTTACAGTCACAAGGACAGCTATAATGGCAGGTAAACAGATAAAGGAAGCGCAGAGAAGTGTGTAAGACTGCAGCTCTGCAGGTCTGGTCTGAACTCTGATGAGTTGTCAGGGTTTGGGACTTATAAACTCTGCTACGTTTCTAGATAATAGAGCTGCACCAACCAGAGTAGGATGGATGCCATCTCTAGCTAGCAGACCAGGCTTTCCCCAAAAGGACTGCCAGTTATCTATGAAGCCCACATCGTTTGCTGGACACCACCTCGATAACCAGCGGTTGAATGAAGTCATGCGGCTATACATGTCATCACTGGTCAAATTAGGGAGAGGACCAGAGAAAACTACGGAGCCCAACATCGTCTTTGCAAAACTACACACCGACTCCATTAACCTTAGTAATTTCCGACTGGCGAAGTCAGGAGTCATTTGTGCCAACATGAATTACAATTTTATCAAATCTACGTTTAGCCTTTGTCAGCAGCTGTAAGTGAGCCATGATGTCGCCCGCTCTGGCCCCGGGTATACACCTAACTATGCCCGCTGACTTCGCTAACTTCACGTTTCTGACTATGGAGTCTCCAATTATCAGAGTTTTTGTCTCAACGAGTGCGTCGCTGAGTGGGGAAAATGTGTTTGAAACATGAAGTGGTTGGTGGGGAGCCGTGAGCCTCGTTTTCTGACTATGCCTCCCTCGGACAGTAACCCAGCCACTGCCTCCCGGCTGCTCGGGAGCTACCGGGGGAGATTTAACACTATGTCGGCCCGCACCGGCTACAGAAGGCTGGCTAACTACTGCTGCGTAAGATAACTGTGACTCTGACTCAAAGGTGCGGAGCCTGCTCTCTAACTCAGACACCCTCGCCTCCAAAGCTATAAATAAACTACATTTAATACAGATACCTTTATCAGTAAAGGAGGACGAGGCGTAACTAGACATCTGGCACACAGGACAAGAGAGAGCAGGAGAGGGAGAGGCAGGGAGAGGAGCCATCGTATGAGAAGCTAACTGCTAAGTTAGCCTGAGAGTACATAGTTTAACGCAAACAAAACATCTATAGATAGCTCGCAAGGGTGCTTGGTGATTATTTCGATTAGTCAAAGTGTGCAGTGATTTGGAGACAAATGTAAGAAAATACACAGGATAAACAATTTAGCTTTAGCTCTAACGAGCGGTAAGGTAGTAGCGAGACACAACAGGAAGTGATGCAATACGCTCACCCGTAGTACGTCAGGACGTCAGCACATTATGTGGTTGCAGAGGAGGCCTGAATGACGGTTAGAGGCTTCTGTCAGACAATGCAGGAAATCAGGAACTGGCTCCTCTAGGCGCTGCATAACGCTCCTGATAGCGCCGGTGTCAGTCTTTCTGAAGAATTTGTCTCTCAGGTCAGAGTAGTGACAGCAGCTTTTTTGTCAATACATATACAAGGGAATGTTTTATTTCCAGGGATTTAATAAGAACATAGTAATAGTAAGTAAGTAACAAGCAAGGCTTTCTTTTACAGTACAGTTTCAGCATACATGTTGGGTAAGTTCTAAACCATATGCAAGAATGTACCCAATATTTAAGGGATATACTGGGCCTTGACAGCAGAGGAAAACCGTTCCTGCCGACGATGATGACAGGTAAATACAGGCAAAAATGTTGAACTTGAATAGAAACAATTCCATATTTTATACAATTATATCTGAGTAATTACCAACCTAAACCTGTCAACTGCACGATTCAGTTGAAAAGATGGGCAGTAGTGGGGGTTTATTTCTTAATATTTCAGTTGTAGATCCTTAGTATTTACTTACTTACCAGAAGTTATCACCCAATAATACACTGAAATTTATTGTACCAGGTAAATACTTTGTACTTTGGCTGTAGTTTCCCTGTATTTACCTTCCTTTACAAGTGTAAATTACACAATAAGATGGTATGAATTACCATATCTTTACCTGGTAATTACGGGACTGTAAAAGGAAGGGTTGCCTTTTGTTTTTTGGGCTTGGGTGTAGTGTGGACTGAGGAGCAGGAGAGAGAAATGTTTTTCGGATGAGGATCATGGATTATCTTTTTTGAGAGGTGCGGTGTTTCCTCCTGGACATGGCTGTCAAGCTTGGGTTTTGGTGGACTGTAGGACATGAAAAGAGACCTGTATCTCCCCAGGGTAAGAAAGGAATTAGGCTGCCAGACCGGTGAGTGGCAACCAAATGGACATTGTTCTTTTTTTTGTGGAGGATACTTCTTTTTTCTCTTTTGGAGCTGTTTCCACAGACTTGGATATTTCTTTTTCACGTTAAAGGGGGACATTGTTTTTCTTTTGCATGGACAATTGAATGGGTTTGTTTTTGTTGTTAAAGATGGTGATAAAGCCTGCATCTAATTTCCTCCAGTGGTCTTTTTGAATTATTTTGAACAAATCGGGGGGGGAATTTTCTTTTCCCACCTAATCTCTTAGTTAAGGTCATAACCGTGCCATTATTGAGATGCAGTAGGTTTTGAATACAATAAATAACTTTACCTTAAAAATATGAAGTGGATTGTTATAACGTTCCTTTCAAAGGTGTTAATTTAGACACTCACAATTACCGCAATTTTTGCCTGGCGTGCTAAATCGCATGGCTTGTACCAACTTAACTTTTATGCATTTTCTCCTCCGAGTATTTTGCACACTTGCAAATTCATTAAGGCAAACTAAATGGACAATGCATATTGTTTTGCTCATATGAAAGACGCAATCCTCACTGCACGCTGTTTGTAGATCAGATGGTGGTATTGTCATGGAAAATTTTACTCCATGTTGTTGGGGTTTTCAGGAGCGAATACCTGACCAACGATTAGATTGGGTTTTATGATGTAAGATTTAGTTGTCAAATTAAATTTAATAATTAAGTTTACTTAATTAATATAAATCAATAATTATTATTAAACTGAGTTTAATAAACCTCGGAGCACCACCCTGTAAACAGGGAACAACCAAAATATTACAACTATCAGTCTCAAATTGATTAATTAAATACCACTATCATTAATTAATTAATAATCTGTATTTAATTGAAGGTGTGAAATCCGAACACAAAGCCCTTTCACCTAGCCTAAGTCACAGTGCAAATACACAGTAATCACAAACAACTGCTCTTTAAATTATAACATAATTTATTTAACATCAAGAAACATCAAGTTAATCAATGAAACTCAATGAAACAAACAACTATTATAAACTAAACTACAGGTAACAAACATAAACAAACAAGCGTGGCACGTGTGTGTGTGCTTCTGTGTGTGAGAGAGAGAGAGAGAGAGAGAGAGAGAGAGAGAGAGAGATATCTCAAAATAGCAGCGTGACCACGCGTGACCATCACGTGATGGCGGACACTGAACACAGGTCTCCTAACCTGGTCTATTGTCTAGAGATGGAGTCAAACTCTGTCTCTACCTGATCTATGTCTCTGCAGCGTCTGGAAAGCCACAGATATCTATGTGTGTGCGTCTGCCGAAAGGTGCGTATGTGCGTAAAGGGTGAGAGCGAGAGAGAAAAGAGCGCAACTCGAAAGCTCAATCTCAGCCTGGAACTCACGCACAACTCAGAGCATAGTTAACTTCACTACCAGAAGCCAGTGGCCGGATTTGTATCAGACGGCATTCACACTAGTCTTTCTGATAATGAGTCTATTACTCGGTTATGACGCGAGAGTTCACGGAGAAACACACGGGACGTAGCGGCCCAAATAAAGAAAACAAAAGAGGTTTTACTCGCATAAAACCTAAGACGCAGTGGTCAAATACCAAGCAAATATTATTACGGTTGCACAATAATAACTCAGTTATTAAACACACTCTCTATATCTAACTGCCCAGACCTATAGCTAAGCCTCACTTGTAACCGTTTTGTCTACGGTTGATGAAAGAAGCAACAAAAGGGTCCTTCGCTGGGACGGTCTCTAGCCGTCTCCCTGCAGTTGTATGGTGATAGCGGCGCGTCCAAGGGGTTGAGCAGGGCCGTGGTGTCCTCCGTCGAGCGAGGTGATCTCCGTGGATGTCCTTTCTTTACAGGACAAACGAGACGTAATCCTTACGATCTCTCTCAATACCGTTTTAAGACGGGAGAAATAAGACGCTCTTCTTAGAGATGCGTTCAAATGGATGATCTAAGCTCGGAATTCAGGATGACGGTATGCTTCAAGGCTTTGGCTTAGCTGCGCGCCAAAACTTTTGAACAAAGAGAAGCAGAGGGGTATCCTCGGACGTCGCCAGACGACGTGTGAAAGAGAGTGAACAAGGGGACACGACCGGTTTTATCCCTCCCAAACTTCACACCTATGTGTTAGGTGTGGCAAAGCCTTCTGGGAGTACCTGCAAGGCATGCTGGGATAAAGAGTCTTTTGTCATGGTTCTCCAAAGGGACACAGCCTGAACTTTGTCATCCTGGCTGGACCCAACAATGTGTAAGCGGTATAAGCGTTGTACAAAGGTCTTATATAATCTGTCATATAAAATGTAGCTGAAATGTTTTAGAATACCACATGCACAGCCTATTCCATCATTTCTCACCCTTTATTCTCGTTCTCACCGTTTGTACATGTGGGAATAGTCACCCAGGCTCTTTCTTCCATTCCAGATTCCATCTCCTTCTCAGCCTTGGGAGATGGTAAATAGTCACGTAGGGTCTGTTTCTCACACAATAAGAGATAGATCATGCTCTGCCAGGTGGGCAGTGGCCCTATGTGGTGATGGGGAGTGCGTCCTGTGTAATGTGATGGAAATGTTTAAGTGTTCCTGTTGGCCTTTCTTCGGGGCCTTTTTCTTTCTTTCAATTGAAAGGGAAGGGTCTTCAAATGCTGATTTTGCATTTGAATAAATGGTCATTGAGACCAGATCGATCTTGGGGTTCTTTTTTGAATAGATCTCTTTCACTCTTTATTCTCACTATTTGGTATTAGAAAAATTCCACAACAGTATCAAGTTTGGACAAATTTTAAGACACAAACGTTTAGTAAATCAGGCCCCAAGGGAAAGCATAAAGAAGTTGCTTATTGACAGGAAGTCAGGTGGACCACCAGATGTATACAGTTATTGCCTTGCCTTTAACTCATCCTATCTTCTTAGTTGGGTTTTTTGGCTCAGATTTAGGACAAAATTTATGGGTAAATTCAGAACAAGAAATCAAATACCAATTCAAGGTAAAAAAAAAAAATCTATGCATGGCCTTTGGTATAGCTCTTCCTGTAGAGTTATAGACAATCCATTTATCCAGTTTGTTGTGACATCTACAAAAGCGACACAGCAAAAACAACCCAAACAACATTAGAGAGCTCACCAAAAAATATCACATACTATGGTCCGACACCAGTGATAATATATGTGGATGAAGAAAACGGTTAAATCTTTGTTCCTATCTCTTTTGTTAAGTCAACGATGTTGCGAGACTAACAAAAAGTTAGGGGCGACACATCAGTGCAGAAATGACCTATTTTTAAAAGTTAGTGAGGGACTTTGTTTTTGTATTGTATTGTCTGTGTATTTTGCAGCGTTCTCTTTTTGCGAGGATACATCTTTAATCAATACAAATTAGTGCATGTGTGTGTGTGTGTGTGTGTGTGCCTCTTTCTCAGAAATGCAGGAGTTGACTGCCACCTGGATCATTGTGATCAATCTAACCAAATTAAGAGCTGAGAGAGACTGACTGGCAGTGGCTGCTCGATCAGAACCTGCTTGTGTGTGCGGGCGGGTGATTTCCTGATATGCCTTTAGCAGGGTGTGTACATTTATTAAATGCGTGGGAAGGACTTAAAACATGGCCTGTGCTTCCATTTATAAAGACAGTGAGTTGTGTTCTCTCTCAAATAAAGCAGTCCAACTCATCTATTGTTCTAACAAAGGAACAGCCACCTTGTTTTTAAAAATGTGGAACTGCCAAAAACTGCTGCTGCTAGGCCTTACTTTACCTTCTACACAAGTGTTGTTGAATAAATCAGATAACGTTTCATCACCCGGTACAAAGGTGACATCCACATTATGAATGATTTTTTGCATACATTAATATCATATAATGTTTTATTCTAGGTTTGTGTGTGTTAATAAAATTGTCCGACTTTTCAGTACATAAAGGTATTTTGCGAAGAGGGCTGTGTTTTATGTGGCCGTTCAAAGTGAATCATTTACCAATTCAAACATACTGTAGGTTTAGTTTAAAGCCCTGAACAGTTAATCACTCACCCACTTTTAAATAGGTTGAGTGAGCCTTCATACTTAATCACTTAAATGTTTTTTTTTCCTTAATAGGAATTGGTTATTAGACTAGATGTCAGGTTATGATAAGAAACAGGCCAGGTAGGAAGTGTCTTCCCCTACAGATTGGAGAAAGGATGTGGGAGTTTGAAGCACCAATGAGAGAATGGGAACCAGACTTCAGGAGACACATAATTTGGAAAGTTGCCCCAATCGGAGAAAGGAAACCGCACATTCTCAAATGCATAATTTGGTTAGATATTCTCTGTCTCATGTATAAAAGGGTTCAGGGAAAGATAGTCGGGATCAGACTTCACGAACTGACCAGGTATCTGTCTGTTGTCAGGGAAACGTAGTGTTGAACCCAGAGACTCAAACTAGGAGAATGTGCGGAGAGATTCAAGGTAATTATTTAAAGGAGTCAGATTTCTATTTACAACATTTAGGAAAAGGATCAAATAGGCAACTTTTATCTAAAAGGTGCCAGAATGAAAAAGAGGAGGCCTCATGTCCTTCACCAGGAGCTGCTCGAGAGGATTCACCTATTCCTCCTGCTCGACAGGATTCACCAACTCCACCTGCACTTGAGGATTCACCAACTCCACCCGTTCGAGAGAATTCACCAACTCCACCTGCTCGAGAGAATCCCCCAACTCCACCTGCCCAAACTCCACCCAGTTCATCATCTTCACCGGGTATCCCCTCACCCTCCTCCCCCATGTCGGAGTTTACTGAACAAATGAACAAACTTGTCAGCACTGGTACCAGACTCTCTGGCATCGTTCACCCGATACCTGAGGAGCTGAGGTGGCGGTACAGAGGCTGCAGAGCCGGCGCGAAGCTAAAGGCTAGGCTAGCAGCTAAGCGCCGGCTAAGAGCATGTAGTAAGCGCTAAGCCCTTACTACATGCCCAGGGAGTTCTCCCACGCCATTGTTATTTGTGTTTACATTCCTCCGCAAGCGGACGTGGAGACTGCGTGTGACATCATCCACTCGAACATCTCGAGACTACAAACACAGCACCCTGATGCTTAAATTGAACTCTACACTACTGGACTTTCACCAGTTTGTAAGCTGTCCCACCTGGAAGAACAGGACAATAGACTTCCTGTATGCAAACGTGAAGGACGCCTACACTGCCACCCCCCAACCCCCTCTGGGGAAGTCCGATCACAACCTGGTCCTACTCAAGCCACAGTACAAGACAAAGATCCAGAGACAACCAGTAACAACACGCACCTTCAGAAGGTGGTCTCCTGAGGCAGAGGAGGCTCTCAGAGACTGTTTTGAGACCACTGACTGGAGTGCCCTGCAAGAGACTCATGGTGATGACATTGAGGGGGTCACACACTGCACAACTGACTACATGAACTTCTGTATGGACGTTGTGGTTCCCACTAAAACTGTGCGCTGCTTCCCGAACAACAAGCCCTGGATTACCAGATCCTTAACAGGAAGAAAATGGCATTCAAGAAGGGAGACCAGGAAGAGAGAGGCAAAGGAGGAGTACAGAAGAAAGGTAGAGCAGAAGCTGCAGAAGAACAACATGAGGGAGGTCTGAGAGGGTATGAAAAGCATCACAGGCTGCAAGAAGAAAAACAACAACGCAGAAGACGGGGACCCTAAGAGAGCAAACCAGCTCAATTTGTTTTTTAACAGGTTTGACTGCCTGTCGCTGCAGCCAGTGCCTGCCCCCACAGCACCCGTCTACACACCCCCTCCTTCCCTCTCCCCCAATACCTTCACCAGGACAAACACAATCTCCAGAGACAATCCATCCCCCCTCCCCCCCACCATCACCAGGGACCAGGTGAGCAAGGAGCTGAAAAGACTCCGCCCCAGGAAGGCCGCAGGCCCGGGCAAGGTGTGTCCCAGGATGCTAAAGGCCTGCTCTGCTGAACTGGGGGAGCCACTTCAGCACATCTTCAACATGAGCCTGCGGCTTGGGAAGGTTCCTGTGCTCTAGAAGACCTTGTGCCTCACCCCGGTCCCCAAGAAGAAAAACCCCAGTGAGCCAGGCGACTTCAGACCAATCGCTCTGACATCCCACGTTATGAAGACCTTTGATCGGCTGCAGTTTGCATACCAGGCAAAGGTGGGCGTGGACGATGCTATCCTCTGTCTGCTACACAGGGCTTACTCTCATCTGGACAAAGGGAGCAGCGTGATGAGAATCATGTTCTTTGATTTCTCAAGCGCCTTTGACACCATCCATCCCCTCCTACTGAGAGACAAGCTGACCGAGATGAGGGTGGACTCGCACATGGTGAGGTGGATCACTGACTACCTCACAGAGAGACCACAGTACGCCAGACTGAAGGACTGCACATCTGACACTGTGGTCAGCAGCACCGGAGCACCACAGGGGACTGTGCTCTCCCCCGTCCTGTTCACCCTGTATACCTCTGACTTCCAGTATAACTCTGAGCTCTGCCACATGCAGATATACTCGGACGACACTGCGATAGTTGGTTGTGTCAGGGATGGACAGGAGGAGGAGTACAGGAGCCTGATCGAGGACTTTGTGACGTGGTGCAGTGCCAACCATCTGCAGCTAAACACCTCCAAGACCAAGGAGATGGTGGTGGATTCCAAAGGAACAAACCACATCTAGAACCTGTTTCCATCGGCGGGGTCGACGTGGAGGTGGTCAGGACCTACGGGTATCTGGGGCTGCATCTGGATGACGAGCTGGACTGGTCGCCTAACATGGACACTACCTGCAGGAAGGGACAGAGCCGTCTGTACTTCCTGAGAAGGCTGGGGTCCTTCAACATCTGCAAAAAGCTGCTGCAGATGTTCTACCAGTCTGTGGTGTCCAGCGTCCTCTTCTACGCCGTGGTGTGCTGGGGAGGAAGCTGCAAGAAGAGGGACGCAGCACGCCTGGACAGACTGGTGAGGAGGGCCGGCTCTGTGGTGGGCACAGAGCTGGACTCACTGGTGACAGTGGTAGAGAGGAGGTCTCTGGACAAAATGCTCTCCATCATGGACAACACACACCACCCTCTGCACAGCACCTTCACCGGGCAGAGGAGCATGGAAAGAATCTCAAACGTGGCGCATCACCCGTCTCCCGTTCTGTCGCCGACAGCCGACAGCCGACGTCCTGACGTACTACGGTGAGCGTATTGCATCACTTCCTGTTGTGTCTCGCTCTATCGCTACTACCGATCGATAGCTCGGTAGCTAAAGCTAGATTGTTTATCCTGTGTATTTTCTTACATTTTGTCTCCATTCACTGCACACTCTGAGTAATCGAAGTAATCACCAAAGCACCCCTGCTAGCTATCTATAGATCTTTTGTTTGCGTTAAACTACGTACTCTCAGGCTAACTTAGCAGTTAGCTTCTCCTACTATGGCTTCTCTCCCTGCCTCTCCCTCTCCTGCTCTCTCTTGTTCTGTGTGCCAGATGTCTAGTTACTCCTCGTCCTCCTTTACTGATAAAGGTATCTGTATTAAATGTAGTTTATTTATAGCTTTGGAGGCGAGGGTGTCTGAGTTAGAGAGCAGGCTCCGCACCTTTGAGTCAGAGTCATCTTATGCAGCAGCAGTTAGCCAGCCTTCTGTAGCCGGTGCGGGCCGACATAGTGTTAAATCTCCCCCGGTAGCTCCCGAGCAGCCGGGAGGCAGTGGCTGGGTTACTGTCCGAGGGAGGCATAGTCACAAAACGAGGCTCACGACTCCCCACCAACCACTTCATGTTTCAAACACATTTTCCCCACTCAGCGACGCACCCGCTGAGACAAAAACTCTGATAATTGGAGACTCCATAGTCAGAAACGTGAAGTTAGCGAAGTCAGCGGGCATAGTTAGGTGTATACCCGGGGCCAGAGCGGGCGACATCATGGCTCACTTAAAGCTGCTGACAAAGGCTAAACGTAGATTTGATAAAATTGTAATTCATGTCGGCACAAATGACTCCCGACTTCGCCAGTCGGAAATTACTAAAGTTAATGTGGAGTCGGTGTGTAGTTTTGCTAAGACGATGTCGGACTCCGTAGTTTTCTCTGGTCCTCTCCCTAATTTGACCAGTGATGACATGTATAGCCGCATGTCTTCATTCAACCGCTGGCTATCGAGGTGGTGTCCAGTAAACGATGTGGGCTTCATAGATAACTGGCAGTCCTTTTGGGGAAAGCCTGGTCTGCTAGCTAGAGATGGCATCCATCCTACTCTGGTTGGTGCAGCTCTATTATCTAGAAACGTAGCAGAGTTTATTAGTCCCAAACCCTGACAACTCATCAGAGTTCAGACCAGGATGCAGAGCTGCAGTCTTACACACTTCTCTGCGCTTCCTTTAGATCTGTTTACCTGGCACTATAGCTGTCCTTGTGACTGTAAATCTAACTGTAACTCAGTTAGATCTTCTTATAGCTGTAACCCTGCTTATACTATAGATACTGTGTCTGTTCTCCGCCCCACACCTGTCATAGGCAATTCCAGCCTCAATAAAAGAGGCGTAAATCATAACAATTTAGTCAAAATCAAAACTACAAATACGATTTGGCAAAAAAATCTAACAATTAAATGCGGCTTACTAAACATTAGATCCCTAGCATCTAAATCTCTCCTGGTAAATGAGCTAATATCAGAGAATCATATTGATCTACTTTGTTTAACTGAAACCTGGCTTTCTCAGGATGAATATGGTAGTTTAAATGAATCCACCCCTCCCAGTCATTTGAATGCTCATATAGCTCGAGACACTAGTCGAGGTGGTGGAGTAGCAGCTATTTTTAATTCTGGTCTTATAATCAATCCTCGACCAAAGCTGAATTATACCTCTTTTGAAAGTCTTGCACTCAGTCTTTCACATCCAGTCTCTAGAACTTTTCAGCCAGTTCTAGTTGTTATAGTTTACCGCCCTCCTGGCCCATATTCAGAATTTCTATCTGAATTTGCAGAATTTCTATCACACATAGTTCTTAGCAGTGATAGAATAATTGTTGTAGGTGATTTCAATATCCATGTGGATGTTGTTAATGACAGTCTTAGCATGGCTTTCATGTCTCTATTGGACTCTATTGGCTTCACCCAGGGTGTAAACAAACCTACTCATCGATTTAACCACACCCTGGATCTTGTTTTAGCTTATGGTTTTGAAATTAACAGTCTGTCGGTTTTTCTGGAAAATTCTCTGATATCAGACCATTTCCTAATAACTTTTGATTTCTTTTTACCAACCTTAACTCCTCTTAATAAAAAAGTGCTCTCTAGAAATTTAAATGATAATGTTGTAGCTAAATTTAAAGATGCTATTTCAGCTGCCTTTGTTTCAGTTCCATCCCCTAACGTAGTTGAAAACTCCTATAATCACTTTAGTCCCTCTCAGCTAGATCAGTTTGTAGATAGTGCGGTGGATTCACTTAGAGTTACTCTGGATTCAATCGCCCCCCTAAAACAGAAGCCAATCAAACGACAGAGATCAGCTCCATGGTACAATTTAGAAACCTGTACTCTAAAACTAACGTCACGTAAATGTGAAAGAATTTGGCGCTCCACCAAAACGATAGAATCTCGTTTAATTTGGCAAGATAGTCATAATCGATATATGAAAGCTCTACGGCAGGCCCGCACGGCCTATTACTCGTCTCTTATCGAAGAAAATAAAAACAACCCTAGATACCTCTTCAGCACTGTAGCCAGGCTGACAGAGAGTCATAGTTCATTTGAGCCATCTATTCCTTTAGCCCTTAGCAGTAATGATTTCATGAGCTTTTTTAATGATAAAATTCTAAACATTAGAGACAAAATTAGCAACTTACTACCTTTACTTAGTGCAGATTCCTCCTATATTTTCGATTCGGCAGAAACAGCTCCAAATTCTGATACTAACCTCGATTGATTTTTTTCCAATTAACCTCGCAGAACTAAATTCGATTATTTCTGCGTCTAAACCGTCAACTTGTCTTTTAGATCCAATCCCAACCAAGTTGTTTAAGGAAGTCTTTCCTCTAGTTAGCAGCTCCATACTAGATATGATCAATATATCTTTAGCAGCAGGTTATGTACCCCAGTCATTTAAAGTAGCTGTAATTAAACCGCTCCTTGAAAGGCCTACTCTTGATTCAGGAACTCTAGCTAACTATAGACCTATATCTAATCTTCCTTTTATCTCCAAGATCTTAGAGAAAGTGGTAGCTAATCAGTTGTGTGATTTTCTCCACAACAACAGCTTGTTTGAGGAGTTCCAGTCGGGATTTAGAGCTTACCATAGCACTGAGACTGCACTTGTTAGAGTAACAAATGATCTTCTGTTAGCCTCAGACAGGGGACTTCTATCTGTGCTTGTCCTGTTAGATCTTAGTGCTGCTTTTGATACAATTGACCATCAGATTCTGTTACAGAGACTAGAACAATTGCTTGGAGTTACAGGGACTGCTTTAAGTTGGTTTAGATCCTATTTGTCAGATAGATCTCAGTTTGTGCATGTTCATGATGAGTCCTCTTTGTACACCAAAGTTAGCCATGGAATGCCTCAAGGATCAGTGCTTGGTCCGATTTTATTTACATTATATATGCTTCCTCTAGGTAGTATTATGAGAAAACACTCCATGAACTTTCATTGCTATGCAGACGATACTCAGCTCTACATAGCAATGAAGCCAGAAGACACCAACCAGCTTCGTAAACTAGAAGCCTGCGTCAAGGACATCAGGACCTGGATGACCAGAAACTTCTTACTGCTCAACTCAGACAAGACTGAAGTTATAGTGATTGGTCCTAAGAACCTTAGAGAGACTTTCTCTGCCGATATGACGGCCCTTAGTAGTATTAGTGTAGCCTCTAGTACCACTGTTAGGAACCTAGGAGTTCTGTTTGATCAGGATATGTCCTTTGATTCCTACATTAAACAAATTTCAAGGACAGCTTATTTTCACCTTTGTAATATCTCTAAGATCAGGCAGATCCTGTCACAACATGATGCTGAAAAATTAGTTCATGCATTTGTTACCTCCAGGTTGGATTACTGTAATTCTATTTTAGCAGGGTGCTATGGTAAATCTCTAAAGACCCTCCAACTCGTCCAAAATGCTGCAGCTCGTGTTCTTACTAGAACGAGGAAAAGGGACCACATTACTCCTGTATTGGCTTCTCTCCATTAGCTCCCTATAAAATCTAGAATAGAATTTAAAATCCTTCTGCTCACCTACAAAGCTCTAAACGGTCAGGCACCATCGTATCTTAAAGAGTTAATTGTACCGTACTATCCATCAAGAACATTACGTTCCCAGAATGCAGGCCTGCTTGTGGTGCCTATAGTCTCTAAAAGTACTATGGGAGGTAGAGCCTTTAGTTATCAGGCACCGCTCCTTTGGAATCGTCTACCAGTCGGGGTCCGGGAGGCAGACACACTAGGTACTTTTAAGAATAGACTTAAAACTTTTCTTTTTGATAAATCTTATAGTTAGGGCTGGCTTAGGACCAGCTCATAGTTATGCTGCTATAGGCTTAGACTACCGGGGGAACTGGCACCAGGATCTCTTATCTCTCTCTCCCTCTTTCTCTCCCAGCTTTCTTACCTTATAGTAATAAGATATGTCTATAGTGACAAGCAGTAGCTTGTCACTATCTTTGTATTCTAACCTCTCCTTTTGAGCTCTCTTAGGTTCCTTGAGCTCTCTTAGGTTCCTTGGGACTGTTGGTGAGGATGGCCTGCCCAAACAACCCCCCCCCCCTCCCCCTGAGGATGGCCTGCCCAGACCCCCCCCCCCCAACCTATCCCATCCTATTCTTCTTTCTGCATCTTGTCCCATCTCCCCCATCCCATTTTCAAGCCCAGCACAGTGTAGCAGATGGCTGTTCCGTCATGAGCCCGGGTCTGCTGAAGATTTCTGCCTGTTAAAAGGAACTTTTTCTTGCCACGCCATGACGGATTAAGCTGGGCTCTTGTAACATAGCCATAAGTAAGGTCCTTTACCTGCTTTTTGTAAACATAACAATGAGCATGGTCTTGTTACCTGCCCTTTTGTTAATGTTAACAGACAAACAGTAAGGTCCTTTACCTGCTTTTGTAAAGTGTCTTGAGATAACGCCTGTTATGAATTGACGCTATATAAATAAAGATTGATTGATTGATTGATGTTCAGCGACAGACTGCTCTCACAGTCGTGCTCCATGGACAGACTCAAGAACTCTTTTGTCCCCCTGGCCATCAGATTGTACAACACTTCACTGTCACGGCAGGGAAGAAGCGCACGGTGATCCCTGGACTCTTTTTTCACTTTTTTCTCATTCCTCATCTGCACTGCTGACCTCAGAGTCAGCCCCCAGTTGGACACTGTAATGCATATTGATAGTCACCTTACTGAGCACAGGTCACTTTAAAGATAATCACTCTAATCATGTCTGGTTTCATCCTACTGTTGTGTTATGCTACATCTGTAATGGTTGACATGATCACCCTAATTAGGTCAAGTTTCACTCTATTGTCTTCAACACTTAATGCTAATCTACTCCTCAATAGTTGGGTACTTAACGATAATCACCCAAATCACTCCTGGTTTCAGCTTATTGTCTAGGACACGTAATGCTAATCACTGCTCCTTTAAGTTGGTGAGCCAATTTACATTCCTGCATTGACTGTTTAACGACTGTACTCACACCTCTGGCATAAGCTCAAACACCTCTGTACATACACATGTAACTAGTTTCTGGAAAGTCAGCACTTTGTTTCTAAGGCTCTTTAACTGTTTACAGGTCTCTTTTAACCAACACATGTTTTTCTCTCCTCACAGGTTACACATTATGCTATATAAGTTTAAGTCTAATTGCTAATGCTAACTGCACAGGTTTAACATATAATTATGTCTTTTCTTAGTCACATAGGGGCTGCTAAATCTTGTTTGGGGGATTTTGTATACAGAGGGGAGGGGGACAGCGGGTGTGTATTGTAACTAATGTCTTGTGTCCTGCCTGTCTGTATACTGCTACTGGATGCCTTGAATTTCCCTCGGGATCAATAAAGTATCTATCTATCTATCTATCTATCTATCTATCTATCTATCTATCTATCTATCTATCTATCTATCTATCTATCTATCTATCTATCTATCTATCTATCTATCTATCTATCTATCTATCTATCTATCTATCTATCTATCTATCTATCTATCTATCTATCTATCTATCTATCTATCTATCTATCTATCTATCTATCTATCTATCTATCTATCTATCTATCTATCTATCTATCTATCTATCTATCTATCTATCTATGCCCTCCCAGACCTCCCTCATGTTGTTCTGCTGCAGCTTCTGTTCTACCTTCCTTCTGTACTCCTCCTTTGTACTCCTCCTAGTCCTCTGGTGGGCGGGACTAAGACGCATGTGGAGGAGACAACTCAGAGGACACTCGGTGAAAATAAGGGAAAAGGGGATTAAGCCTATATAAATTTAAATCCAATGCTAATGCTAACTGCACAGGTTTAACTTGTAATTATGTTTACTTTCCGTGTATCGAAAGGAGTTACAAATAGGCTGTGGTAAATTTGACCACTTCTGGCGCTAATGGTGCTAATTGCTTTCCAACTTTTTTCATACATATATCATACATGACGATGATTGACAGCTGCGGATCTTGCGTAACTCTCTTAAATAACAGTTACATCATCAAGTGAAGCCACGGAGCTTTTCCGTTCAGTTTTTTTACCTTTTTTGAGCTCGTAAAAGCTGTTTTTTAGTCTAACAGACCTGTGGACTCTAAGGGATCTTTGAAGTTTTTTCAGTAAATAATAGGTGTGATTTATTTGTTACTGGTTAAAGTGTTATCTAGCGAGCTAACATATTAGCAGTCTAAGCTAGGTTACTTATTAGGCATGATTTATCTTTTTATTTTATTTTTTAAAATGAGCAAACTGATTAACTGACATACTTCTTGATATTGTTATATCGTTTTTGTGATTGGAATTGTATTTGATCATACACAGCACTGGACAGCAGTCTGATGCAAAACAGTGGCCCGAGTGTTGTGCCTGAGCCACTGTCGGACTTTGCTTCATTGTCCTGGGGGGAAATCCTCTTCCTCTTTCTTTCTCGTCTCTCGCCTTCTGCTTTTGGACACCTCTGCCTGTTCTGATTGACCTCCCGTGTACCGACCTGTGCAGAGAGTAACAGTTCAGGCGGACAAAGCTGTTCCAGTCTCAGTCGAGCTTCAAGGATCCGCGGCGGGGGCTTCTCCATGTGTGGCTGTTTCTACCTCCTTACCGGCCCAGGTACCTGCTGCTCTGCAATTCTGGATTCTGGAGACTGCAGAGCATTTCTAACTCAATGTGAGCTCCACTTCGAGTTGCAGTCTGCTGCCTTTCACACTGATCGTGCTAAAATAGCTTATATCATCTTTCACCTGACTTGGGCAACAGCGGAGTGGAGTCGTAAGTCTAAAGTCTGTGACTCCCTGTCATCATTCACCAGATCCTTCGTCCAGATTTTCCAACACACCACACCTGGGCGCAAGGCGGCACAGGCTTTGGTGAGGCTCAGACAGGGGCGCAGGTGCATAGCCGATTATGCCATTGAGTTTCAGACTCTCGCAGCAGAGATGACTGGAATCTCGCTGCTCTTTTTGATGTGTTTTTAGAAGGACTATCACATATTCTTAAGGATCAGTAGGCCCCTTTAGATCTTCCCCCAGATTTGGACTCTCTAATTGCTTTAGCCATCAAGATTGATAAAAGGCTAATGGAGAGAGAGAGAGAGGCAGAGTCAGGGACCGTGTGTCTCCGCCTTGACAGTGGAGGGCGCCAGAGTCGGTGTTGCGTCATCCTCTTCCCAATGCGCCTCCTATATCCTCGGAGGAACCTATGCAGCTGGGAAGGACTCATTTAACCCCTGGAGAGCGGCAACGCAGAGTAAAAGAGGGCCGTTGTCTTTACTGTGGTCGGATGGGACATCTCATCGCCAATTGCCCTCAGAGAAATGCCTATTCTTCTGGAAATGAGAGGTTTTGTTGACAGAAACCTGGTCATTTCAAATCCAGTTAAGTTACAACCCAAGGCTACTATTGACTCTGAAAATGGTCCCTTTGAGTTGTCTGTGTTTATTGACTGGTTCTGATGCTTATTAAATAAACTTTTACCTTGTTAGGAAGCTAAACCTGAGGACGTTTCGTCTCTTACACCCTCTGGACGTCAGCGCCATTGATCACCATTCCATGGCAAATGTTTCTTAGTGCACACAGACTGTAACCCATTCCTTTCCAGATTCTCATTCGGAGAGGATCAGTTTCCATGTGTTCGAGGCTCACCAGCATCAACTCATATTAGGACACCTGTGGCTGAAGACACAACTGACACATTGACTGGACCGCAGGTCAGATCCTTTCTTGGGGGGTAAGGTGTGAAGGGAAGTGTATTCCTCACACTAGATCTGTTAAGACTACCACCATTCCAGCTGACAGTGACTCTGATTATCCAGACCTTTGCCATGTTCCTAGTTGCTATCATGAACTTAAAGAAGTGTTCAGAAAACCCAAGGCTAAGTCACTGCCCCAACATAGACCTTATGACTGTGGACAACACACACCACCCTCTGCACAGCACCTTCACCGGGCAGAGGAGCATGTTCAGTGACAGACTGCTGTCACAGTCGTGCTCCACGGACAGACTCAAGAACTCTTTTGTCCCCCTGGCCATAAGACTGTACAACACTTCACTGTCACGGCAGGGAAGAAGCACACGGTGAACCCTGGACTCATTTTTCACTTTTTTTCTCACTCCGCATCTGCACTGCTGACCTCAGAGTCAGCCCCCAGTTGGACACTGTAATGCATATTGATAGTCACCTTACTGAGCACTGGTCACTTTAATGATAATCACCATAATCATGTCTGGTTTCATCCTACTGTTGTGTTATGCTACATCTGTAATGGTTGACATGATCACTCTAACTAGGTCAAGTTTCACTCTATTGTCTTCAACACTTAATGCTAATCTGCTCCTCAATAGTTGGGTACTTTAATGACACTCACCCTAATCACTCCTGGTTTCACCTTATTGTTTTGGACACTTAATGCTAATCACTGCTCCTTTATGTTGCTGAGCACTTTAATGGCCCATTTTGCATTCCTGCATTGACTGTTTAACGACTGTACTCACACCTCTGGCACTACCTCAAACACCTCTGTACATGCACATGTAACTAGTTTCTAGAGGGTCAGCACTTTGTTTCTAAAGCTCTTTAACTGTTTACAGGTCTCTTTTAACCAGCACATGTTTTTCTCTCCTTCACAGGTTATATACATTATGCCATATAAGTTTTAAGTCTAATGCTAATGCTAACTGCACAGGTTTAACCTGTAATTATGTTTACTCTTAGTCACATAGGGGCTGCTAAATCTTGTTTGGGGGAATATTGTATACAGAAGGGAGGGGGGACAGCGGGTGTGTATTGTAACTAATGTCTTGTGTCCTGCCTGTCGGTATACTGCTACTGGATGTCTTGAATTTCCCTCAGGATCAATAAAGTATCTATCTATCTATCTATCCATCCATCCATCCATCCATCCATCCATCCATCACCTTGTTCTTCTTCTGGGAAGAAGAAGCTTGCCGGATGCTTATACTCAGCTCGGATCGTTACAAGATTGCCAATCGCCAACGTGCAGCAGTGCCTGCCTACAAATGTGGCCAAAAGGTCTGGCATTCAACAAATAACCTCTCTCTATGTGTGGAGTCCAGAAAGTTTGCTCCCAGGTTTATGGGTCCCTTTCCCGTGTCCAAAGTTGTTAATCTTGTGTCTGTGAGACTTAGACTTCTTAAGGCTATGAGGGTTCATCCAACGTTTCATGTCAGTCAGGTTAAACCAGCCAGGGAGAGTTCTTTGGTTCCTGCCTCTGTACCTCCTCCTCCCCCTCGGATGGTTGATGGGGGTCCTGTGTACACCGTCCACAAGTTATTGGCAGTTTGTCGGTGAGGTCGTGGATGTCAGTACCTCGTGGACTGGGAGGGGTATGGTCCAGAAGAACGTTCTTGGGCGTTATCTAGAAATATCGTGGATGATCCTGTTAGAGACTTTCATCGTACTCATCCGGAGTCTGAGCCTTTTGGAGTCGGCCGTAGAGGGGGGGTACTGTCATGTCTGTTAGATAATGCTCCCTGTTTATGTTCCTTATGTCTGCTTTGTGTTTTGTTGGTTACTTACCCTGTGTTTCATTTGTGTCCTTCAATGCCTCCCTTCAATGTCTCCCTTTTTTGAATGTTTTCAACCTGATAGTATTCTTCAGTTATTGCTCCAATGAAAACTACAAACAATGTGTGACATTCTATAAATGGAGAAAAGAAGAATGACTTTTCCCGAACGTCATTGAAAACCAGGCCTTTTATTAAGTTTGGGCAGGAGCTGAGTGAAACCAGACATAACTTGAAAGTTAATAAGCAGCAGCGCTCACCCGAAGAGGGGTATATGCAGCCCTGGGGGACAAAAGGAAAATGTATAATTCTGTGTGGCTAGAAGACCAGAAGATGCACCTTCACAGATTTCTCTGGAGAGATGATGTAATTGATGAGTACGCGATAACAAGAGCTAACATTTTCGATCGACCTGCAGGAGTATTATTATTATTTATTTTTTTTAAGTTTTATTTTTGGCCTTTTTGCCTTTATAGATAGAGGGAGGACAGTGGATAGAGTCGGAAAGGGGGAGAGAGAGTGGGGAGAGACATGCGTGAGATGGGCCACAGGCCGGACGCGAACCCGGGCCGCCCGCGCGCGAGGACTGAGCCTCAATACGTGGGGTCGCGCGCACTGCCGCTGCGCCACCGGCGACCCCGACCTGCAGGATTCATAGAACAGTTAGCTATGTGTTTGCCCATCTGGAAGAAGAGCACGAGGTCCTGGAGGAGGATAGCTACATGGATGATATTCTAACATCCCACAATGACCTGATGAGACTCAAGCAATGTAATGAAAACGTTGAAGAAATCCCGAAAGCTGGAAGATTTTTCCTCAAACCCTGATTCCGTTTAGGTCAAAGTGGGAGGCAGGAGCAGGTGCAGAGGAAACAAGAGCCAGACCCAACAACAGTGAAAAGCAAAGTCTTCATTCTCACAAATCAAATGAAGGAAGGAGATAATAAGGCCCTGGGAGTTGGATATCTGGTGAAGGAGGACAAGCTCTATAGCTCCGTTTCCACCAAGCGGTCCAGCTCGGTTCTTCTTGGTAGGGCGTGCATTTTGCAGCGTTTTCATAGACCAATTCTGGGACAGATTCCCAAATAACCTATCTGTACCGTCTGACTTTTTGGGACCCTTCCATTGGGGTGCCAAGAATATCGAGCCGCCCCGAAAAGGTGGAGCTAAACACTGCACTCCGTTGATTGGTTGAAAGAATCGTCACTTCCCGTGTTACGTTGGCAGTGCCGTGTTTAAACCATTGACTGTAATACACAGCCGATTGTTTACGTCTGTATTTCTCCTCGACACACACAGCCTTCTCTGAAACAAAGCTTGATTGAGTTTTTATAATAAAGAGTCACATGCCAATGACATAGTGGATGAACTGCTGGATGTCTCCAGCATCGGTTTTCTTTGTGTTACTTTTTTCTACTTTGTTGAAAAAAGAGGAGCAACTCCAGAGGATCTGCAAGAGGACTCTGAGTGGCAAAATGGGCTTTCATTTCTGAAAATGACAGTTGAGGAGTGGCCAAAAAAATCAGCCAGAGAAGTTGCAGTAAATGCAAAGGAGGGCGTTGACCGACTCCAGCGAAAGACCTTTTCAGCAGCAGTAATGAGAGCTCAGGCTAAAAAGGAACAGAGTGATGCAGAGCAACCCTGACAGAGATGTGAGTCCTTCAAAGCCTTCTGAAAGAAATAGGAAGGCCCTTGTCAAAAGACCTCCAGCAGGCTCAGCAGTAGAGAAGCTCGTTAATGTGAGGAATTTCAGTAGTTTGACAAAGCTGGTCAGAGTCATTGCTTGGGTGTGGAGAGCTGCTTTGAAGTGGAGAGCTAATAAGCTCAACTCCTGAAAATGAAAAGTAGTTGAAAATTTTGTTGACCAAATTATGGGTGACCTTCCACCTGAGCGAGCAAGACCATTTGAATACACAACAGTGGATCTATTTGGACCATATGAGGTGAGAGATCAAGTCAGGAAGAAAGTGAAGCATGGCTTCAAGAGCAATACATACAGATGTTGTTGGTGATCAGTCAGCTGTAGGGTTCCTACTGGCCTACAAAAGATTCACTGCGTTGAGGGGGTCATACAAGGAAAATATGGTCAGATCCTCGAAAAAACTTTGTTGGAGCAAAACCTGCCCTTAAAGAGCTGTACATGTTTCTGGACTGCTTGAAGAACACAGAATTCCAGAATGAGGCAACTAAACAAGGGTCAGAATGGAGCTGGAAAATTCATCCCGCAGACCCACCTCATAGGAATGGAGCCACTGAGGCTGCTGTTCAGATCTGAACAACAAAGGAGGAGATGGAGTCTTCACATAGGGAGCGTTTTAAATATTGCTTTACATGTAAGAAAACTTGGCTAATGAGAAACCCATCGATGGCAGAACCCAGAGCAGGGAGGATTTTGTAAATTACATTAGCCCAAACTCTTTATTGCTTGGCAGAGCTGAACCAAAAAGAGACCCACGAAGCTTTGAGTTTGAGGGCTACTCCTACAAAAGACTAAAAATTATACAGACGGAAGTGGGCAAGTTCTGGCAGAAGTGGAGTCAGATGGCTGTGTAATATCTGTAGTTCATATGTGAACAGACACCCCCCTATTTTTTGTTTTTAATTGAACTGCTGTTAATAGCTTGTGAAGGTCAGTTACACTTTTCCGCCAGTAGGTGGTGATCTGATTCTGTTGTGGATCAACTGGAGAGATTATGCCTGTACACTCTGCCCATGCGCAGTCCAGAAATAAACGCGTGAGGCATGAGGAAGACGCTAACTTTGTCCTCTCTCTGTTGATTCACAGGTAAGGCAAAAACTTAATTTGCTAGTTTTATCTTGGTACTGTATCAAGTGTGAGTTCAATGTTGAGTGTTTTAGTGATGTGTATGAGTGTTTTGAGACGTGTATTATGGTTAACGAGCGCTGGCTCGACACCAAGAAGTCCGACGGCGTTGTTAAACTAACTAAGAAAAACCACATAGCTTCTATGTATGTGTATATGTTGTACAACAACATTAAGTGTTCAGTAAAATCCATGTGTTCGACATAATATCCAGTTTTAACTAGCCAGAGTTGAGTACATTTTGTTTTCATGGCAAGAGGCTCCGTGTTATGCTAGGTCCACATTTCTTGTTCTCCCGCTCCCAGGTAAATCAGCGAAGCTAACAAAATGTACGTGTGTAAGTGAATGTAATGTATTTTATGAGTTTAACTTAATTTAATTTCTGTTAAAGTCATGCGTTTTAATTTGTCTTGATGAAGAATGTTTTGTATCATTTCTTGTTATTTTGTTTATACAATTTACTATTTTATTTATTAAATGTTGTGAGTATGAGATGAAGAGAAGCTACACTTTAACTGGAAAGCCTATTGTGAGAAATGTGATTGTTTGTTTGTTTATTGTTTATAATGCGAAGTCTAGAAATAAACACGTGAGGCATGAGGAAGACGCTAACTTTGTTCTCTCTCTGTTGATTTACAGTGTAGTTTCTTAAGTTCTCCTCCTTAGACGATGATGTGTAGATGATGAAGAAATATCCGCTGACACTGACTTGCTTGTAATGTAAGACATTTATTTACAAAGTCAAGAAACAGCATCAGTCCAGGTTAGTCATGGCACCTGGGAGAGTCACCAGCCAAATGTGATCCCCTCGAACAATGAGAAGACCTTCTTATTTATACAGTTTTGATCAAAGAAACATCAAGACCTTTACGACTTCATTTAAGCTTTGATCATTCAGATGTGCCTCTCCTACAGTCCTGCACCCCCTGTGGTTCCTCAGGACATATGGCTTCAAAGGTTACCATAGGTCACCATGAGGTGACTTCTTATCTCCCCCAATGTAGCCTAAGTGTCTGTGCTCACTTCAATACTAAATTTCTCAGTCTTAAGGAATACCCTCATAAATAAACCCCTACATTGTCTTTGATGTTAAACCAACCTCTAACTTTAAGAACACCATTTGTCCCCCAAAAGGCTCACATGCTTCAGCAGCACATTTACACTTCAAATACTTATTTATATTACATTGCTGCATGTAAAATACACTTCAACAGCCATAAGGTTACACAGTGTTTCCTGGCCTGTGTAACCGTTGCTGCCGGTCCAGATTACCCCTAGGTCTGGTGCCGGTAACAGCTGGACCCAATTTATTTGTGAGGAGTAAGTGGCATGCAAAGGAGAGAAACGTGTCTGTTGGAGACATTGTTTGGTTAGCAGATCAGAATGCCCTAAGGAATGAGTACAAACTTGGTAAAGTGAACAACGTCAACATGGACTCTAAAAGCATTGTGAGAGTTGTGAATGTTCGCACCTTTCCAAGCTACCTCATATTTTACTGAAAAGGTTGCAAACACCAATAACCAGTTTTGTGAGCCTGGCCAACTCAGCCCAAAGGCATCAACCATAAGTGCCTCATTCTCCTCTCTGACCAAGGACAAAGTCTCTTAAGTTTGTGCTAGTGTCATGACCACTGCTTAATCCTGTCTTGCAGTGTGTGTTCTTGGTTGCAGGAGTGGACTCAGGTGTGTAGGAGTTGGGCTGCAGCTGCTCTTCATCTTCAATCAACTCTGCTACAAATACTGGGCTTAAACTCCACCACTCTGCCAGATCTTAGACTCTGTTTACGCAGTCACCCCAGTCCTACCTCCATCCCACTCCTGCATCTATTTGGATTCAAGATCAGTTCAGCACAAAGTCTGGATTCCTCGGTCAGCTCTTCACCTCAGCAAACTGAAACACACCAGCTTGACTCGGCCCTTGACCCTCCCCTGAACCTCAGGATCGACAAAGAGTCCCGTTGGTCAATAAACATCTCATTGCACCTGCTCCCTGCCTCTGTGTTCTGCATTTTTGGGTTCTCGAAATCTTAGCTTTGCCTAACAGCTAGACTCTAGGCCCACCACCTTTCCTCTAGACCTAATACCATCAAGCCTCCTGCAGACCATTTCCTCTCAACTAAATGCTGCACTTAAGCACATCATCAACTCCTCTCTGTCAATGGGTGTGTTCCCCACCATATTCAAGCAAGCCTGAGTCACCCCTCTAATAAAAAAACCCCCACACTTAACCCAGTCCAGGTTGAAAACTACAGACCAGTTTCTCTTCAGCTCTTTCTGTCAAAAATACTTGAGTGCACAGTCTTTAATTAAGTATCTGAGTTATTGTCCAGAAACAATCTGTTAAACCCAAAAAGTCAGGCTTTAAGCAAGGCCACTCTACTTAGACTGCATCACCATGAGTAACAGAATCTCTTAGAGCTGCTAATGCTGTGGATCATTCCTTAGTTCTATTTCTACAACCAAAGTTATGCTCACAAAGTCTGCTTGGAACCTGGGTGTCGTGATTGATGACCAGCTAAAATGTAAGGTTTGAGTGGCCTTCATTGCCCAATCGGGTCAATTTGCCCTGTACAAAAATAGGAAGAACAGACCTTACCTGTCAGAACATGCTGCGCAGCTCGTGGTACAGGCTCTTGTGATATCACACAATGACCTACATACCTACATAAACCTACCTCAAAGAGCACTTCACTCCGCTGTTCATCTCCTTACATTGGCTCCCAGTTACTGCTCATATCACATATAAACCTCTGCTGCTTGCTTCTAAAACAGCAGCAAAAACAGCTCCTTTTACATAAACTCGATAATCCCTCCCGCCCACAATGGTCTGCCAATGAAAGGTTTCTGATCCAACCTTTATATAAGGGTCATAAGACTCTAAGCTCTCCTCTGTTGCCCCCCAGCAATGATGATGGTAATGACAATGGTTTTGTTTGATAAATTATGATTTTCAGACGGTATGCATTCTGGTTAGCGCTCAAGAACTTCCATCACATTGCTTGAGATACTAGTGTCTGCTAGTGAATTGTAGAATTTTTATTGCACTTTTCCCGTCATCTGACTACTCAAAGCGCGTTTACACTGCATTTATACCCTACCAATAAAGCAGAAGGAGCAGTTTGGGGTTAAGTTTGTTGCTCAAGTTTACATCGGACATGTGGCTGCAGCTAGAATTGAGCCCTCAACCGTCCAGTTGAGAAACAACTGACCCTAACACTGAGCCACAGCCCCATCAATGCAAGCAGCAAAAAAACTGCCTTATTAGATATTCAAAAGGACAGTTGGTCACTGTGACGAGACACTCATATGAATAATTAAAAAAAAAAAAAAAAAAAAAAGGTTTCATTAAGATTTAACTATTTTTTTGTTGGTCTTTCTGAAACGAGCTCATTTTACCAGTTCATTGAATTGGTGTATCTTCAAACTTCCATGCAATCAGATCCTAAGACTATTCTTGAATTTCCCTCCAGGTCAATAAACTAACTGACTGACTGTCTGTCTGTCTGTCTGTCTGTCTGTCTGTCTGTCTGTCTGTCTGTCTGTCTGTCTGTCTGTCTGTCTGTCTGTCTGTCTGTCTGTCTGTCTGTCTGTCTGTCTGTAACAGTTTCTCACACATGAGATGTATTCTATCAAAATAAATTAAGCACAGAATGTTTTATGATGGCGTTGAGTATGTTAGACTAAAAGGTCAAAATGAAAGTAGGGAAGAAAAGATAGACTGATTATTTTGTTTTTTCAAAAAGAGATTGAAAGGAAAGAGAAATGAGGTTTTAAGTAAGAAACGAAGGACAAGTAGAAATGTAGGGTTAGATTTTAAGATGTGACTTCCTCCTCTGTCTCCACCTACAACTCTGCAGCAACACCTCCTCCACAGGAGGTCAAGCACACCAGAATGACTCTTAGAAAGAAGGGGGGCCGACCAACACACCCGGATTTAAAAGCCTTCTTTCTGTCTCCTTAAGCAAGTAACTCTGTTTCTCCAAGAAAGAATTTTTACACAGGCCATGTCAACCAAACAACATGAAGGAGGTTGCTGAGGAAACACCTGAAAAAGACTGGAGATTGATGGGCCACAGAGTCCTGGACAGAGGTTGCCACCAAAAAGCAAAAGGAGAAGAAGACTGGGTTCATATCGAACTGAAAGTGCAACAGCACTGACTCCAAGAACAATGCTACAAGAGGGAAGGAGATGGGAACCCTGAGTTTCTAATCTGCAAAAGGACAAGATCCAGAAGAATCCTGATCACATACACCACTTGAAGGTGTTTGTTTCATTCTGTAGGATTCCTCTTGACACAGCCAGAGGAGACAGTGGAGGAAGGTCAGAGTAGTGAACAGCACATACAGAGACACACACACACACACACACACCTACACACAGAGAGAAACACTGATTCGACTGAAAAAGAATAAACATAGCAACTAACACTGTAATGATAATTAAAATTTTAAACAATCTTGAATTTTAGAAATATAATAGCACATTATATTGTTTTCCAGTCAAAATTTAATTTTAGACGAGATAAAAAGATGTCCATTTAGTCCTGAAACTGTTTTGAAATCATTGTTTTATAAATTAAGGTGCTATTGTTGAACTTTCTAAATCTCACCATACCTCCCCCATTGTGCCTGAAGAAAAAAACAATTTTTAAATTTTGCAGGACAAGTTTGCAAACTATTTTAGTTTTTTTTTTTTTTAAATGCATTATTTTACTCCGGAGTTTCATAAATTTGGTCCTGATTTACGTCCACAATCTTGGATGTTAGAAAACTGCAAAAACAAACAAACGGTTGCCTAATTGGTTTTAACAGGCTATTGTTGTCCATGGATTTTATAAAATGGTGGAGATCTCCCTACCCCCACACATGGGGGTAGATATTTGGCCATGACTGACTTTTTTGACTTGAACTCCTGACACAGATAAAGCTTCAACTGACTTGACACAAGCTTTATCGAGTTCCCTCTGTCTATGACTACCAGACACTACCAACCTTTTTAAAAAATGTCTTCTTTTTTTTTGTGTGCACTCATGTGATTTTAAAATGAAAAACAGTCTTAACCTTGCTCTTTACAGCTCAAGATGGAAAACCACACCCCTGTCTGCGTCAAAAACCAAGAGATGCACTCTTTGACACTTCTTTCATTAACTTTGATTTTGTTTTCTTTATAGATGTTTCTGCTATGAGATCCAACAGATGGACCCCCTTATGTCTCATCTATGTACTAACCCTGCTAACCTGTCTGCTCGTTTGACACATGGTCTTGACCATGTGTCAAAAAGGGAGGATGTGAGATGTTCATATCTTAAGCTATTGTTAAAATATTGTTGTGTATTTAACCATGATTTTTTTCATTAAGTTAATCTTCCCTAAGGTGAAAGCGGCCTTTCTGGGGACTACGTTAGTGAAACTCCACAGCATCCAGCCTGGAGATGGAGTAGTGACAAAGGACCTGAGAGGAAAGACGTTTAACCACGCTGGACGGGACCAGACCTGGAGCTGCTGATGACAACAACTGCCGTCTGGATAACTGAGAGGGACACCTGGAGCTGCTGACAACACCCACTGCCGATTGGATAACCAAGGGACACCGGGATCCATGCATCACTGCAAACCTTTCCGAGCCATGACACTGACGGAAGAACAACAACCTCACTTTCGGAGGGCTGAGAGAGGACGCCGTTGGACGATTATGGCTGTGGCCCTCATCGTTGTTTTGGTCACCGCAATGGCTGTTACCAAATCCTGGTTTAAAGCAGAGCAAAATTCGGACTCCAAACGTCCGCATATATTTATACCTTTCATACCTACTCAGACACCCCATCTCGTACAGAAGGGTAAACATGGACTGTCTACAACAGCAAAAGAAGACAAGAAAGAACCAATGCAGGATCAGAAGATTCTAAAAGGACATGAGCTAAAACTTGCCACAGAGCAGGTGATCAGAAGAAAAAGACAATTGCTTGAACAGAACGATTGGAAACCCTGGGGTTTCGATGCTGGTGAACTAATTGATAACTATAATGAGAAAAATAGTTGGTACTCTTTTATCAGGTGGATGAAAGCTAGAATGTATAGTGCCAACATGACTGTTTTAGCTATTCAAAGTCCTCCAGCAAATTGGCATTCTCTTTTTCAACTTGAGGTAAAACACTGTCCTTGTTTAGATCCAGTTGTTAGTTTAGTCCAATATTATGCTAACCAACCAAAAATAGACAGGGACACACGGACGCATTGTAAATTTTCTCACAAAATATGGTATAATGCAACTACAAATTTACATAATCATACAGCGGAGCAAACCAACGTGTACTTGTCTTGTATAGCATGGTTCTGTGATCATATGCTCCCACAAACGATCCCTTTCAAATCTACACATGCAGAATCAACTGACATTCCTATAGATCACAGTATTTCTCACCCTATTTGTGTATGTGCCAATGGTAATGGTCAATTTATGGGAGTGTCACATTGCCCAAATCCTGTTGCTAGTATAACCACACAAAATTAAAAAATTGGCAACACTAATATTACATTTAAAAATGGAGAAACAGTGCTAACCAATAAATTCATTCAAGCTCCTGCGCACAAAGGCGTCCCACCTATTGGGAATTTTTATTGGTTGTGCGGCAATGAGGCATTTATTTTCTTACCCCCAGGATGGTCTGGATGTTGCTATTTTGCTAATCTCACAATTACAAATTTAGAATTACTTCCTATAAGTTTAAAACAACATTCAGAGAACAGTCACATTCAAAAACGCGAATTGGCACAATTCTCTGACCTTGAATCTTATCACTGGCGTGTTTCTTTAGGTGAAAAATGGGGTATTGGATTATTCCCATGGTATGGCGTAACATTCCTGGCTGATCATATCGATAATATAACTTATTCAATGTCTGCTTTTGCTAATGAAACAATAAAAGGTTTCAAGTATCTAACCGCAAATGATAAATCCCACAGATTAACTCTGTTGAAACATGAGATGGCCCTTGATTATATTTTGGCAAAAACAGGAGGTTTATGCATGACACTAAATTTTACAGGTGAATCATGTGTCACACTCATCCCTGATAATTCTGAAAATATTACAAGTGTAATCACAGCACTTGAAAAGATTCGCAATGCATTTGGTCCTTCTGAATCAGCAGGTTTTAGTTTCAACAAATGGTTAAACAACCACCTTGGCCCCTGGGGTGCTCTCATTATTCATGTTCTAATCCCTGTTGTGATTGTATTTGGTATTGGTCTGTGTTTCTGTACTTGTGCACTGACATGTATGCGAGCCCTTATATACAGATGGATAAGCGGTGTAGTTGTAGGAGAAACGACATTATATGTAAAAATACCAATTGAGCCAATTCACAATGATGAGCAAGATGAAAATTCTATGATGGAATGGGCCCCAGGAAACCCATATGATGATTTAGATGAGGAGTTGGTATAATTCTGTCTTTAAGATTTTTAAGCTGAATTGTTGCAATGTGTGTTTTTCCTTGTATTCATTTCCTCATTTGTTTTTCTTTTTTGATCATTGTTTTTGTTTTTGTTGTTTGATTTTTACTTTTTATTTGTTTTCATTCATTTTCACTATAACGAACAGTCTGTTATAATGACCTTGTATGGTAATTTCTACAAATGTTGTGTTGACACTTTGTGTCAAAAGGGAGGAATGTGAGAAATTAACTAGACTTCCAGGAGACAGCAAATGTTCTGAAGAATGAAGGTGAAAGAAAGCCACAGGAGGGCATCCTCTTTCTCAGACAACACCATACAAAATGTAAATGTAATTTGATTATCACAGAGTCACTGTCTCCAGAGGACAGGAGTAAACTTCAAACAACCATTGTAATGTAAAGAACACCATTTGTTAACTGTAAGGTCACCTCCACCTATCTCTCTCAGTATTGCATAAAAGGACTTGTAATGTAAAGGTTCGAGAGAAGATGCTCTGGCCTCTCCTCCGTGCTGCACATATTAAAAGAGATCTGATTCAAGCGCCGCCGTGAGATTCTTCCTCGAGATTTAGCAACTCTCCAACCTTGCAAAGGGGATCTTCCACGACAAACGACACCAATGACAATGACACCAATGACAAGTTTACCTTTTCATAATATTCACATGTATATTGTTGTGCATCATCTTAAAGTTGAAAGCAATAGCAGCATTACGGAAACTTAGCATTGTCAGACTTAGAGATTTATTTTAAATGTATTTTCATTGCTGACAAACACATTGGATTATTACTTGAGAAACATTTTAGGTGGGTATCATGGAGGTCATCTGATAGATGTGCAAGCATATGACTTAAGTGCAAGTACCCCAAACCCTGTCCTGTTCCCTTTTTTGCATTTATGTCTTGTCCGCTATCATTCCGGCTTATCACTTGCTTTAGTGATCCATACTGCAGCACCAAAAGGAAGGACGGCAGTGGTAATGCTACAGGCTATTGGGGTGTGTGCGTGCATGTGTTCAAGAGAGAAACCCTGCTCATGAATTTACAATTCAGGATGCAGACGGAGTAAGTAAAAATCTTATCCGATGTTGCTACCAGAGGTTGGTTAACCATGGAATCTGCATGTGTGTGTGACTGATGGGGTAAAGACAGAGACTGAATGGGGGCTCTCTTTGTCTGTGTTATTTACAGACTTTACCGTGCCAACGCCCCCCAAACAGCATAGACTGATGTAGTTTTGAGTCCTAAAACCAGGAAGTGAGTTAGCATTTTAGCGCCATGGGTTCCTAACTCTAAAAGTCATTGGGGATATTGGATGGGTTTGTGTTTAGATGCCTTAAGGTCTGTGGTTAACACAAGCTGAAGAGATGTTGACGTTTTGTTAGACGAGAAAAACTACGTTACCTAAGACCCCACTTGTGACTTTAAAAGTTTTTACGCGAACTTTAAACGGCGGTTGCTAACGAGTAGCTAACTGAAACTACAGTGGTTGTCAGAGACATTAAACGTCATCACGCCGGGAACTCTCTCCCTAATCCCCCTTACAGCCTCTAGTCATGTTTTTCAGTGCTCTTGCAAATATTAGGTTAATAAACAACTTATTAAGCTAACGTTTAGCTATCTTGTCAAATCCACTGATTAGATCGATGAAGCATAACGGTCGTGACGTCATTATAAATCGACCGCGGTGTAGTTCGCTAGCGCATAACGTTAGCATTTTACTTCTCTCGGCTGCATTAACTCTTCAAACTTCATATAAATGATGTTCATCTGTAAAGATTATCCCGCTAAACAAAACAACAATGCATCAGAAACTTGTGTTTGACACAGAGCTTTTTTTCGGCAATGATCCAAAATCCAATGCAAAAATCCCATAGACAAATTTACGTAGGAACCACCGGCGCCATTTCTTCGGGTTGGCCTATAAAAATACGTCATTACTATACCAGTCTATTAGCTTTTGGTCGGGGACCACCTTTGCAAACACACTGTCAATACTTCAAAATATGTAAAGAATGTTTTTTTCTTGCTGTTATTTTTTGGATTGGAAATTGAACTAGACAATTCCTGCAGAAATTGTGAGGGTGGTTGCCGTCTGTGTATGCGTTTCTGAGTTATACTGCAGTAAGACTGTTTAACTGTTAGTCAGCTAACAGCTAAGACAGAACTCTGTCCCACTGCTATGGTCCCACTCAAATGATAATGTCATCACTCTAACTCTGAATACCTGCTGCTGCTGACTGATTGGTTGACATTCAACTTTGATCTGCCAAACTGCCAGAACATTCTATCAATGCATTTGAATGGGCTTACCACTGCTCGCAAAACCTCAAATATCTTAAAAACTAAACATGGTATCCCCAATCCGTTTGGACTGTGAGTGACAGCATAAATAGGCGCACATTTCAATGTATTTTATTTTCATCTAGCATTCAGACTGGGACCACAGTGGCAATTTTAAAACATGATTAAAAACTGTGACATTCTGGACATCAAGAGGCCAATGTGTGTGTATGTGGTGCGTGACTGTCAAACAAATGACAGTCACGCACCATATAGACTGAAACATTTCATGTTTTTACTTTTTGCTTTATGAGTGAGAGTCCTCACTCATAAATCAGAGCTTTCCTCTGATGTATTTTCGTTGTATATGTGAGCAACAATGACTTCAGGATGGCGAAGTTTTTGGCAGTTACACTCTAGGATTTCAAATTTTGCCATCTGCTTTGAATGGGGCAAATTTTGGCCAAATTTGTGTCACTTAAACTCGTATGTGTCCAAACCGTGTGCTCGAGGTCTCCACAAAGTAATAGCATACTTTTTGGGGCCGAGCCGGTCGTTTTGATACCTTTCTTGTGTGTGTGGCGCAAACGCTGTGGGAGGAGGCCCGTTTTGAGGATATAATAAGACGAATAATAATGATATTTACAATAGTAGTAGTGTGGTTTGCCTTTCAGGCAACCACCCTAATGAGATAAAATATTCCTCCCACAGTGGGGAAATTCACAAAATTAATGAAAACATTTTGCCTTCCCTTCAATTTTTTTTCTTCCAATTTCCCTCCAATTTTCTAGCCGGCCCCCACTTTGAAAACCACTGATTTACAGCATGGTTTCTGCTTCGTGATTGGCGGGGACAGCAAAAGCTACCAAGTAAATTGTAGTAAATATTTATTTTGTCTTTCAGTACCGAGGTTCAAACATCAGATGTGTTTTTTCTGTTACTCTTGTTACCTCCAATTACCAATTAAATAAATAATTGTAACTGATATCCTGTCTCATTGTTGGAAAATGGCATCCTTACCCGATGACCATGGTGACAGCCCCTTTCTTAAGTACCCTTCAGAACATGGTCCTTCGAGCCTGAGAAGACTACTTACCTTGGACCACACAATGAGACTTTGAAGATGCTCAGAGTGTACCCTTCAACTTACCACTTATCTTTAAGGTGCAGCATGCCAGACTGAATGTACACATCTGGATGACTTTAAAGATTTTGTTTTTTCAAAACTTTCTTTTTCAAGCCTGGTTCATGCTCTCTCTCTCTCTTCAGTATATTGCAAACTTTAGGTGAAGAGAAAAAAAACAGCATAGTTTAAATGTGCACAATTCAAATCAGTTAGGACATATTTTGACATACTTGTTCCAGTAAGTATTTTGACCAAGAAGGAAGTATGACTTGTAGAGATGAAGGGGAGGAGCTATGTTGGAAATGAAAGGAGGCTGTCTGCAACGATGATTGTTCTGTAACTGTGTTAAGAGAAAAGAGAAGCCTGAGGAGGAGAGGGATGTACCATGACACAATGAGATACAAAGATAGAGGATGTGGGTGGATGTTGGAGAAAGGAAAACAGTAACTACTTTAGAAGCCCTGACGCCCCAAGCATCAACAGTATTTAATTTTCTGCTGAAAAAAAGACAACAACATGATGAACAGACGCACAAATTAGAGGGCACTCTGTGGCACTGTTTCTGAGCTTGGGATTTTGCCCCACAAAGAAGAAGTAGATGCAATTTCCTGCGTTCTGGTGCATTTTAACATGTTTTAGATTTGAATAGGTTATAGTGACTTGATTTCACTGAAACTAAAAAGAAAAGAAACCTAAGCCACAGTGAGGGGCTGCTACCGGGAAATTCGTAATTGACACGTCGTCCTTCAGCTGCTTCACGTTGTAAATCACACATCTGCGGACTTGTTTTAGATGTATTTATTTACCACCTTAATAAAGACACGGTTTACACGCACTTTGATTATTAACGAAAGGAAACGAACAAAAGAAAAGGTTCAATTAGTTGCCTCTAAACGGCGGTCAAAAACTGTGTGCCTCTCCCCGGTAAGCAACACACCTGAGGAACAATTACCTCTTCTTCTACTTATCCCCTTTCCTGCTGTCCAATACGCCACCTACTGGGGCAATCGGGAAATGACCTGAACACAGTACAAAATGGCTCTAACATAGGTTAATTTCGGTCAATGGAGCAAGCACATAACATTATAGCCTACATTGCTGCATAAAAAAAACTTAATATTACCCTAAAGATTTCTTCTTCCTTTCTGGAAGACATAGAGTAGATTTCTATTCATGTTGGTATTCTCTTTTTGATGAAGTAAAACAGATTTGATTGTTAGCAATGGAAAGAGCACTGGACAAATAGACCTGTCATGCGCTAATATTTTTGATGGCAAATGTGTTAAAAGGTTAGGGGGACTTGACCCTCTCACGTTATATCTGTACTGTTCTTTTTAGGTGTTATACTTCCCAAGTGTTAACATAAATAAACAGCCAGCCAAACTCCTTTTCAAGAGCCAGGAAGTGAGCGTGCTTGCTCCTTTAATTACTTCGTCAAAGTAGACAGGCTGACAATGAATTGGAGTGAAACTAGAAAAGAAAATACAAGCTACATTTAGCAGTTGGTTGGTTGGTGTACATTTAGATTAAACTCCAACTAACTTAGATTAAATGTACTTTACATAAAATATATCAATATAAACTATTAAACGTGTAAACAACAAGTAAGACTTACAGCCATTGCTTTCTGAAGCATTCACACTGAGGATGGCTTTGGATTCAACATGGAGATGCAGATAGACCATGCTGCTTCTGTTTACAGACTCTCTGCTTCCTACTTCCTGTTTCCTGCGTCTTCACAGCTTTCAAAATAAAGTAACAGTAAACTTTTCTTCAAATAACAATATAAACGTATCTTTTCTAACAATAAAACACATCAAGGGCAGAACACTCCCCGTCTGGCACATAGATGCCACATAAGGTTTAGCTGTTCATATTTGACCCGTGACTGCCTTCTGGCAGGAGCACAACAACCTCGGAGATGGACCGCAAGAATGTCTTTATTTTGTCTTGTGATGTCGTCCTGACCTCGATCTTGCGGACTTTCCCATCACTGCTCGGGAAGGTGGAGGTTACCAGACCCATTGGCCACTCATTGCGAGGTGCCTGGCTTTGTTTAAGAAGCACTATGTCACCCACCTGCAGGTTCCGACATACTGTATGCCACTTGCGTCTTGGTTGAAGAGTGTGGAGATATTCAGTTCTCCACCTGGACCAGAACTCGTTTGCTAGTGCTTGAACTTGTCTCCACTGACACTTGAAAAGACACTTCTCGTCAAAACTGCCAGCTGGAGCAGGAACACCCGGTTTTTGTGTTGGAAGCATGGCAGGTGTCAACAACATTGGCGAAGAGGGATCAGAGGAGACGGGCACCAATGGTCTTGCGTTAATGATAGCGGATACCTCTGCCATCAAGGTACAAAGCACATCATGAGTCAGCTGAGTATGTCTGGTTTGGAGAAACATGGAGTCAAGTATCCGTCGGGATACACCAATCAGACGTTCCCAGGCACCCCCCATGTGAGATGCATGTGGGGGGTTGAACTCCCATTTACAACCATTGTCATGAAGGAACTTAAGAATGGTGTTCTGACTTGGATTGTCTTGTGTCATGCCCAGTTTTGAACTTGCTCCAACAAAGTTTGTTCCTCTATCCGATCTCAGCTGCTTTGCTGGTCCTCTTAAAGAGAAAAACCTCCGTAAGGCATTAATACAACTGGATGTATCCAACGACTCATAAAAAAAAAAAAAACTTCTAGGTGCACAGCTCTCGTGCTCATGCACGTAAAGAGGATAGCCCACTGCTTACTTTGAGCTGCTCCGCCTCTTGTGTGTCTGGTGACCACAGTCCATGGACCAAAAACATCCAATCCCACATAAGTGAATGGTGGGGATCAGCTCAGGTGTTCTGGTGGGAGGTCAGCCATCTTTTGGATCTCAAGCCGTCCCCTGAGTTTACGACAAATGACACAATGTTGAATGACTGAACTTATCAGATTCTTGCCAGCAACAATCCACAAACCAGCAGCCCTGATTGCTCCCTCGGTGAACTGTCGCCCTTGGTGCTTTATCTTTTTATGGTAATGACTCACCAGCAATCTTGTGACATAATTTTGTTTTGGGAGAATGATCGGATTTCTCACCTCAGAACTGATTGATGCATGTGTCAGACGTCCTCCAGTCCGCAAAAGACCATCATCCAAGAAAGGATCAAGACTCAGGATTGCACTCGATCTTGCAGCGTACTCCTCTGGATAAGCATCCTTTTTGACGGACTTGAGTATGACCAGTTTTGCCGCTTCCAGCTCCTCTGGAGTGCGAGGGTTACTGCACTGATGCCACCCTTTACATGTATCTGATGAGTTGGGCTTGTGTGAAAGAGTCTGGTGAATCAGGAAAGACACTGCCCTTAGCAGAGACGCCCAAGTGGAGAAACGCTGAAACCGTACTGATATAAGTTCACCTTCACTTATGTTAGTAGCAAGAGTGGTCAGCTGTGATCTCACGTCTACATCCTTCTCAGGATCCACTAGCTCAGGGGTGCTCAATACGTCGATCGCGATCTACCAGTCAATCGCGATCTACCAGTCAATCGCGATCTACCAGTCGATCGCGAAGGCAGTGTGGGTAGATCGCAAAGCATTATAAAGTAGACGTCAGCCTATCGTCCGTCCTCACTATGAAAAAAAAAACATATTTTCCTCTTAAGTTTCGTTTCATTAAAACCGAAAGTAAAGACGGTCGCGATGTGACTGTATTTGCTGAATGAATATTAAAATATGTAACGTAGTGTTAAAAGACTGCTTCAATCAAGTTATCATTTGTTGCAGCAAGAAAGGCAGAGGATCATCAGGCAAAGAGGAGGAAAGGTGAGAACTGTAATAAGCTAAGAGAATGAGAAACAGTGAATGAGCCTACAGATGAAACAGATAAAAAATAGATGTAAATGTAGCCTAGGCTGGAAAACTAAAGGATATGCAATGAATCGGAATATTTCAAGGCCATGTTAATCAGTTGTTAATCATGTTGTTCAGTCACAGTATGAGTGATTCATCAATAATATTATTTGGGTGGATTAAGTAATAATGTAACTAAACATGGCATTACAGTTAAAATAATCAGTAATCATGACTCAGTAGTATACTTGGACTTTTAATTTTAAAAAATTCAACAGAGGATGAGACAGACCAGGACCAAAGGCCAGAGTCATTCTCTCTCTCTCTCTCTCTCTCTCTCTCTATCTATCTCTCTATCTATCTCCCCCCACCCCCCCCCCCCCCCCCCCCCACACACACACACACACACACACACACAATAAATATATGTTTTGCACGTTTATATTAGGTAGATCATTTTGACTTGGTCATTTTATAAGTAGCTCCCATGCCGAAAAAGTGTGAGCACCCCTGCACTAGCTTAAAGGTGTCAGGTTTTTCAGGTTGTGTCATTTTGGGAACTCTGGTCCTGTAAACCACATGGTGTCAGTGAGCCGTGCTGCAGGTACAGACCTGGTGGCCAGATCAGCTGGATTCTGATCCGAAGACACATAGTGCCACTGCTGAGGAGAACTTGTCCGGCGTATATGGTGAACACGAATGTGCACATATACAAAAAATCGCTTGGAGTCATTGTAAATATATCCAAGGACAACCTTGCTGTCACAATAATAATAATAATAAGATGGCTGTTCCGTCATGAGCCCGGGTCTGCTGAAGATTTCTGCCTGTTAAAAGGAAGTTTTTTCTTGCCACGCTATGACGGATTAAGCTGGGCTCTTGTAATATAGCCATAAGTAAGGTCCTTTACCTGCTTTTTGTAAACATAACAATGAACATGGTCTTGTTACCTGCTCTTTTGTTAATGTTAACAGACAAACAGTAAGGTCCTTTACCTGCTTTTGTAAAGTGTCTTGAGATAACGCCTGTTATGAATTGACGCTATATAAATAAAGATTGATTGATTGATTGATAAAAGGTCACAGCATCTGGCCTGTGGTCAAGTTCATCAAGAATCAGTTCAGCCATATTAACAGCGAGTACAGCCCCACACAGTTCTAGGCGAGGTATTGTGGGCTCTGGTTGAGGAGCCAGCTTTGCTTTTCCAAGCACAAAGCCAACTTTGCATTTACCATCTGTTGTAATGACCCTCAGGTAAGCTACTGCTCCTATAGCCCAGTTAGAAGCGTCAGAGAACAGACACAACTCAGTGCGTGTGGCATTGGAGAGGGACTGATGTATATATGAACGCGGAAGATGAAGGCTGCTCAAATCCTGTAGTGATTTCTTCCATGTTTCCCACTTCACAAAGTTATCTGCAGGAAGCTCGGTGTCCCAGTCATGAACTCCAGCTGAAAGCTCCCTGAGTAGAGCTCGTCCTCGTATGGTCACTGGCGCTACCAAGCCTAGTGGGTCAAAGAGGCTATTGACGGTAGACAGCACTCCACGCCGTGTGAACGGCTTGTCGCTGACTGATACTTTGAATGTGAAGGTGTCAGAGTCTATGCTCCAGCACAGGCCAAGACTTCTTTGTACAGGCAGAGCTTCGTCATGAAAGCCTAAATCCTTTAGGCCAGCAGCAAGGTCTCCAAGTGCAAAAGCTTGCATTACTTTGATGCTGTTGGACGCGATTTTGTGCAGTTTCAGATTTGATTCTGCCAGTGACGCTTGAGTGCGCTTAAGTAGATCGATTGCATCAGCCTCCGTCGGAAGGGAGATGAGCCCGCCATCTACATAAAAATGTCTGTTGACAAAGTGGCGTGAGTCAGAGCCATAATTTTGCTCACCTTCTTGGGCAGCTCTCTGAAGGCCATATATGGCCACAGCAGGTGATGAGCTGTTCCCGAAAACGTGCACTCGCATCCTGTACTCTGCTACCTCCTTTGTGAGGTCATTATCTTTGTGCCAAAGAAATCTTAAGTAGTTTCTATGATCTTTTCTGACCAAAAAACCATAGAACATTTGCTGAATGTCAGCTGTCAGCGCAACAACTTCCTTTCTGAACCTAAGCAGCACTCCAAGGAGGGAGTTATTTAGGTCAGGGCCAGAGAGCAGGACACTGTTGAGGGAGACACCTTGTTCTTGAGCACTTGAGTCAAAAACAACACGTATTTGACCTGGTTTTTGTGGGTGGTAAACCCCGAATATGGGTAGGTACCAGCACTCTTCATTTTTGTGGAGAGGGGGCGCTTCTTCTGCATGTCCATTTTCAAATAGCTTCACCATGAAGGAAACAAACTGCTCTTTCATTTCCAGATTTTAGTGTAGTGTGCGTTGCAAAGAGTGTAGACGGGAGAGGGCGTGAGCACGATTGTCTGGAAGGCGTGGTCTGGGTGATCGAAATGGTAGGGGAGCTATCCAGCTATTTTGCTCATTCCTCTGAAACTCTGCTCTCATTATCTCAAGAAAGGTCTCATCCTTGAAAGATAAAGCAGGTTTGTTATCGTTGACTGTTCTTGCAAACACATCTTGTCCAAGTTTGTCTTTGGCAGGAACACTGGCAGCAGGATAGCAGGACAAGTGGGTGGTGGTACAGCACCTGTGCTCCCCGCCGTAGCTTGCTTTCTCTTTAATACAGATGTGATTTTGACATGGCGTTAGAAGAGAAGGACGTCCGTTCTGCAGGACATTAGTCTTAAACACAGATAAAGTGGGTTTGTGGGCACTGTCAATACAAACCTCCCCCACAATCACCCAACCTAGATCCAGATGCTGGGCAAAGGGTGCGTTGTGGGGCCAATTTATCTGCTGTCTTACCTTGTGAACACGTATGAGGTCTCTTCCCAGTAAGATCAAGATCTGCGCTTCAGGATCAATCTCTGGGATGTTAGGTGCCACAGGTCTCAAGTGAGCATGGGAAAAGGCAACTTCTGGTGATGGGATTTCTGATCTGTTACTCATAATCTCGTTGCATTCAATGAGAGGAGGCAAGTCCAAACACACTTCACCATTTACTGCTTCTTTCTGGTAACCAACTGCCTTTCTACCAGTCATTTCGGTGGTTCCAGAACAGGTCCTCATCAGGTAAGGTGACAAGCTACTGTGGACATCAAAAAGCTGGAAAAACTCAGACCTTGCCAATGAACGATTGCTTTGATCATCGAGGATGGCGTACATTTTGACAGAGCGTTCTCGCTGTCCCTGGGGATAAACCTGCACTAAGCATATCTTTGCACAGGATCGTGTTGGGATCCTTCTCCACATACTTCGGTGCACCTTGAAGTTACCTCTGGAGGAGACATATTCTGTTGCTCGGCATCTGGCTCTGCCGCTGAGGACATTGCAGCTGAGGGGGCCATGTCTGGATGCATGGGTGTGCAGTGTTGATTACTTTCGCACTCGTTGCATTTCAGCTCAGATGGACATTCTCTGGCCAAATGAGCAGCCGAGCAACACTTGAAACAACGTCTGTGTTCCTTCAGTAATGCCTTGCGTTCTATTAGTGGCTTCATTCTGAAAGCTCTACATCTTTTCCAAGGGATGAGACTTGTTGTGGAGTGGACAGTACCGAGCTGGATCTATATTATTTTTCTTGTCTGTTCCGGTTCTAAACCTCGAGCTTGGGCCTGTTTCTGTTAGCACATCTGTCTTATGGACATATACAGCTGTCTTCACACCATCCTGTTTTGCTATGGGCCTTTCAGTGCGGGAATAAGAGCGGTTGCTATTATACAAGACAAAGCTAGGATCATTTCTGGCTTGAGACAAAGTCAGCGAAAAAAGAGAAAGGAGGAAAACAAACCTTGTGCTGTTCTTTGTAGTGAGAACCAACAGAGATCCATTTCTCTTGCAAATCAGAGGCAGTTTTTCAACAATGGGGTTGATTCCTCGAGGTGTATCAAGGTAACTGAGTCCAGGAAGGTACTCATCCTCTTTAGCTGAGAGTAACTCCATAAGCAGATCGCTAAGTTCTCTTAGCCTAATATTTTCTCGAGAGGTGAGACGTGGAAAATTGTCGAGCCGCTTGAATAATGAGCTCTCTATCACTTCAGGTGTGGCGTAGCTTTCTCGAAGTCTTGTCCAGGACAACTGGAGTGCAGCAAGAGGGTTGGTGACATGGACGGCTCGCATTCTTTTGACATGTTCGCCTGACTCTTTTCCTAGCCATTTTACAAGGAGATCCAACTCCTCGCTGGCTGTTAGCTGTAAGCCCTGAGTGGCATTAAGAAAAGAGGACTGCCATGCTCTGAAGCTCTCAGGCTGGTCATCGAATTTAGTTAGTCCTGTGGTTACCAACTCTCTACGGGCAAGATATTTAGCAAAGTCTATCATGTTTGCTTCTGGAGTAATCTGAGAGTCTTGTTTCTCATTTCTTAGGAAATGGTCTGGATAGCTTCTTTGCCTGAATACAGAGGAGCCTGACTCCTTATAAGCTCTGGAGGAAGGCTGAGGGCATTGTGGCAGATGTGCAAGGTGCTCCATTGGAGATAAGTACTCACTCTGCTGTGTTTTTCTTCGCATAGTTGGGGAGGCATTAAAGTTGTATTCCGGGCTTAGCTCAGGGGTAGTCGGTGACACTTTAAAAGGGGAAAGGAGTGTTACATCAGGAGAGAGCATGGTAGGTTTAAAGCTGATGTTAGCCTGCTGTTCCAGGTATGCCTCTGTTTTCTCTCTTAATTGGTGGGGAGAGATGCCGCTCCTGGCACTACGCATGTCCTCACAGTTTGCTCCTGCTGCAGCCTCTAAAACTTCAGCCTCTGCAATGGCAGCAGCAGCTACTTTCTCCACTTCTAATGCTTCCAAGTCTGCTTGTAATGTTGCTTTTTCCAGGTCTAATTTGGCCCTTTGCTTTTTCAATTCTAGCTCCTTTTGTGCAAAGGTGACTCTGGTGCGGGCAGTTTCTGCCTTAGCCCTGGCTTTTGCAGCAGCACTGGCAACTGAACTTTTAGAAGATGACGTGTGCTTCGAGCTGGACACTGCGGATGCCTTTTCATCTTCATCTTTTACGTTGACTTCCATAACTGTAGCTGAGGAATTCTTCTGATAATGTGGCTTTTCACTGTACTGTTCTTTTTATGTGTTATACTTCCCAAGTGTTAACATAAATAAACAGCCAGCCAAACTCCTTTTCAAGAGCCAGGAAGTGAGCGTGCTTGCTCCTTTAATTACTTCGTCAAAGTAGACAGGCTGACAATGAATTGGAGTGAAACTAGAAAAGAAAATACAAGCTACATTTAGCAGTTGGTTATGAAACAATAAAGTGTACATTTACATTAAACTCCAACTAACTTAGATTAAATGTACTTTACATAAAATATATCAATATAAACTATTAAACGTGTAAACAACAAGTAAGACTTACAGCCATTGCTTTCTGAAGCATTCACACTGAGGATGGCTTTGGATTCAACATGGAGAGGCAGATAGACCATGCTCAGAATCAGAATCAGAATCAGATTTATTTGTCATTGATACAAGTACAGGTACAAGTACAACGAAATTGCTTTGGTCAAAGAGGACCGGACTGCAGCGATACTTCGCGCTGACCTGGCGTCAACGCGGAACCTTAGGAGAGGGGGGGGGGGGGAGGGGGGGGGGGGGGCATGTTACAGGTAGGATGCGGGGGCAGGGGAGGCATAAAAAACACTACTTCCATGCTGTGCCTGTAGAGGGAGGCACAGATTGAATGCAGGGAAAAAACATTGCCCTTGACACAAACATACAGTAGCACATTGTGTAAGGGTGGAAGACGGGTGTGCGCAAGGAGAATGCGTCATATGTTAGTGTGTGCGTGTGTGCCTGGCTTCCCCGGGCTCGCTCAGGTCAGGATGTTCTCACTCGCGATAACCGGCGAAAAACACTGGGTGTGCTTTGGAGACAACCTTGGTGCCTCACAGAGTTCGCTGATAACATTGCAAAAACAAAGTCCCACTCAGCGGAGATGTCCTTGGGCCTGGGCTCCTCCGGCAGAAACAGCAGGTGTGTGTGGGGTAGGGTGGGGTGCTGCTTCTGCTTACAGACTCTCTGCTTCCTACTTCCTGTTTCCTGCGTCTTCACAGCTTTCAAAATAAAGTAACAGTAAACTTTTCTTCAAATAACAACATAAACGTATCTTTTCTAACAATAAAACACATCAAGGGCAGAACAATATCATAATAAAATCACTTTTAGACAGTGAAAGCCTTTAGAACATTGAGTATTGAAAGTAAATAAGTAAAACAATGTTGCTCGAAATGTTTAAAATGTCTGAAAGGTGCATATATTACAATGGTAATTCTTTTTAAACTATGTGTAAATATAGTGATTTATCTCCCATTTTCATGTTGTAAAAGACAGCATAGTTGATAGTTTAAATGGGTCATTTGTGTAATGTAAAACAGGTTGTAGAAGTGCTCTGGGTTTGGGATGTTTGTTGGGGCCCAATGTGGTTACTTTATTTAATTTCCCAACCACAGTCTCAAAGGCACAGTCCATCTACAGTGCATTGAACAACTGACCCAAATACCTGATAAACCTGATAAAACTCATCCCAGAGATTACGAATGCATGACACATTATTTTGTGACTGGATATGCCTAATTATAGATATATTACGAATGTGAAAATAGGCTATCCTTGAAATGTGTTTTATGTGAGGGTTAAAGGCCATATCTTGATCAATATAAGGCCCTGTTTACACGGAGACGCTGTGACAGTAAAACGAAACAGTTGAGTATTGGATTGGCCTTTCGTTCACACGGCGTCTGTGTTTCAGGGGGGTGAAAACGCAAGCTTTTGAATTCGACCTCCAGGGTGGAGCGAAACTGATACCGGGGGCGTATCGCAACCATGTGAACAAAACAGAGCGAACTCTCTGGCGATGACCTCACCTCACCACACCACCCCCCATAAATTTGGACATGCGCAGTCGTTGAGAACAAACATAAACAACAATGGCGGCGGATCACTTGTGCTATGTGCTTCAGCAGGTATTCACGTTGTATATTCTCTTAAAACAGAACCCAAGCACAGGGCGACCATACGCAGCATTTGAGTAAGACTTGGGAGAGCTAGCCGCTAAAGAGGATGTTGTGTAGGAAGTAGTTGTACTGATGAGTGTCGCATTGTATAGTTCCACTGCCCACTACTGGCCAGATGTGAGAACTACATCGTTTTCACTCAGGCAAGACCTGCCGTGTTGAGTTGACGGTCTGTACTTCGAATCCGGAGTGTCAAACATAGGTCTGTGGGTGGAGTCAAGGAGGATTCTCATGCAGCACACCTGAGCAGGCTAATCCAGACTCTATAAAGCAGAGCCTCTCAATCTACTCGCTCTCTCTTCTCTGGCCTGCAGACGTCTCCACATTTGTTTGATTGCTGTTGATCTTGATTGTTATACATCAGCACGCACCCACACACACGCACACACACACACACACACACACACACACAGACATCCACACACAGACACCCACACAGACACACACTCCTCACTGCATACGAACTGATCTTTCTCATAAAAAACAAGACTTTGTGAATTAATAATTGTAAGTAAATAATCTTTTGGAACAATGTACAGACTATGTGTGGTCTCCCTATTTTTGTCACCTACTGTGGAGCCAGGTTGTGACATGTCTTACTGTTTTGACTGTCACCATGAGTGACTCAGAACTGCAAGATGTCCTGATGAGTCTGGATAGCCTTATTGAACAGGAAGAACTCCAGGATGAGCTTCACAATATTGACGACTGTATTGGTAAGGTGGGGGCAGCAGCATCTCCTGTAAAGATACCTGAACCAACAGTCAGGTGGAAGAAAAGAGACTTCCATTGCAACCAGGTGTTTGTGAGACCAAGATCAAGCAGGAGTTGTCCAAATACAGGTGAATATGGATTCTTCAAGATATTATGTAGCAACAGAATGTTAGGCACCTGAGTATATGATGCAAGTAAAAGAGAGTGACTGGCTATATTTTAAAAATGGTTCAAAGTGTTTGATACACACATTGAATTAGTGTTGTTTTTTGGTTCGGTTTCAATACTGTGATTCAAAGAGATAAAATAGGGTTACCATAACATGATCACCTGTAAATGAATAATTCTACAAATTTAGCATTTAAAACATACCATTAGTGTGGGCTTGAATTACTTAATCTAGAAGTTTTAACAACACGTTTACCATACCAAACTTCTTTTAAGAGAAGGGTCTTGGCAAGGCTCTATTTTTTAAGTATGGTCTGTACCTGTTGTTTTTGTCTTAACTGTCTTTACGCAACATTTGTTATGCACTGGGAATCTAAAGTGTTTGTATTTAGTATTGTAAATTGGCAGCAGGCTAGATTTTGTTTCAAATGTGACTCCTGCATATGGATTTCTTGTTTGCAATGATTGTCTGTAATTACTCATTTGTAGGTATTGGGACAGTAATAATATTTTGATGTGACGTCATGAATGTTTTATTTTTTTGTTTTTTGGGACAGCTGTTACAACTTGTCAAAGATTGAAGACTGCTCCTGACATCAGTGGCACAAGCTGTGAGGTGGCCTTTGCTCCAGAGACTGTTTGTATGTACTTTGTTATGTCTCATGTGGACAGAGTATTAAAATATAATAGAATTTGTCTATCCGATGATGTAGTTGACACTGAGTTGTAATTTAAATGACATCTTTTGTTTTAATTGTGATTAGTCACAATCATTAGCCATATTGAAACTGCCATTTCAAGGCACAATATTAAGGCATATGACATTTCAAATGAATGTCGAAGAGGTGAAACGAGTGGAAGAAGTAATAGTAATACCCTCTCTTTAGTGTCTTTAGAGGTGCATGTCTTAAGGGGATATAACAGTGGAGTTTTTTTGTGGAGCTGTTGTGGAATTGCACTATGAATAGTAGGGTGGGAATCCCCAGAGGCCCCACCATACAATATTATCATGATACTTTTTTTTTTCCTACACAATGGGAGTCAAGCTCTCAGACCTACCAACACTGATAAAACTAAAATCCTGTAAAGGCTTCATGCACCTCACAATCTGAACTGTTGGTATTTCAGTCTAATCCAACTTTAACATGAATTCTTAACAATGCCTCTTGTCCAAAAGGAATACTGCAACCCCTTCAGCAGTTACAAATTAAAAAAAATATATCTAATTTTATATCGCTACACAAAATATTGCAATACATTGCTATATTGATTTTTTTCTCCCACTTCTAATAAATAATGACAACTCTTGTACTAACCCTAGCTTTTTTGCAACTCCAAACTGTTCACTTAATTGGGACAAAATAATTATTATCAATGTTTACTGCTTAAACAGAGTGTTTTCTTCAAGACCTTCAGCACTCTCTTGGAAATTCTTCTGATGACAAGCAGGAAGCACAGAGTGCTTCTGTTCTTGCGTCAATGAACTGGAGTACAAGAAAAGGTCTGTCTTCAGAGAGGTGGAGGTCTGAGAGACCCCATCTGATAAACTCTACATTGGCACAAGAAAATGTTGGGGCAAGAATTTGCCAACAGTGTGGAAGCAATCCAGCATCTTTACGTTGTAATGACTGCCTTCCACACCCCTTCTTCTGTGCTGAATGTGATATCAGCACGCACACAAGACACGTCCTCCATAACCGTGATGCTGTACAGTATCTGATAGTCAACTTTCTGGGAATGTCTTAAGGACTTCGATATCTTAGTAACAAACTTATATTTTTCTATGTAAAAATGATCTTATCTTTCATGTGTTATTCTGTTCAGTGCGGCCTGTTCCTGTGGAGATGCCGGACACAATCTGTGGTTGTACACCAGTGTCCTTAAGAGTCAATCCCGGAAAGGCAGTTGTTGTGGTAACAATGAACGGTAAGAGTGTTTGAAAAAAACATTTTGTCCTGTTTTTTATGCATATATTCAAAAAATCTGTATTTGCTATTTCTCTCAACTACCAAAATGTACCTTGTAGGCTCTTGAGTACGATTTGCCACATTTTAAAAATAAGCCCTGCCCTGATATAATGGTCAAAATTAACACTTAAATGGATGCATTTTGGATTATTCTAGGACGATATGATCTCAACATGCCTGATCTGACTTGCGAGGTCTGTGGAGCCACTTGGATCGCTGGAATGGACGACTTGAATCGCAGTGGTTACTGGCCTGCTAACCTGAACTTTGCCACCATTTATGCAACATTTGAAGTGTTTTTTTCATTTGAAGAAATGAAATTGGCTGCCTGCCAGGCATTTTTTAAAATGATTGATCCGCTTTGGCCGTGTGAGTATTCAATATACTATTACATAATGTAACTTTTTTGTATTAGTTCGTTCATAAGCTTATTTTTGGTAGTGTATGTTTTGCCAAATATATATGTTTTGTATACCCTTGTTTTGAAACAGACTGGGAAGATCTCAGCTGACAGCTTCCAGAAAAGTTTTTTTGAGTGGGAGGCTGTGCAATATGAGGTGGACAACATCTGCAACATCTCCTCTGTCCCGCATGTACCACAGATATGCTTGCGGTTTCAGTGGATGGAAATCGGAAGCATTATCGTTTCAAGAATTCAGCTGGGTGCTTCATTTGTTGTTTTTGTTAATAAGAAAACACAACTCTTTATTGTGCATCAAGTAAACTAGACGTATAAGACATTAAACTGTTAAACATTTTGTTTTATCTAGAAACGAGGAAGAGGCTATCTTCGATGGTGTTTTCATTGCTAAAGATGAAGACGTGACCAAATTTGTGGACTACATACATAAAACCACCAAACATGTAAAATTGCCTTTATAGAACTACAGTAACCTCCTGTTAAGGTTATGTTTTTAAGGGAGTCTCTGGACCTTTTTAATAAACTGTTTTCATATTGCAGGTATCTGGAAGAGGCGTTTGTGGAGGGGAGTGGTCTGCAGCAAGGGAAACCTCCCAAAGGTCCATAGGCAAAGTGGATGAAGAGGGCCTGTAGCTTGCAGTTTGTCAGCATGGACTTCTACTCTCAGCCCTTAATATGTACAGGAGGGGAATCTTTGCATATCCCCTCTTCCTGCAAAAGAAGTTGGCCAGCAGACAAGTCACCTTTTTTTGTATGGATGTGACCTGCAAATACTGGCCATACCTTCAAAGAGTTACTCAAAGCTGTCCAGAGCTCCAGCACCTCCTCAAGATGAGGCCATTTCTTTCGGTGTTTCATGCCAAAGCCCATGATTTCAAATGTGAGGTAAGGAAGTGTTTCCTTATCATATCATCACTTATTATTAACACCTACACAGAACGAAATGTTGATAGCTTTTTTCATCATTTTAATTTGTATATTTACCCAGGTCAAATGGAGTGGGGCATACCAGTGTGGTGCTGGTCTGACTCTAGGGGAGAAGGCAGAGCAGTGCAATGCCTTCCTCTCTAGGATTGCAGTGACCACTAAACATATGTCAAAAGCAGGTGAGTTTGCCATCTTCAGTACTAGTAAGACCAAACAGTTTAGGAAGTATGAAGGTAGTAATGACATCAAATGTTCTTTTTTAAGTATGTTGAAAAGCCCTATGTAAGTTTAATGCATTACTATTATTATTAATATATAATCTATGTTTACAGGACGCACAGACATGCTGACCCATACCAATGGCCATGCGATGGAACAGACAGAAAATGGACAACTTGGCCAGCTCTTTAGCTCGCCGATATCTACAGGTAATGATAACAGTTTTGTTTTGTCAGTTTAATACACTGTTGAGCAGTATTTTTACTCAGCGGGTTAAAGTACTGCTAACCTCTTCTGTCATTTTTTGTCATCGTAAACCAGACCACAAAATCTCTGACAGCACAGTTGAAAAACCTGGAAGTTATGAAAGCCGAACTTGCAGTGTCAGAGATCAAAATGAACGAGTGGGTCAGTGATGTCAAAGAGTGGGCAGAAGGTAAGGGAGTTATCTGTTGTGATGAAGTCATCATGTTGCATACATTTATTCATGATTCAACTGAAATTAGTCCATTAGGTCATTTCTTAATCTTTATACATGGATGATGCACAAATTCCCCTGTTTTTTTAATTGTCTGAATAAACTTTCCTCTTGTTAAGACAATAAAAAAATAAATAAGGACTTGATGTTTAATAACATCTTACTACTATAAACTCCCCAATAAAGATGCTTTCTATAAGTTTGTTAAAAGGAACTGTAATCCAACTCTTTCTTCTCAGCTACATCAACAAGCACGAGTGATGCTGATGCCTTGGCCAGCAGAATTGAGGTGTTGGGGGTGGTAGTAGCTCAGTCTGTAGGGACTTGGGTTGGGAACCGGAGGGTCGCCGGTTCAAGTCCCGGCACGGACCAAGTCCGGAAACTGGTCTGGTAGCTGGAGAGGTGCCAGTCCATTTCCTGAGCACTGCCGAGGTGCCCCTGAGCAACACCGAACCCCAAAAACTGCTCTGGAGCGCTCGCTGTGGGCAGCCCCCTCACTCTGAGACCTCTCCATTAATGCATGTCACTAGAACCCTGTTTGTGCATGAGTGTGTATCTCGGCCTATGTGTGTGTTCATTAGACAGAGTGAAAAAAACGAATTTCCCCTCGTGGGATTAATAAAGTATATTAAAAAAAAATTTAAATAAAAAAGTATCAACGTCTCTATAAAGATGCAGATGGCAGCAAAGCTCGTGCTCGTATGCGGCGCAAGATAAGGGAGGAAAAAGGGATCCTGACTTCTGTTATTGAGAAGTTGAGAACGGTTGAGAACGGTCCCAAGCACAGAAACTCTGTGCTTGGAAACCATCCTATCTGGCAAAACAGCTTGGCCATGGCAGCTTCAACACAATGGTATACGCACTAATACTTTGAACAACTTTTAACATTTCCTAAACATAATCTCACAATAGCCCACAATGCCTCAAATACTAATCTGTAAAACCCCCTTCGTATTAAATATTGAATCTTGATATATACATCTCAAATCTTGGTGATTAATGTGTTCTAGACTCTGTGGATCTAAGGACAAAGAGGAAGGTGTTTGATTTGGTAAATGCAGTACACAGACTAGAGGAGGAGAAGAGGATTCTTGTTGGCGAGATGGGACACCACTGGAAAAGTGTGAAAACCCGTGCAGATAATCTAAAGATGTCCCGTCTGCTTTTGAGTGAGGCAATGACAGGTGTGTATTCAATAACATGTTGCATAAACATGACTTTGTTTCCAATGTGGCCTTTCTTATTGTTTAATTCTTCTAACATTGTGTGACCTCACTGAGGAAGGGTCGAAAGGCTTGCAGTGCATCATTCGTCGAAAGCAGAGCAACATCTCAGAGATGAAGAGACGAGTAAGGCGCTGTTACTTGGCAGCTTTGTCAGAAATAGAGGATGTCAGCTTTATGGACGATGCCTTAACTGAGGATTATGACACTGATTCAAACATTTCTGAATAGACACTCGTTGACTAGAAATTGAGTCTTTGAATTTGTCCTTGATTCTCATGATGAAATCTAAAGCAGAGCACTGTTACCACACATACATAGATAACACACACAGATTAGTTTTCACACACAGCGATCTATCTGCATATATACTATCTACATACATACAGTATGTAATATATTTATTTGATATATTTTATTATATAATATATCATAATATATATACATAGTATATAATATTTATTTTATAGTATATAATACATATATATATTTATTTTATAGTATATAGTATATAATATATATATTGATTTTATAATATATAGTATATAATATATATATTTATTTTATAATATATGGTATGATACATATATTTATTTATGATATATGGTATATAATACTTTTTTATTTTATAATATAGTATGTAATACATTATATATATTTATTTTATAATATATAGTATATAATACATATATATTTATTTTATAATATATATATACAGTATATAATATATTTTGTTTATAGTATATACAGTGCACCTTCACCCTGAAGGCCACAGAGGAGAGGTGCAACATGCACATGACCTTTTTTTAAACAAAAAGTTGATAACATCTGTTCACACCTGTCCACCACTCCTGCATCAACCCATCAAACTGTTGACCCAATCCCTGAGACTGTCCAGACCCTCTGTTTCTTCTGCAGTGTCACACAGGAAGAGGTGGAGGCCATCGTCAGAAAACTGAAGCCATCCACCTGTGCACTGGACCCTTTCCCCTCAGCCCTACTGAAGTCCAACATCTCTGCCATCTCTACACTCATCACTACCATCATAAACCTCTCCCTCCTGGCTGGCCATATCCCACCTGCATTAAAAACTGCTGTCATCAGACCACTACTGAAAAAACCCACCCTGGATCCAGAAGTTCTGTCGAACTACAGGCCCATCTCCAATCTCCCGTTTCTTTCTAAGGCTCTGGAGAAAATTGTTGCAGCACAACTTAAAGATCACCTCATACACAATAATCTTTTTGAAAAATTCCAGTAATTCAGGTGTGTAATGTGTGTTTTGAATTACCCTCAGAATCAAACTTTCTATCGATCAATCTAAATGTTAAGCAGAATAAGCTCTTAAACGTAGTATTCATAGAAGTTACATCAGCTTACATAAGTAGTCGTATTTGACCAATAACACAATTGTAATACTGTCTTATCACTGCTATGGAAATATGATCTTGTCAGAGAGTTAAATGAGCACCCTGCTCTTTTCCTGTGATGTTTACTGTCTGTTATTGTATTTCTAAGCCAACTAAAAACAAAGAGATTTTACTGATTAGAGTCTGTATCTTGATTTGCATGTATAATGTATTACTCAACAATTCCCTATACATCTGTCAAGCACCAACCAACTCTTCTGTGAAATACTGAATAAATACCTTGAAATGTTGTAATTTGGTTTCTCTTCAGTCTGTACAATAGTAACAAGAAAAAGGTGGGAAAGAGTTACATATAGATAAAATGAAATACAAATCCCTATTAAAGCATGCTCCAGGAAAATATCATGCCTTGTAATGGCACTGAATGGCTGTCCAGACAAGATTAATGACTAGGACAGTGACTCTTAAATCACACATCATGAAGACACTGAAACAGCTTTTTCTTCGCGGTATACCAGCATATTGAAGTGGTTGACATTGTGCTTTACTTGAATTTTCCTCAGGATCCTCCAAGGTCTCTCCTCCAAGGTCTCTCCTCCACTTGTGTCTTAGTCCCGCCCACCAGAGATGAACAGAGGAAACGAATCCGAGAAGAGAGGACCGAGGAAATCAGTTTTAAGAGACTTGAGACGTCCTTTCCTCAACAGCGTCACATGACGAGACATCAGCTGATCAATCAATCAGCCTAACAGCTGTTTATGTCCATATGTCTGCACTGTATTATTACTAATCAAACACACACACAGTATTATTTCTAATCAAATACACACAGTTACAGTGTTAGTCTTTTTATCTGATAAACACCTGAAGAATAACCTGCAGTCTGTTTCAAACCAAAAGGACAATTTCTACTGACTAAAAGATTTAATTTTTAATTGTCTATTTATTATTATATAGTTTTGACTTAATTTAGACAATGAACTCTGTATTTTATAAACAGATATTTATGTGTCAGGAATACTGAAAATGATTGATTAGAATCTAAATGATGAAACTTGTGAAGATAAATAAGTGTGAATGTAAAACATTTGTGACTGACAGACTCCCTCTTCACTACAGTCACCTAAAGAAGAGCCAGGTGAGACTTTGTAATAGTCAGACTGGAGGATATCAGAACCAGCAAACACACATACACACACACACACACACACACACACACACACAGACAGAGAGAAAGAGAGATTATCAGTTTGTCCCTTTTAAAAATAGATGAGATAAGAACACAACACATTTTTAGTAAAGCTTGTTTAAAATATGTTTTTACCAAATAACGGGCTGTAAACAACAAATATTTTCTTTTCTTGTGGCAAACAATATAATTTGGTTTTATTTATTTTTTAATTACAATGATTTTGTTTATTTTATTGTTGCATGACATTTTAACAGTAAGTAATTGTGTTCTCTCATTTTATTAATTTACTCTTTTTGATTGATATATATTGTTATGGAAAATTTTACTCCATGTGTACTACGAAGGTCTCATAGAATCTGTCATATAAAATGTATCTGAAATGTCTTAAGATACTACATGCACAGCATATTGGGTGTTTTGTTTCCCATCATTTTGTTCCCTTTATTCTGTTTCTCACACTCTGTACATGTGGGAAGAGTCACCCAGGCTCTTTCTCACTGGACTCCATCTCCTTCTCAGCCTTGGGAGATGGTAAATAGTCATGTAGTCTCTTCTCTCACACTAGGGGATAAATTGTGCCCTGCCAGGTGGGCAGTGTCTCTATGTGGCATGATGGGGGAGTGATCTGTGTAATGTGATGGAAATGTATAAGTGTTCATGTTTGCCTTTTCTCGGGGCCTCTTTCTCTCCTCACCGTGTGAGAGAGGGGTCTTCGAACGCTTATCTTGCCTTCGAATAAATGTTCATTGAGACCAGATCGATCTTGGGGTTCCTTTTTGAATAGATCTTCTCACTCCTTATTTTCACTCTTTGGTAATGGAAAAAATTCCACAACAATATTTTTACTCACCAATCAGTGAGAGAAGTGAGAGCGACGGGATGAGGCAATCTTTCTGATGTTGGGCTTGTACTCTGTTGTTGCAATCCTGAGGCACTGTCCAAGATGTGTATTGGAGAGTCTGTTTCTGTCCTGACTCTTGATCATGTTCATTGAAGAAAATGATGACTCACATATATATGTGGAGGGGAACATTGTCAGTAAAAGCATTGCAACAGCTCTGGTGTTTCTGAATCAAGCTTGTGGAACCATGTTGATCCAAAAGTCACTTACTCCAACATCCTTGTGCTGTGCTTTGAGCAAATCAGAAGTTGCCATTTCCAAGACCTCCATCTGAAGAGCTGCCTCATCAATAGAAGGCACCAGTGTTTTGGCCTCTGCAGTCCACTGGCCATCAGCTGGAACAGAGAACGGCTGTCTCAGGAAGAGGAGGATGTCACTTGAGAGTTTAGGGGAGTTTTCAAATCGTTCCTTGAAGTTTTTTGCTAAACTTGACACAAAATCCTTCATCGCTGGATGTTCCTGCATGTCGTGCTTTTCACAATGCTCCTGCAGCCGTGGAAAGTGCAACTTTCTTCCGTGAATGTCTCTCTCCAGCCGACATGTGCCGACATTGCCGACAGTGGCACTTGCTTTAACAGCTCCACAACAGCTTTCTTCTTTTTCTCATCATGACTTAAAACTTCACCTGCCATATCAACTGCACACGTTTTAATCAACTCGGCATCAGCAAAGGGCTTCTTAGCTTTAGTAAGGGTCCATGAAACCTGCAGTGATGCAGCTGTGGCGCTCTCTTGTGCGAATGTTGATTTATTTATAGTAGAAACGGACTGCTTGTACGACGTTAGCATGTTTGCTATTTTCAGTTTACGCTGATCTGATTTTGTTGGGTAGTTGGCATTGAAGCTAACTGCATGTATAGTGTTGAAGTGCCGCTTTAGATTCTCGACTTTACTCACAGCAACAGTTTGCGTGCATATTAAACATGTTGGTTTTGCATTGGCATTGGCATGGTCCGGTAAAATAAAACAAAATTCCTGTGTCCAGTTAGCTTTAAACTGACGGTTCTCCTGGTCAACCTTCCGCTTCTTAACAGAGGCCATGTTGTTCTTGGTCCATTATTTATCGTCTCTTGCTGGTAATATTTCGCTTTGCTAAAGCGTTCGGCTAGCTGGTGATGACTGAGAGAAGAGGATTAGGCGTGTGCGCACATGCGTGTACGCATGCGCAGAAGGGCAGTAATACGGGTCAAGTGTACGGTGAGGGATGAGGTCAAAATACAAACAAACACTATATTTCAACTAATGTCAGGTTATTACATTGTGTCACTGGGTCCGCACGGGCCGGACACTGAGCCCTCGCGAGCCGGATTTGGCCCGGGGGCCGCTAATTGGGGATGGCTGCCCTAGCCCTACCCACTACCCCTCCGTTTGCGCGTCCACGGCATAGACTGTAAAAATAATGGACGGGACAAGGTCCCCTGTGGAGTGAAGCTTTTATTTTTAGAGCTCCCCCTACTGACTGGCTGCAGTATAGGTCATAAACCCCGCCTCCTCAATGATAACAGACGGGATGTGGGTCAAACTGTTAAGTTAAAATACTCGTCACATAATTTTTTTCCAGACCTAAACTCTGCTGTGATCATTAGATATTATCACCCTACATGGTGTTCAAGTACTAATTTTTCTGTGAAGTTTGTTTTAAATAAGTTATTTGAGGTTAAAAAACGGGATTTTACGTCATACATGGCGATGATTGACAGCCGTGGATCTTGCGTAGTGCTCTTGGTAAATAAGTAGTTACGTCGTGAAGTGAAGCCGAGACGCCATGAAGCTTTTCTGTTCAGTTTTTTCATCTTTTTTGAGCTGGTGAAAGCTGTTTTTTTCTGCAGTAAACTAATGTCACGGACCTGTGGACTCTAACGCATCTTTGCAGTTTTTACGGTAAGTAATAAAGTGTGATTTATGTGTCATTGCTTAAAGTGTTATGAGCGAGCTAACATATTAGCAATCTAAGCTAGGTTACTTGTCAGGCATGATTTATCTTTTTATTTTACTTTTTAACATGAGCAAACCTTATAACTGACATGATGTGTTTCTTGATATTGTTATATCGTTTTTGTGAGTGAAATTGTATTTAAAGCCAAAACTTTGTAATTAAAATCAGCTCATAGATGCCGTTCATTGACTGTACAGTTATGTTTCAGTAAATAATAAATAGGTCTGGTAAGGTTTTTAAAAAAGTATCAAGGACAAAAACAAAGCTAAACACTATAAATCTGGCCTGTATAATTACTGATGTGTACATGTTTACAGTCTGTGTAAAGAGTGTGTTATACAGACATTAACATGTCACCATGCAGGCTGATATTTATAATACTGTATAATGAGGGAGAATATTTCTCTAGATATCAGGATAAAACTAAAGTAAGCTCTGATTTAATATAACTTCTGTCTGATTTAAGAGACTGACAGAAACGTGAACACAAACAATCAGCGGTGGTGTAATATAATATTAACCGAGCATCATGCTGCTTAAACCTGCCAAATATTCAGCATGAGTTTACACACACATTACCAATCCAATAATCACAAGTTGATCATGTTGTACATTTAATGACGCTTATTAATAAATTGTGTTATAACTTGAACCTGACACAGATTACAAAAACAGGCTGCTTGTGATGGTGGTTAGGAGGAGACATACAGGCTCAATAAAAGAAGGCATGAAGATCACGTTTCTCACAAAATTATATATTAATGTTTTTTATTTTGCATCTATAATCATTAATGAAGATTGTATGTCTTTTCATAGGTATTTACCTGTTTTCACCAACATATTATACATTAAACTGAGGATTTCCTTTTTCTCATGTCCTCTCTCTCTCTCCCTCTCTCTCCCTCTCTCTCTCTCTCTCTCTCTCTCTCTCTCTCTCTCTCTCTCAGCTCGTCCTCTCTGGTGTGCTCCCCCCTCCAAAGCCTGCTTCTGCTGCTCTGTAAGACGGATTGGAGGACCTGAGCACTGCTTCTCTTACCAGGGCGTTTGGTCTGATCGTACACTGGACAGCGGTCTGATGCGAAACAGTGGGCCGAGTGTTGCGCCTGAGCCACACAGGACGCAGCTCGCACGTCCGGAGCAATGTTTGACAAGTCATTCAAAAGATGAACGGAAGAAAAGAGAGGCTGTTTAATACCGAGGTTTTTCTTATAAGCCACATTTTCTTTTTGTTATATTTAGATTAATCTGCCATAACTTTCAAATACTGTGCATTCATTTGCCTCTGTCAAACCTGTATAACCCACAAAAACCTTAAATACGAAAATAAGAAAGTAGCTTAAAATACCACACTGTGTTTTTAAGCACAATCTGTATTTGTTAAAGTTACAAGACTAGTGTTACATTTCATGTGATTGAATAAAATATAATGTAATTGCCTTCTCAGTCGTGTCTGTATCATACCACTGTACTGTCTTTATGTGCATGCTGTCTTTAACACTAACCTGCATTAAATGTTCAGCACTCGAGTGTTGAAGTACTTTTAAAGCTATTTGTTTCCCAGCTGTGACTTCTGTCATTGCCCTACAAGAACATGAGACATTCTATGTTTTTACAGCTTAAAACAGGAGAGAAAAGGTTTAAATCAATAAATACTTTATTTGATTTATAACACATAGTCTGAACGGTGGTTTAGTTATAAAAGTGAGGAGGTTACTGGTTTGAATCCGTCTGACAGGAGTCTCTCTGTGAGGAGTTTGCATGCTCTCTTCCCTCCACAGTCCAAAGGTGTTCACAGAGAGGAGAACAAAGTAAGGGAGATCATCAGGTGAGCTGGCAGGGGTATCTGTATCAGCCATCTTTCTTCTTCCTTGTGTCTACAATGAGGATAATAAAAAACAATGAGATAAACATCTTAGACAAGGAAAAGAACCAGAGAAAAGGTCCATACAAGCAGAAACCTTAATGAAACAGATTCATTTACCAACTCCACAGTTATGCACAGAAACACATGTACTCAATTTTTGTGTAAATGTACATAGAACTGAAGTAACTACTGACAGCAGATATGACTTTAGTACTATGTGCACCACTACTTTCTATCATATAACATATTTTCACCAGCATGTGAGATCTGTACACAGCTTATGTTGCTAACTTAGCTAAAAATAGTTTTAGTTCGTTTTTTGCCAAAAATAAAAGGTTTAATAACCCACAGAGTTGAAGATAGATAGATAGTGTAGTTTCTCAAGTTCTCCTCCTTTGACGATGATGTGTAGATGATGAAGAAAAATCCGCTGACACTGACTTGCTTGTAATGTAAGACATTTATTTACAAAGTCAAGAAACAGCACCAGTCCAGGTTAGCCATGGTACCTGGGAGAGTCACCAGCCAAATGTGATCCCTCTCGAACAAAGAAAGACACTCATACTTATACAGCATTGGTCAAAGAAAACAGAAAACCATCCATGTCCTTATTTGGACTTAGGACAACAACTGTTAAACTCCTTAAACTTATTCTGAATTTAGGGCCTTAAGATTTACAATTCCATGCAGGGATGACTTTTATGATCTCTTTCTCGGGATCAACACCTGTTTTCTCATGTTCAGACCCAAATGTTATCCTAATCAGTCTTAAGGAAACGACCCCACAATAAACCACTACATGCTTGTTGATGTTAAACCAAGCTTTCCTTGAAACCACTAATTGCTTTAACATAAGTTCACACTTTAGCAGCACACTTACAGTCACATACTTGTTTATCTCACATAGTACTGCATGTATAATACACTACAATAGATAGATAGATAGATCCTGAGGGAAATTCAAGGCATCCAGTAGCAATGTACAAGACATACAGGACACGAAAAAACGTTTAAATTCAATAATTAATATACAAAGTGTGATTTTTGTAATTTCTGAATGAACTACATTTAGATATTTGACTTGAAATATATGGTGGTTTTGTACCCACCTCTATGGTCGGTAGATGAATTTCTCTCCGTAAAGATTCTTAAGTTCTTGGCGTAGCTGGGCTGCGTAAGCTATCAGAGTGGTACGCTAAATGGGCGGGGCGTGTTGCCAGGGCTCCTCCCGCCGGACCCTACTGCGCAGACTCTGGTTGCAAATAACGTCAAAATTCCAAGATGACAGCGCCCATGAGGGCTGTAAAAAAGCTTCACGAACGTTGAACGGAAATAACTACAGTCCACACCCACTGGTCCACGCGGAGGATCCGCCATATTAAGTCCGTCTCAAACCACTTAGCGGGGAGTGGTAGTGGGCCATAAAACCCTCCACCAGCGAGTCTGCACCGATGCCCACTTGATGATCACGTGTAACGCCTATTGCGTCCGCTAGCCACGGAAGGAGTGACCTGTACGAAAGTATGTTCTGTGTGTAAGTGTTTGTACAAACCAAAACACTGCTCTAACTCAGATGGACATTTAATATCATCATACAGACGTTAACAACTTAACCTATTTATTGTTTTAAAGGATCAAATAAAAGCCTCCTCTTCCTTTCTTCCTTCTGTTGACGTGTTCATTTGATTGTATTTTATATTTAAAGGGACTGTTGCAAAAACTAAAGAATATTAAATGATGTTGCAGACAACTTCTCACTGTTATTTATTTAACATTGTTCTACTTTCGATTTCTTTGTAAAACTTAATTTAGGCTACAACAAAAAAATAAACGTTTTGCTGCTGTGATGTTCATCTAGTGCTTTAATTTAAGACAACCTGTTCTTTGATATTATAATAAATTAACTAAACATTACATTATAAACTACAATAAATAATATGGGCTACATCTGATCGTTTTGCTATAAGTCTACGCTAATACAAATTTACTAGAGAAAAATAATCTACATAATGACTTTTACAGAATGTATTACATACATTAATAAGCCGTTCCCCCAGGATGCCGCTGAGAAACCATGGTAACACACACTTCCTGTTTCCACCTGAGAGAGTGAAGTTTGTCCCAAAGCCTGCTGCTGTATTTCTACCCTACACATGGATGGAGGGGACTGCATTCAGCTGCGAGTGTGACTTCTGACGGAGTGCACTCCATCACGGAGGGAAAGTGTGTAGGGGTTGGTTTGAAAAAGGCCCAATAAGAGCCTTGGGACGATCCTCAACATGGCGGCTCTGAAACTTTTTCCGGTTCGACCGAGGAGACTGTAAATAAGGGACTTGAGATGCAGCCTATGACTTAGGCTCCCTCAACTCTAGAATCAAGGTCTACACTCCCTCCCACCCACTACGCTCTGCCAATGAAAGGCGTCTGATCCAGCCTTCAAAGCAGGGTTCTAAGATGCTAATTTGATTCTTTTCCTCCGTTGCCCCTCCGGATGCTGGAATGAACTTCCAAACTCCATTCAATCTGCAGAGTCCCTTTGTGTGAGTGAGTGTAAGTATATAGACTGTACTCACTCTGCAGCTCAACCTTCTACTTGCACGACTATAATAGTAAACAAACAAATATTACAAAATGAGTCATAGATGTTTTGTTTACAAACTCTCTTTACAGAAATTTCCAGTACCCTGTTACTGACATTGTTTCCTTTTTTTCTAGATCCCTGCTTGTGTTTTACGTACTCGCTGATGTCTGTCACCGATTTCAAAAACTAAAACCATTTATTGGATCTTGTCTCTCAATTTGTTCTATAAATCAATGAGACAGAAATACATTTGGAAAGTTTTCTTTTCTTCAAATAAGTCAACAAGACTTGATTTTTGAGGTAGAGCACTGTTAAATTCTTTTTCTTTTTTTGACTTGACCACCTAATATAAGTCCCCTCCTTAATGTGATTCGTGTGAAAGGATAAAATCTTGATAACAATGCTTCATATGATTATAGACACTGAGCAAAATAAACACCAAAACCTTGGTAAACCATGCCATATCTTTATCGTGCCATTCATCAGTTAGCATTACATGTTTACCAGTCCCACTCTTTGTAGTAGATGGATATTCTGGCATATTTGATTTATAACAATTCAGATTAAGATTCAAACTTAACGTCTTTTTATGTTTTATGTTAAATGGTCTGCCTTCTTTTGAAATCAATTTTCATTGGCATTTCTCAAGTTTTGTATAAACACTGAGGCACAAGTACTGAGGCACTCTTAGGTTCATTGGGACTGTTGGTGAGGATGGCCTGCCCAAACAACCCCCCCACCCCCGAGGATGGCCTGCCCAAACACCCCCCCCCCCCCCAGCACAGTTTAGCAGATGGCTGTTCCGTCATGAGCCCGGGTCTGCTGAAGATTTCTGCCTGTTAAAAGGAAGTTTTTTCTTGCCACGCTATGACGGATTAAGCTGGGCTCTTGTAATATAGCCATCAGTAAGGTCCTTTACCTGCTTTTTGTAAACATAACAATGAGCATGGTCTTGTTACCTGCTCTTTTGTTAATGTTAACAGACATTAAAGCAGGTAAGGTCCTTTACCTGCTTTTGTAAAGTGTCTCGAGATAACGCCTGTTATGAATTGACGCTATATAAATAAAGATTGATTGATTGATTGATTGATTGAAGTAGTTTATCTCATCTAACAAAATACCATCTCTTAAGCTTATGTTAACCATATACTTTATTTCAGGTGTCTAACCATAAACCAATTAAAATTTGCAATTGACTTTTAGAGGATAGACCCCATGATTACCACACTTTGGTTAACTCATAGCTTCATATTATGCATAAATTGACATGGAATTAAGACGTGACTTTTTGTTCTTCCCTGACTGAAACAGCTTTATACTCAAGGCCACCCCATCCATGTAAACACAGCTTAGCTTGCACTTCTCAGTCATTGTTGACAGTCATGAATCAAAGAGATATTTATTTAGTATATTGTTTGATGTGCTGTATACATTTCTGAAAATATCACTCATCCAGCCTTTATAAACTTAAGTATATTAAGAGGAGTACTTCAAATTGGCTTGCAGAAGTTGCATTTGAGTTGTATAAAAAACAATTCATCATGTAAAGATGTGTAGGACATCAGAATTGTTAGACTATAATATGTAAATTAATCTAAAATGGACTGAACCTGCATTATGTATATATTATATAGTATTACTTTTTTATTATTACCCCCTTATTTCCAACAGTTATCAAAATCCTTAATTTTATAGTTGTAACAAGATGTTTCTTATTGCTGCAGCTGCCATGACAGAGCTGTCACAACAGCAACAGCATGTTTTTCGTTGCTGTGGAAACACCGAAGACTGCTACATAAGAAACAGGAACAGCTACTGAAAAATGCTATATTGTTGCTATGTGTGCTGCTGAAAAAAAAATTGTTGAACATTTTACATGGATATATCATGTACTTCTCTTCCTTAAGTCTATCTCAGCCGTTTGTCTTGACTACAGTAAAGTGGGAGTTTTGGTGGAACACTAAACACTCTCTCCTGTGATTCCCCACAATGTCATCTATTGTTAGTGTTTTGATTAAGAGCCTCCAAGCAGCTTAGTTTATAAACTGTGGGTTTGATAAAATGTATGTTGCGTAAGTGGCAACTTCCTGCACCCTTCCATAAAGAGTCTATTTCAACCTCAACATTTTGTCATTGACCTTTATCAATCATCCTTATTTTCATAGCAACATTAGTCACGTTTTTAGGCTCCAACATGGTCAAAGTGTTGCACAGCTTTGTCCTGCAAATTGCAAAATGGCGTCCATGAACCCTGTCTTTACAGCTTCCTCAGGTGGAATGTTGACTTATTTTTTTCTTTTAATATTATATGCTCAATCTCCCATAACATGTTTTGGAGAAATATATAGTAGGTAATTAGCTTCTATTTATCGTTGTAATTCAATTGCTTAACTATGAACAATTTGACTTGACAGGCTTCACCACAACAATAAATTGTTTTCATATTGTGAATTTTTAAGTCAAACAAATGTTAGAGTTTTGATAAACATGCTGATGACTGTTGTGAATAAACCTAATATCAGTGCCAAGCTCACCAGTTTACCCAGGGAATAATACAGTATTAAGGTTGGATGGATTCCAGGTAAATAACCTTCACTCAAGTCTGAAAAGCAGTAGCTTACTAGAAATGATAAATTAAAAAAAAATCCAGCAGTTTCCAAGTGTGCTTTCAGACCATTTAAATGTGTATGGTATGTTCTAATTCACAGTTACAGCTTAAATAATATTAAAACAACAGCTCCACAACAGAAACATTAGGAGATGGAAAATTGACTTTGAATATTGTACAAGCTTCAGAAAATAAAAAATATGTTTTTATTTCATCTTTTAGGATGTGCTCAAAGCAGAGAATTAAACATTGGTTATTTAAAAAAAGTACAGAGGCTGATGTAACACACAAATCCTTATGAACATTGTTCTTGAAACAGGAAGTACATCTTTAATATATTAATACATATCTGGTTATGATTTTTTTTAGTTGTGATACATTGCTAAAAAGAATCCGACTATTTAAACAAACTATTTACACATACACAAACACACAATGCCAAGTTAACATTGATGTACTAATGTACTCAGTGTAACAGTTTCTGGAGCCACATGTGCAAGTCTACATAAAAACAAAACATATGTCCTTATACACTGTAGTCCTCTTAATTCCGCTTTAGACACTTTTGAGTCTCATATGGAGCACTTAGAAAACAATATCATTGTAGTTGTTAAGTCTTTGTTTTTAATGAAATGGTTTACTGTCCCATTGGATTGAACCTTTGGCGGGGACAACCAGAGCCAGGACTGACCAGGACAGACTGTCAGAAAGGAGTGAGGCTATTTTTGTTGAGAGTGTGTCATAGAGACGTTTGGAGCAACAAGTTGTGTTGAGATTGTCAAGGGCTTGGCATTATACTGAGTGGATGTGGTCACATTATCAAGTGTTTCTCTAAACCATTTACCTCCTGTGCTGTTCATGCAGATAAACCACTGTGGTGTGCATGCATCAAAGTTGTTTTTAACAGTTAGTTTCTTGTATTTAAATAAATAAGGGGAAAGAAGTCCAAAACAAGGAAAAACCTGAGGCTCCATCATTCTAAAATCAGCCTAATATGAAATGAAAGACTGTAATATGTACATTTTCAGCTTTTAATGCATTTTAATCCTTCTTTGCACAGTAATTAAATCCTTTCATCCAACGTCCTTTACAACATGCATCCATGCAAACATTTAGAAAGAGCGTTTCCATGACTTACAGAGAATCTTATGGAAGGCTCTGCGGAAGTCTTGGTTGAAGATGGTGTAGATGACCGGGTTCAGTGAGCTGTTACAGTAGCCAATCCAGAAAAAAAACTTAAACAACGTCTCAGGAATCTTGCACAGCTCCCTGCAGACTCCATACAAGCTATAAGAGAAGAAGAATGGGAACCAACAGACAACAAAAACACCCATTACAACAGCAAGGACAAAGGTGAAACGCTTCTCACGGGCAGCTGAAATTTTTTTCCCATTGATGGTGCTTCTTCTTTTGCATCGAGACGAGAAGAGCTCCAAAGACTTGGAACTGCCTTGAGACTTCCTGCTTGAGTATTTAGAGGCTGAGCTGCTTTTCCGGCTGGACCTCCTGTCTTTTTTGTTGTCATGTTGATGTTTGGAGAAACTGAAACCCTTTTTAGGCTTTTCATCTGATGAGCTGCTGTCTTCAAAATCATCATTCTGGTCTGTTTCCAAATGCCTTGCCTCCTTTGGAAGAGAGGATTGAGTTTCTGGCTTTTGGCAGTACCCATTCTCACGTTCCTGTTCTCTCATGCTGTTTGTCCTGTTAGACTTTAATGATCCTCCTCTTCCTGGTTCAGCTTGATCAATCCCGTTCTTCAGTGGGGAGTCCACATCCCTCTTCTTCTCTGACATTGTTCTGGTCCTGGTTTTTGCAACTTGGTAAATCCGAACATAAACAAGGATCATGATGACACAGGGGGCAAAGAATGAGCCAATACTGGAGTAGAGGATGTACCAGGTCTCATCATTCAGGAAACACCGGGGACTGGACTCATTATTGCTCCTGTCCATTGATATTAGTGGTGGAAAGGAGATAACAGCTGAAATCAACCATACCACCACAATCATGAATTTAACCCTTTTGGGGGTTCTCTTTAAGTTATACTCCACAGCCTGTGTCACTGACCAGTACCTGTCCAAACTAATAGCACACAAGTGAACTATGCTAGAAGTGCAAAATAAAACATCAAGAGCCAGATAAATGTCACACCAAATTTTACCAAAAAACCAGTAGCCCATGAGTTCATTTGCAAGGGAAAATGGCATGACTAGGGTAGCCACCAGTATGTCCGCACTGGCCAAGGAAACAAGAAAAAGGTTTTGAGGTGGTTTCAAAGCTGTGCTCGTTAAAACAGCAATAACAACCAAGACATTTCCAACTATTGTAAATAAAATTAGAAAGCTTATAAATCCAATCAGACTCCAGATAGAAAGATGGGTGTATCGACTCTGAGATGTTAAATTAAAGGAGAGAATGACTGCTTCAACTCCATCCTCCAGATTAGAGAAATTAAATATATCCATTGTGATTTTTTGTTTCTGGTTTTATATCTATATATTATTAAAAATCATAAACAATTATATTAATGTAATCCATAGAAAATTTCCCACAAGTACGACAGTGCAGATTCAACTACAAATCTACAGTTTATGGCAGTTTTTCTTCATACCTCCTCCAATAATGCCAGATCATGCGTGCAAGATTCTCGTTGGTAAATAGAAAACATTTCAAAAGAATGGACAGAAAAATCGCAGAATGTCCTTATGAAAAACGTCCCGTATGCTCAAAACCTTCATATTCAGACAGAGCGTATCCAGCGCGTATCCTCCTCACCACGTCCTCCAATATCTCGACTGCGCCCGCATCATTCCACCTCCGCCTCCCCACTGTGTCTCCCCACAGAGGTCTGAACAACGTGTTCGTTTATCTCCTTTTTTAAGGACAAATTGACAACGGACTCGCTCGGCACAGGGGCGCATGGGAAGATTATAGGAAGAAGGAAAGTAATTAACAAAAAAATGGTTTGAGTGTAGGCTATATTTGAATCATTTCTAATTCATAATTTATTAGGAAATAGCAGTGTCGGAATAGCTTCCGTTCATTGTGTGTCTGAGCAAAGTCTTAAATCGCATGGCCATGATCAGGCTCTCTTCATTTGAATTCCGAAAGTTTATTTTAAATAATGCAATAAACAGTGAAAATCCATTTCAAAAGAGGTGAAGCCACAGACAGCAGCTGTCCCGCTCCAAGGACATTGGACTGCTCCGCCCCCTCTTCCCACACTGGAAGTCAGTATTGTAACAGCCAGCACTGGAGGAAAGGCCATCGCCCACTTGTACCGATGTACTTTGAACGCAATATTATTAATTTGCAAGCTATTAGGTGAATACACTCTCCACAATACTTTTTTGAAAATACAACCTGTGGTAAAGAATATAAAAATGTGTGTGTGTGTGTGTGTGTGTGTGTGTGTGTGTGTGTGTGTGTGTGTGTGTGTGTGTGTGTGTGTGTGAATAAATTAGCATTTATTCGTACACTCAAAAAACCCGATTCAAGCCCTTCTTAGATGTGACACACTTAAGTATTGTTGAATTTATTAAAAAATATCGAGTTTTAAAATATAGACATATATATTTAGTCAGTGAAACATCAATTTTCTCATAATTGATCCTATGGGATTGATTTGATGTTGATCAACGCAACATGAATGAGTTCAGAATTTGGAGCCGCCCTTTGCGCATGTGCATAATCTTCGCGGTCATAACTCATTAGCATAACGTCTTTCGACTGGATTGGACCACATCAGCCGGAATCGGGAAACCTGCAGCAGGTTGGAGCTCGGTCTTTGGTAAGTATTCTTTTTTTTTTTTTTTATAACTGTAGTACTGTAGATTGAACCGCTGGTGTATTCAGTGCTATATACCACAATTCGTGCAATGTTTGTGGGGGTGAATTTTACTTTTAAAATCCGACTTTGCATGCTATCTTGGTAACCTCCAACATGGCCGCTAGTTTAATAGTCCACACGTGAACACGGCAGTCGGAAAACTGCAAGATGATTGTGAGGTGAACGAACTTGCCCTCACTTATTATAAAACATAAGTCAGGTCGGGGTGAACGTGAGGAGCAGTGTGAGCGGGTAAGATTATTGACACGACGGTTGGAGATAAATGTATGCAATGTCTGCCCATGTAGTTTTACTTTATTCAATGTGTGTGCTTCCACTGGGTCCGCTGCTGTGCGTGTCAGCTCCGGCACTCCGGAGACTGCCTGTATGTATGTTTGAATACGTGTTTATAAGGATTATATAGTGCTTTATACCTCATACAGAGTATTATATCGCGCTATCGCGAGTGACTCTGTTTTATTATCGCGAGAATTCGTTTGTCTCGGCACTCCAGACCGGCTGTGCTCTCCGTGATGCAGAGGGAGACTGCAGCCGGTGGTTGAGGACGTCGAAGATGCACGGAGCCTTGACGGACAGGAGCGGACACGCAATGTACATGGATCTGGTTGAAGTTCAGGCACCAGATCCTGTTGGTGTTGTGCTTGCCCTGTTTTGTTGAACTCCATCATCTCCGCCGGTCTCTGCCTCTTTTACACCCTCTCTCCTTCAGTAAAGCTGTCGATTAAGCAGTAAATGTAGATTCTGGGTTATAGATGGTCAGTGAATGCATGCAGGAAGGTTAATATTGTTCCTGTGTTTGATATTTTAATAAAATGGCAGAATTTAAAATAATTTCATGTCTTGAACTTAATTATTGAAACTTAATTGTTTGTCAAATAATGGGTAGCCTATTCTAAATGTTCAAATGTTATCTTGTTTTATTGGTCAGAGCTTTAATTCAATTTCAACTTGTCTGCATTTCTGGGTATTCTGGTACTTGCACTCACAACTTAATGTTATCATCTTTTGCAGATAATTTTTTTCAAGCTTCATGTGGCAGCCTCCTAATGTTAAGCGTTACCAAGCTCCTTGTGGCAGCCTCTTAGTGATTGTAAGTAATAGGTTATGTGTTTAATGCTGGTACAAGCTGATCTCTATCATTGTCATCCTTTTGATGTGATGTTATATATGCTAATTCTCTTTATTCTCTATTTCAGGATTATGAATGTGGCAGTGTAAAGAATGCAGTTTGGAACTATCTAGCAGGTATTTGTTGTTGCAGCATTTTAGGCAGACTCACAGGCATTTAAGGGGCAGTTATCGCTATCCATGTCCATATGCAGATTGCCCATGCAGTTTTAGTACATGGAGTAAGCTACTAAATCATACATACAAAGTTCATGGTAAACGGCAAACTCCCAAAACAGCAGAAGTAGCTACATTCAAGTGTCATGAACAGAGGCCCATGATAGAGGAATTCAAAAACCGATGGCCTGCCCTGTTCCAGCAGAGTGAAGTAAGTTGACTTGTAACTTGTATTGATATTTAACTGTAAGAAAATGGCAAATCAGATTTTAAAAAATATATTTTTCAGATTAATGAGGAGTTCTTGCGGATCACTACAAAGCCACTGAAGTCAAAGTTTATGTCACAACTGGACCACTTTTCACTCAAGTTGATGCAGATCTTCAAAAGCAAAGGAGGAGTGAAGGGGCAACAAATCAAAGACGTTCTGGCAAAAATAGATTTGGTAAGTAGAAATAGTCGAACCGTCTTATATATATATATATATAGTTTATCTTGTTTTTTTAACTTGCCCCCCTCCCTGTGCCACTGTTGCACCAATATTTAGCCAAATTCTGTTTTGATTTTTCACCCCTGCTTTAGTGTGACGACATTGACACCAGGAGGGAGTGCATCCTGAGAAGCCTTGTTATCTACCTCAATGAAGATCCAGACACTTTCTTCAAGGAATATCTGGTAAGTCAATAGTTCGTCTTACACAGTAGCATGAAATAGTGTTACAGATTCTTATTTACATATATTGTGGTCCTTTGAGCTCAACACACTACAACTTTTTGGCATTTTGTAAACAATGTGGCTCTTTGAATTTTTATTTTTGTTTGAAATCACTGGTAGGTGCAAGAAAAGACAGTCAGAGTCTCCTAAGCTGGTAGTGGCAAATGGGCGGAGGCCCTGTGGAGTAAAATAGCTATTTCTGTCCCACAGGTCCATCTCTATAGGGATGTGGTTGCCTAAAGGATCATTTTGCAGCAATTGCATTATGTTCATGGCTGCTTGCTGAAGTTATTTACTGGCCCAATGTCAAACATATTATTTTATATATATATATATATATATATATATATATATATGTGTGTTAACTTTCCAATCACTTTTAACTCATGATACATGCATGATTGATTTGACAAGCAATGAGGACTTTAAAAAAATGCAAATTCACATATAACACATTACAGATGCATGCCACAAAACAGTTCATTTTCTGTTAGTGGTGTTCAGCATTTTATCTAATACAAGTGTTATGTTTTTGTGTTGTTGTTCAGGCCTCTGCCACTGAGGATGCAGAAAGGGACATTGCCCTCACAGTCATGGGATATATACGTAATCCGTGGAGATGGCGAGAGGCAGCCAGAGGATGTGGGAGTTGTTATCGAAGGCATCAAAGTCTTGAGCAACGTGGAAAGCGTCATCATGGGGGTCATAATGATGTTTGGGATCATTTATGCCCTGGATCTAAGCTTTCCAGACAACCTCAAGTACACATTTGAGTTTTTCCAGAAGATCCTAATGAACCTGGATGGGCACAAGCTGAACACAAAGATACAGCAGCTGAAAATCAAGTTGTTTGCATGAGAGGTGAACACTTGTTGGCAAAGTTCATCATCGGATCTTTATTTTTGGTTGTATTGTTCTTGCCTTCATTTTCACCCCATATAAAGACAATCTATGACCTACAACATTTTGGACTTGAGAATTGGACTAAGAATTTACTTAAGTTACAGGGAAGAAGAGGCTGTTTATTGAACTGCTGGAAGTACACGATCAACATGATATGCAGTCATGGGGAGTGGAGAGAGATTACGGGGGTTTAGAGTGGATGAACAGTTTGCTCACTTTACCTCCACATTTTATCTCTGAGTGTGACTACCCTCCACACTTCTCGCATCCATTGTCTCCTCCATCACTCATCTCAGGATAAATGGATTGAGTTCGTTTCAAGATTTTGGATTTAAAAAAAAAAAATAATAATTTGAATAGCTAGTACTGTTCTCATGTTTTGTTTTTACTGGCTTACATTCAAAGGACATTTTCTACTAGCATCCCATTAATATCAGATTCCTGGTCTGTGAATGTTAATTTTCTTATTTTTGTTTGTTGCCAATTTGATCCATGGGAATTTAGTTTTTGCCTTGTTTTCTTTTCTTTAACTCTAGTACATTAAGGCTAATTGCTACATTAGCACACTTAAGCAGGAATTCAAATGTGTTTTTGCAGTTTCCTTTGTGGCGCTGGGCGTTGATTTTACACCACTTTAAGCTATTTTGGAGAACCATTTCTTATAAAGTTTGCCTTGAGTTATTTCAGAAAAGGTAAAACTGTTTCTTGGTGTTTTATAACTAAGACTGAGTTCTCTGCTTTGTATCAAGTAAATTTGAGATCTTTGTTTATACAAAACTAAGTTCTTGGTCTGTGTTGGTATGCAAATCTGACATCTTGGTCTTTATGTAAAATTGACTTCTTGATGTTTTGTTTTCACTCAAAATCAACATTTTGGTTTGTGTTTTGCAAGTAAATTTGACATCTTGTGGTGTTACATTCAAGATTGTTGAATTAAGGATTATTCTACATTAAAAATACCAACCAGGTTTTGTCTGATGTGTTTTTATGGGATCAACAGGGATTGTTAGCTTGCTCAATTTTGAGTTGGGCACATATAAATCAATTTAGCTTAGTAACCAAAATAATTTCATTTTAGCTGTATTTGTTAAAAATTAGTCTGACAAATGTAAATCAATTTTGCTTAGTTATTGCAATTTCATTTTGGCTTTATTTTCTAAAAATTAGTTGGACTAACTTATTTTTATTGTATTGTGAGAATGTACTACTTTTGAGTTGGGGCAACATATATTTGTTGGATTGAAATCCTGCCCTCAATTTAATTGAGTTCATCCAATGAGGTTTTTTTTTTGTGTGCAGTGTTATTTTAAATTTCATGCGCTGTTTGACGTTGTCTGAATGACACCCTTGAATATTTGATTGATTTTAAGTTAAAGGGATACTTCAAACATTGAAACATGAATCTGTATTAAAATTGGGCCAGTTATGTATACATATCAGTGTTATTTTGTTGCTGCCTTCTGACCAAGAAAAGGCATAAAGTGTCTTTTTGGCTCAAGTGGACAACAACTCCCAGAATGCACAGCACCACAGGCCACTCGCACTGCATTGGAGTTGCTCTACATTGGGTACGTCTCACTTTCCTTATTTGCAGTCTCCTCGGTCCTCGGTCCTCGGCCGAACCGGAAGTAGTTCCAAAGCCGCCATGTTGAGGATCGTCCCAAAGCTCTAATAGCGAACGGAGGAGAGAGGATCGAGGAGAGAGGAGGCTGATCCGAGGAGCGATGACCGAGGAGACACGAGAGCTGACTTCACGGAAGTCTTTTCACTGACAGACACGCCCCCTTCTCGTATATCACTCACTGATTGGACGCTGCAGCGGATCAGACTTCAGTGAAACTTATCAACATGAGCAGAGGTTAATACGGGAGAAAAGACGGACATTAAAAAGACACTAAACGGAGCGTGGGACATTTAATCAGATGATGAACATCAGTGAGTTTGTAAAGAGTCGCTCTGTGATGAGCTGGGATTAAAAAGAGTCTGACATGAAGAGGAGTCCGTTTTATATTCTCACTTATTTATCTTCTGAACGTTTCATCATTTAGATTCTAATCAATCATTTTCAGTATCCTGACGCATAAATATCCGTTTATAAAATACAGAGTTCGTTGTCTAAATACAGGCTAGGTTCAGTCCAAACTGTTTAATAATAATAAATAATTATAGACAATTCAAAATGAAATCTTTGAGTCAGTAGAAACTGTCCTTTTGGTTATGAGTAGACTGCAGGTTGTTCTTCAGGTGTTTTTTTTTATCAGGTAAAGACACTAAACACTGTAACTGTGTGTGTTTGATGAGAAATAATACAGTGCGTGTTTGTGTGGACATAAACAGCTGTTCGGCTGATTGACAGCTGAACGTGATCAGCTGATGTCGCGTCATGTGACGCTGTCGAGGAAACAACGTCTCATGTGTCTTAAAGCTGATTTCCTCGGTCCTCTCTCCTCGGCTTCGTTTCCTCCGTGCATCTCTGGTGGGCGGGACTAAGACGCAAGTGGAGGAGACAACTCGGAGGACACTCGGTGCAAATAAGGGAACTGAGAAAGGCCCATTTACTGCAACATATATGGCCGTTTCCTCGACTGATTCTGAGATTTCTTCCAGATGGAATTGACATCTTGGAAATTCCTGGCAGAAATTGATTCTGTGTCTGTGAGGCAAACAGTAAAAGAACTGACACCAACATTCCACCCGAGCAAGCCTGGGCTACTTGTCCTCACAGCTGCCGACAGGCAGAAGCCACCTCGTCGCTGTATCGCAGCTCATAGAGATACAAACAATTCGACCTTCAAAATCCCCTTCATCTATATGAATTTAAAGTTGAAAACATACTTTTTATTGCCATTACTATCAGCTTCCTGCATAGAGTCTGTTAGCGTAACTTCCAAGCAATATGGCGAACTATAAGTTTCTATTCTATGAGGGAGGTGTAATAGATCTGTAGCTTCAGTGGTCGAAAATAGGAGGAACAATGTAGTTTCACCCCTGCTAACCAAAAGAGCCTCCGATGACACAATGCAACATGACAATTATTGCTCCTTTTTTGATAAGCATCTTTCCCATCTCTGGGGAAATTAAGGGCGGGATGCACGACAATTCAAAAATTATACCAGGTTTCTCATGATAAAATGCTTAATGGGCAAATGGGTGAAGTATCCCTTTAAGTAATTTTGTATAATTTACAAAATGACTTAAAGATAGATAACAAGGTCATAGCCAATATCTTTACCATTAAATCTCAAATAAATAAATTATAGAGATACAGTATAGGTCCATCCATCCATCCATCCATTTTCTGCCGCTTGTCCGGGGTCGCGTCGCAGGACAGTATAGGTAATAAGTAAAAACTCTGTGTGTTTGGTTTATTAGACAAGAGAAAGATATTTGAAAGTCACTGTGTTCCCTTCTCAGGATGTTGTAGCTTTAACTGTGAGCTTGTGTAGCGTTAGTTTGGTTGGGGGTTTTTTTCAGACTAATTGTGTTAAGTTGCTACTGCTGTAAATACCCCATTTCCTCATATGAATGTTTCACATCAAAAGTGCTACCACTACAGATTGGAAACAGAATGTGTTTATCATCAATGAATGTAGCTATAGCACACGCACACTTTTTATCAAGCTTATTTTCCCTCTAAGTTATAACTGCAATAAGATAATTAAAATAGTTTCACTAAATAAACAAATAATTCCTTTCTGGAGAAAATTATGAGTCTCTCTCAGAGGCCCTTTCCCCCCCCCTTCTTAATGCGCATCATACCACACCTCTCCACTGGACTTATCTATCAGTGTTTAGTGAGTCAAGAGTGAGAATGAATGGTGTTGCAGGCAACTAGTTGATAGAGGAAATTAGCCAAGACTATCCTTTAGATCACTTTGTGTGTTATGCATAAATGTATCTTGTAAAAATATTACATCATGGTAAAAAGTAGTGCACTTTGGAGCGATATTTAGCATCTTTCCCATCTTTGTCAAGCCCGCATGAAAACTGAGCCTGCTACTTCTTCCTAAAAAAAATTTTTTTCTTCTTTCATCAGGTGAGACAAATAATAATGCAGTGTTGGAACAATTAAAGTGAACTTGGAACTGAGAATAACTAATACATCTTAGTTCTAAAGTCATAATGACAAGCGTGGCAGAATCTAATTCAGATTTATTACATGTTTACAGTTTATCATTAATGCCCGTATATTTCATAATTCAGTAATCTAATCAATAAGATACTTTTAGACTTAAGCAAATTAAAAAGTTAAACAATGCTGCTAATCTTCAAATGTCTGAAAGGTGAATATATTACAGTTTAAATTATTTTTAAACTATGTGGAAATATTACACGTTTATGAGTTTATTTATCTCCCATTTTCAGGATGTAAATCAAAGCCTATAATTTAAAGTTTCAATGGGTCATTTGTGTGATGAGATGTGGATATCGAAATTCTCCATGGTTAGTTTTAGCTGTGGTAAGGGCACAATGTTAAATCTTTTCCTGGGGCCCAGGATTCCTGGCGGCGCCCCTGGTTACCAACACAGCCCCTTACTTTAAGACATCTTGAATGCTTATCATTAGAGCATCAGTTTAAATACACCTTTTTCGCTGTAAGATACTAATCCATGCTGTGATCGGCTAAAGAGACACTGAGTCAAACCACATGCAGTACCAACTGACTCTGCTTATAAAGTGAGCAAGCACAGACTGGAACTCAATTTGTGTTGTTTTCTGTCACAAACCTTTCAGTTAGCCTATGTTACTTTCATTTACCACCTTGACCAATATGTAACCAAACTCCCTCACTGCTAAACTTGAATTTCCCTCGGAATCAATAAAGTATCTATCTATCTATCTATCTATCTGTCTGTCTGTCTGTCTGTCTATCTGTCTGTCTGTCTGTCTGTCTGTCTGTCTGTCTGTCTGTCTGTCTGTCTGTCTGTCTGTCTGTCTGTCTGTCTGTCTGTCTGTCTGTCTGTCTGTCTGTCTGTCTAAAGCATTGAGGAGGATGCAAAGAGCCATTTTTTGAAAGCATCTATACACAGTATAATATCGGCCTTTGTTAGCCATGCTCCCTTATCAGCTTCTTAATGCATTTGATGGTATCATCAACAGAAGCATTACACAAGGAAAAGCAGGCCAAAGGAATAAGGCTGTTAATGCTTTGCGTTTCATAATTACAAGGAGCAGGTAGGTGAATGATTAGACGTTTTTTCCCAACGTATTTGCAGCTAGCTGTACCTATGGGATTGGTAAGAATAGTTGAAAAAGGGATGTATCAAATGGATCTAATAGCCTTTCTCCAGCTGAGCATCAACCACCTTAGTGATTTTAAAGCAGATTGTGAATTATTGGAAGTGAAATATACTTTTACCAGCCAAGAATTCTTGAACCAAACCTATATTCAGTAATTAACAAAAATGGTTAGGAGCAGATGCGCTACAGCTGGGGAAAAGCGGCAGCATAGGGCTTCCCCCATTAAATTGACCCCTGATGAGATTGGTACTGCAGATCCCAGAGTGGATCTTTACAGCTTAAATAACAGATTCAAATTAGATTCATTTACATCGAGTCTGGACATGCTTTAAGGTGTAAGTGTTGTACTATATTATCCAACAATAAGTGTCCAACTGGAGGTTGTCTCTTTAAAACAGATAGCATCAGAAGTATGTTTAGAATAGTGTTGCAGGCCAACTGGAAACAAACAACTAATAAAGTATTTAGGTTGTTAATATACTTATTTGTGTATGTGAAAAGTAAAATTCCACAGTGGTCAGTAACTACAATGAAATGTCAAGTTTACCGTCATAATATTTTCAAAATAATAAATAAAAGGAGATGGCTTTGAGGTAGGAAGAACAGTGTTTTTCTTTCTTTCATTCTCTGTTTAATTAAATTATGTCACTCAATTTCCATTTCAGTATGCTACTGTAGGCCTACATTATGCTTTATTGCCATCTCTCTCTCTCTCTCTCTCTCTCTCTCTCTCTCTCTCTCTCTCTCTCTCTCTAAATGTTGTTCTGTCTGCCTAGCTCTCTTGTTTTACCAGCCAATCAGTGACAGAGTAGGATGGGTCCTTGTGGAATCTGAATTATTTATCAGGCTTTTTATAAAATCATGTTAATTTTACCTTTTTAAATATTTTGCTTTTGCAATATAGATACTGTAAGGTTTTTATTCATGATTGATTTTGAACAAAGCGAGACTTGATTTTTATGATCTTTTTTTATTATTATAACATGACATCAGTGACGTGAGCGGAAACTCACCTGACAGAATGATCTTTTATGAGTCTGTTTCCACCCGTCAGACGTTCTTTTAAAAAACAGCTATGGGTTGCTATGGTAACACATAAATTTCATATAAGTTACAGTGATGGAGCGAAACTCCTGATTATATGAGCCAGACATAGCAAAATAAGCAAGGATTCTGCTTAATTCTGCTTCATGGAATGACCCCTGGACAATAGTAAAGGCTTCGAACAATTTTCTACTGGCTACAGATACACAAACAGCAAAAACCTGAGAGCGATAAAACCCTTATACTATGTTGTTTAATGCAATCTGGTATTGTACTTTCAAATGTATTTTGTCTTCATTTATTAAAGTGCTTGCCTTAACAATAGTAAAACATTTCCAGTGACTGTCACATTTATTCCGTATTAACCTTAAAAGCTTTCTAGAATTGAAAGATTGAAGGCTTTGAACATGGCATTCACTAATTCTGTGGCTCTCATTTCTGGCTCCCATAGAGTCGCTCTAAGAGTGACATGGAACATTGACACTTATGTTGCAATATTGTCCCGACACATCCTTCACAGTGTGAAACCAGATGGATAGTTTGTAATTAGGAGACAACTGTATCACCATTTTTTACTGCTCCTCATGAGAAGTAGATGTTGTCCAAGTTAGCAGGGGAAGCATTCATTGAGGTAGATAAAAAAACAACTGCGCTACTCCTCTCTAAAAATTGGAATACAAAAAAAACTGCGAGTGGTGATGAAGGGCCCAAAGTACCCCGTGCATGTCAGGGTGTGTTGCGAACCCAAGAGTGTAACAGCAAGACAAGGCCAAACAGCAGGCCTTATAGCTGATTTGTGTAAAAGTGAAAGTTTGACACTACACCAATGCCACGCCCTTTGTGTAGAATCCTGCGGATCACCAGGTGTTGTAGTACAGTAATTTCACATGAGCTGCTGAATAAAGCTCAAGTTAAACTGACAACACCAGGTCCTATACATGTCAAGAACACACTGACACTAAGTTGGCAATTATTGCATAATGACAATATGATGATCGCCCGGATCATCACTCGCACCAAATCATCTGATCACATCACCCCCATTCTCATTGAACTTCACTGGCTCCCTGTACAATATTGCATCGACTACAAAAACCTCCTCCTCACCACCTAGCCCCCACTTACCTCTGCGACTTCCTCCATCACTACAGCCCCTCACGCACCCTCCGCTCAACCTCTGCTGGACTGCTAACCATCCCCACACCACGCCTCAGTACCATGGGTGCCCGAGCCTTCAGCTGCTCGGCACCCAGACTTTGGAACTCCCTCCCCCCCACATACGACAGTCAGAGTCCATCACCACCTTTAAATCCCAACTCAAAACCCACCTGTTTAAACTGGCATACTCACTGTAACTGTTCACTTCACACTACACCTGTCTTTTGTTTGTTAAAAACCTTTTGAGGGGAGCCTTTTGATAGAATTTCATGAGGGTGCACCGAGATATACATTTTGCCTTGTGTTGCGTATTTAATTGATTAGACAATATTTGGAAACTGGAAAGAATCATGTTAATACCTTCAAGTTGACATTTCCAAAAATCTAAATGAAAAGATGCATCTGTGTTTCTTTAATAAAGATTTCAACATTGGAGTTTCTCAAAGTTCTGAGCAGTGACTCTGGGTCCCCTTAATTACCTACAGATGGTCATTTTGACCCGATGAGAGGTCAGTCTAGTGTTATGGCTTTACAACAGAGCATAAAATCATTTGGAAGGGAAAAGTTTATTTTTATTCACCTTAAACAGTTGGAAAAACAACAGCATGGTTTAAATCTCGGACATGTACACTTACGCGACCATACACATTTATCATATAGACAGATGAATTTTAACGATTCTGTTTTCCGGGAAGTCCTGAAGACATCAAAAGGTTTTAGGTGGAATTCTTGAACTTTTAGCCAGTTATAATGATACCAAGAGACAGTCAGTCTGTGGGACTACAGCGTATTTAGTTTCCTGTTTGAAGAGTGGTTGATGTTGTTTAGAATTCGGAATCTGGAAAGCTTTCACCATCAATCAATTGGTTGGTCTTTTGGCTGACTGAGAGTCAGCGCGATAGTTAATCAACAGCCTGTTGTTCTCAGTGTGTCCAAGTCCTTGTAGCTTACTCACATCTGTTTTTCAGCTTAAAAAGTAGAGTTGATGCTTTTCAACATTAACTGGACGATCCTGTTAATCATGATATTCCTGAGGATGCAGAACATCCCAACACTTGGAATCTCAGAATCTCAGTTTCACATAACTTTGGATCTTTAACAAGTTTGTGATGATCGGATGAAGGGTGCCTCCGGGAAATACGTTCAAATAGGTCACCTGTAAAACGCGACTGTGAGCCATTTTTGTTGCATTCAACAAAATATGGCAGACTTCCTGTAAGGTTTTGAAGATGTAAGAGGATTGTTTTAGGTTCTCACTTGTTTAACACACATCAAAAAAGTTTAAAAAGTGGTGCAACGAGACATCAAAGTTTGATTGAATACAACGGCCACGCCCTTTGACGAAATAACGTGCAGAGCACAAGCTTGAAATCTCCAACATGTCCAGAACACACTGACGTTGAATTTGCGATGTTTGGATGAACCCCCGCATTTTTTTTGCATTTAAAAAAAAAAAAGCCAGACTTCCTGTAATGTTTTTGACTGTAATGATTTAAGATGGTTTTATGTAGGTCCTGACATGGTTAATGTGCGTAAAAATTTTCATGCATGTAGGACAAAAAAAACATTTATGGGGAGCTATTTAGCCACACCCACTTATTATACCCACATGACAAGTTTTACCTTCTTACTGGGCTTATGTACATGATGTTTGGTGAGTCTACAACAATATTAAGCCCCTCAAAAAACTAGTTCCTATTTGTGGTATGGGGAAAGAGTTTGACGTAGAGCTTAAAATGTATGGGCATGGTCTTAGGTTGGTACACACCCCTTTTGAGGAGGATATATTCAATTACAACTACAAATTCAGAAGCAGTAACTTTCTATTGTCAATAGATGGCGCTGTGATTTATACAGAAATTTCAAGTTCAGGGTAGACCCTGTATCGTGCATGACAAATTTGGTGATTTTTTAATTCTGCATGGCAGAAATATAAGCATTATGTTGTTCAAAAACTGGCAAAAAAAAAACATCCATGATTGACCGCATGCCAAGGTGAAATTACAAAATAATGTGCAGAGCACAACTTACTATGTTCAACATGTCTAGAACACAGTAACACTGAGTTTGTGTCAAACTCATGAATGCTTTCGGACAAGTTATCCTGTAAACAGCGTTTTTTGGACTTTCAAAAAATCCTATTGGACTTCCTGTTGATATTACAGCCAAGCGCTCACTGACTTTTTTGTAGGTCTTGGCATGATTAACGTAAAATGTGTCATTTGTGACAACAATTACATGACAACAAAAGAATCTCCAATTTGCTCAGTTTTTTGTTACGAAAATATCACATTTTTCACCAGACCCGATTACCTTGAACATTTTAGTGAGTTTTCATTCACGTTCAGGCATTAAAAAAGGCAGAGTCACAGAGGAATAAAAACACCCCTAAGTGTTCCAATAGGGTCCTTCGCACTGTCAGTACTTCAGGCCCTAAAAAACTCACACCCTGTGTCTCAGTGTGTGTACATGTGTTTGTGTCTGGGGTGTTTTTGTGTGCATCTTTGTGAGCCTATGAAAACAGAAAAGTCTTATAATATTGAACAGTAAGCTGTGTTTTATAAGAGCCATGTCTGATGTGTCTTGTGACATAACAGCAAATATTAGATATTCATTTTATATATTAGATTATCATTTTTGTCCTAACTATTTATTTGGCCAGCACTTCCAACACAGTCTCATCCCCAACGCGTCACATATTGACGATCGGTCAGGACCCCATAACGTCAGTTCTTGACGCACGGGGTACTGAAGGATACAAGTTGCTATTTAATCCTTTTCCTATGTTGTTAATAGAAATCTGACTCCTCTAAATAATTACCTCAAATCTCTGCGCATTCTTTTGATGGGATGACAGGGATGACTGGAGGCGTCTCCTTTAGGTTAACAGAGTTTATTAACCCGATGAATCAAGAATAGAACTTACAGAGTCTCTGGGTTCAACACTACGTGTCCCTGACAACAGACAGATACCTGGTCAGTTCGCGAAGTCTGAGCCCCGACTTCTTTCCCTGAACCCTTTTATACATTAGACAGAGATTATCTAACCAAATTATGCATTTGAGAATGTGCGGTTTCCTTCCTCCGATTGGGCAGCTTTCCAAATTATGCGCCTCCTGATGTTTGGTTCCGCTTCTCTCATTGGTGCATCATTCACCTTCTGTAGGGGAAGACACATCCTGCCTGGCCTGTTTCTTATCACAGGAAGACGTCTAGTCTAGTCATCATTTCCTTTTAAGCAACAAACCATTTGAGTGATTATCTATCAAGGCCCACTGAACCTATCAATGTGGATGAGTGATTAACTATTCAGGGCCTTAAACTAAATCTATGTTTGATTTGGTGGTGAGTGATTCAGTTTAAAGGGCCACATCAAACACATGTTGGAATGTGCACTCACTTCTGCAAGCCCTCTTCACAGAATACCTTTAACCTCTGAACTGAGATCTCAAACAATTAGATTAAAACACTTAGAGTAAAACATGATATAATAACTGCTATAATATAAATGTGAACAACAATCATTCATACTGTAAATATCAAACCTTTCCTTTGGACCGGGTGATGAAACTTTATTGCAGTAAGCACATTGATTATAAGCAGAAAAAGGCCTAATATTCTATCAGTACCCCTTTGGCGTTCATTTTCGACGCTGAGGGTCCTCCCATAAACTTCAATACAATTCCCAAAACGTTGTATATGGACGCTATAAGACAATCAATGAGGCAATCAAGCTCGTAGCAGCCTGAGATATGGATGTAAAAACAATTAAGTATCTGTGTGTATATTTATGTATTAAAATGTAAAATCAGTGCGTTGAGATCATAGACTGTAAAAATAATGGACGGGACAAGGTCCCCTGTGGAGTGAAGCTTTAATTTTTAGAGCTCCCCCTACTGACTGGCTGCAGTATAGGTCATAAACCCCGCCTCCTCAATGATAACAGACGGGATGTGGGTCAAACTGTTAAGTTAAAATACTCGTCACATAATTTTTTTCCAGACCTAAACTCTGCTGTGATCATTAGATATTATCACCCTACATGGTGTTCAAGTACTAATTTTTCTGTGAAGTTTGTTTTAAATAAGTTATTTGAGGTTAAAAAACGGGATTTTACGTCATACATGGCGATGATTGACAGCCGTGGATCTTGCGTAGTGCTCTTGGTAAATAAGTAGTTACGTCGTGAAGTGAAGCCGAGACGCCATGAAGCTTTTCTGTTCAGTTTTTTCATCTTTTTTGAGCTGGTGAAAGCTGTTTTTTTCTGCAGTAAACTAATGTCACGGACCTGTGGACTCTAACGCATCTTTGCAGTTTTTTCGGTAAGTAATAAAGTGTGATTTATGTGCCATTGCTTAAAGTGCTATTGAGCGAGCTAACATATTAGCAGTCTAAGCTAGGTTACTATGCATGATTTATCTTTTTATTTTACTTTTTAACATGAGCAAACATAATAACTGACATGCTGTGTTTCTTGATATTGTTATATTATTTTTGTGAGTGGAATTGTATTTAAAACGAAAACATCGTAATTAAAATCAGCTCATAGATGCCGTTCATTGACTGTACAGTTATTTTTCAGTAAATAATACATAGGTCTGGTAAGGTTTTTAAAAAAGTATCAAGGACAAAAACAAAGCTAAATACTATAAATCTGTCCTGTATAATTACTAATGTGTACATGTTTACATTCTGTGTAAAGAGTGTGTTATACAGACATTAACATGTCACCATGCAGGCTGATATTTATAATACTGTATAATGAGGGAGAATATTTCTCTAGATATCAGGATAAAACTAAAGTAAGCTCTGATTTAATATAACTTCTGTCTCATTTAAGAGACTGACAGAAACGTGAACACAAACAATCAGCGGTGGTGTAATATGCTGCTTAAACCTGCCAAATATTCAGTATGAGCTTACACACACACTACCAATCCAATAATCACAAGTTGATCATATTTAATGACGCTTATTAATAAATTGTGTTATAACTTGACAAAACCTGACACAGACTACAAAAACCGGCTGCTTGTGATGGTGTTTAGGAGGAGACATACAGGCTCAATAAAAGAAGGCATGAATATCACGTTTCTCCCAAAATTATATATTAATGTTTTTTATTTTGCATCTATAATCATTAATGAAGATTTTCTGTCTTTTAATAGGTATTTCCCTGTTTTCACCAACATATTATACAGTAAACTGAGGATTTCCTTTTTCTCATGTTATCTCTCTCTCTCTCTCTCTCTCTCTTTTCCAGCTCTTCCTCTCTGGTGTGCTCCCCCCTCCAAAGCCTGCTTCTGCTGCTCTGTAAGACGGATTGGAGGACCTGACCACTGCTTCTCTTACCAGGGCGTTTGGTCTGATCTTAAACTGGACGGCGGTCTGATGTGAAACAGTGGGCTGAGTGTCGCGCCTGAGCCACAGAGGACGCAGCTCGCACGTCCTGAGCAATGTTTGACAATTCATTCAAAAGATGAACGGCTGTTTAATACCGAGGTTTTTCTTATAAGCCACATTTTCTTTTTGTTATATTTAGATTAATCTGCCATAACTTTCAAATACTGTGCATTCATTTGCCTCTGTCAAACCTGTATAACCCACAAAAACCTTAAATACGAAAATAAGAAAGTAGCTTAAAATACCACACTATGTTTTAAGCACAATCTGTATTTGTTAAAGTTACAAGACTAGTGTTACATTTCATGTGATTGAATAAAATATAATGTAATTGCCTTCTCAGTCGTGTCTGTATCATACCACTTTACTGTCTTTATGTGCATGCTGTCTTTAACACTAACCTGCATTAAATGTTAAGCACTCGAGTGTTGAAGTACTTTTAAAGCTATTTGTTTCCCAGCTGTGACTTCTGTCATTGCCCTACAAGAACATGAGACATTCTATGTTTTTACAGCTTAAAACAGGAGAGAAAAGGTTTAAATCAAAAAAATCAAATACTTTATTTGATTTATAACACATAGTCTGAACGGTGGTTTAGTTATAAAAGTGAGGAGGTTACTGGTTTGAATCCCTGTCTGACAAGAGTCTCTCTGTGAGGAGTTTGCATGCTCTCTTCCTTCCACAGTCCAAAGGTGTTCACCGAGAGGAGAACAAAGTAAGGGAGACCATCAGGTGAGCTGGCTGGGGTATCTGTATCAGCCATCTTTCTTCTTCCTTGTGTCTAAAATGAGGATAATAAAAAACAATGAGATAAACATCTTAGACAAGGAAAAGAACCAGAGAAAAGGACCTTAATGAAACAGATTCATTTACCAACTCCACAGTTATGCACAGAAACACATGTACTCAATTTTTGTGTAAATGTACATACAACTGAAGTAACTACTGACAGCAGATATAACTTTAGTACTATGTGCACCACTACTTTCTATCATATAACATATTTTCACCAGCATATGTTAGATCTGTACACAGCTTATGCTGCTAACTTAGCTAAAAATAGTTTTAGTTCGTTTTTTGCCAAAATTAAAAGGTTTAATAACCCACAGAGTTAAAGAAGATAGATAGATAGATAGATCGATACCGAGGGAAATTCAATTCATCCAGTAGCAATATAGTAGGAACGAAAAAACATTTATATTCAATAATTAGTATAAAAAGTGTGATTTTCTTAATTTCTGAATGAACTACGTTTAGATATTTGACTTGAAATATGTCTTGGTTTTGTACTCACCTCTATGGTCGGTAGATGAATTTCCCTCCGTAACGATTCTTAAGTTCTTGGCGTAGCTGGGCTGCGTAAGAGCTCCTCCCGCCGGACCCTACTGCACAGACTCTGGTTGCAAATGACGTCAAAATTCCAAGATGACAGCGCCCATGAGGGCCAAAAAAAAGCTTCACGAATGTTGAACTGAAACAGCTACAGTCCACACCCACTGGTTGAGATCACAACAGATCGAAACATTTAATTGATTAATTACATTAATCGTAATTAATTATATTCGTCCGCGTTATTCTTTTTTACATCTATAAAATGACCGTCGGTGCGTTCGGGTTGCTAGGTCCCATATTTCCACGCCGAACTGAAAGGCTGCTATTTACGGCGAAACAGCTCATCAGCGTCCTGGGAGGTTTAGTGGACTGGTAAGTATGCTGATGGACTCTAAAAGGTGTGTGGAAATAACGGTTGGGACTTTTTCTATGTTTTTTATGTTTGGCTTGTTTATCAAAGACCTGGCAACGACAGGCGCAGGCGCACTTTGATGGGCTACTGTATACGTCCCAGCGACATTAACATTTCATAAATCTAAAATAACATAATTAAAGCAACTCTGTTGTGGGAATTGGTTGCCCGAGGCTACATGCTGCGTTTTATTATTATTTTTTTTTTTAAATGTAATAATTCTTATTTGTTTACGAATGACGTCATTATGCGCGCCCAATGTTCATTGCGATTAACTACTCTGGTAAGTACAGCAGTGGATGGATAACATAAGCAACAGAAATACATAAAACTCTTGATTACCTACTACAACTATTTTGCCAGGCCTGTGACTTGATAATACATTTCCAGTTGAAGGTTAGTTATGTCCCAGTGCGGGAAAAGTTATTAAATCACCTGCTGCACTATACATGCAGTAGGCTAGTTAGTTGGTGCTAGCTGCTCTACGTTGCCCTAATGCTTGGCCATGCAATTTTCCGCGGGATATTGTGCAAAAGGCTAACTAGCTAATGCAAGTTAACATCAGCACTACTTTGGCCCCAGGTTAATTGTAACATTGTTGTTCAAATAAAGGAAACATATAGGCTACAATGAGGGGAAATACATAAAAATGTAATTTTAAAAAAAAAGTAACCATTATTTGCATGTTTCACATTTACAGAAATAAAATGAATCATTAAATACTCCAATAACTTATTCAATTACATTCACTTGCAAGTCTTGCACATGCTGTTATGGCCACTACAAAGATGCACAATTACAAACACTTTATGTCTGCTATGTATCTATAGCGAGCACAGTTATGTAATGCCAAGTTTAATTTTAACTACATTTTCCCTATATAAAAAGATAGCAAAGTGTCCAATCAATGATGTACTTTTTAATTCATTAGTAAGGTATTATCAATCAATCAATCAATCTTTATTTATATAGCGTCAATTCATAACAGGCGTTATCTCGAGACACTTTACAAAAGCAGGTAAAGGACCTTACTGTTTGTCTGTTAACATTAACAAAAGAGCAGGTAACAAGACCATGCTCATTGTTATCTTTACAAAAAGCAGATAAAGGACCTTACTTATGGCTATATTACAAGAGCCCAGCTTAATCTGTCATAGCGTGGCAAGAAAAAACAAATGCTAGAACTAATTTTTCAGCATCATTTTGTGACAGGATCTGCCTGATCTTAGAGATAGACGATATACCTTAGAGATATTACGAAGGTGAAAATAAGCTGTCCTTGAAATTTGTTTAATGTATGAATCAAAGGACATATCCTGATCAAACAGAACTCCTAGGTTCCTAACAGTGGTACTAGAGGCTACGCTAATACTACTAAGGGCCGTCATATCGGCAGAGAAAGTCTCTCTAAGGATCTTAGGTCCAATCACTATAACTTCAGTCTTGTCTGAGTTGAGCAGTAAGAAGTTTCTGATCATCCAGGTCCTAATGTCCTTGAGGCAGGCTTCTAGTTTACGAAGCTGGTTGGTGTCTTCTGGCTTCATTGCTATGTAGAGCTGAGTATCGTCTGCATAGCAATGAAAGTTCATGGAGTGTTTTCTCATAATACTACCTAGAGGAAGCATATATAATGTAAAGAGAATTGGACCAAGCACTGATCCTTGAGGCTAACTTTGGTGTACATAGAGGACTCATCATGAACATGCACAAACTGAGATCTGTCTGATAAATAGGATCTAAACCAACTTAAAGCTGTCCCTGTAACTCCAAGCAATTGTTCTAGTCTCTGTAACAGAATCTGATGGTCAATTGTGTCAAAAGCAGCGCTAAGATCTAACAGGACAAGCACAGATAGAAGTCCCCTGTCTGAGGCCAACAGAAGATCATTTGTTACTCTAACAAGTGCAGTCTCAGTGCTATGGTAAGCTCTAAATCCCGACTGGAACTCCTCAAACAAGCTGTTGTGGAGAAAATCACACAACTGATTAGCTACCACTTTCTCTAAGATCTTGGAGATAAAAGGAAGGTTAGATATAGGTCTATAGTTAGCTAGAGTTCCTGAATCAAGAGTAGGCTTTTTAAGGAGCGGTTTAATTACAGCTACTTTAAATGACTGGGGTACATAACCTGCCGCTAAAGGTATATTGATCATATCTAGTATGGAGCTGCTAACTAGGGGAAAGACTTCCTTAAACAACTTGGTTGGGATTGGATCTAAAAGACAGGTTGACGGTTTAGACGCAGAAATAATCGAATTTAGTTCTTCGAGGTTAATTGGAAAAAAACAGTCGAGGTTAGTATCAGAATTTGGAACCGTTTCTGCTCTATCCAAAATATAGGAGGAATCTGCACTAAGTAAAGGTAGTAAGTTGCTAATTTTGTCTCTAATGTTTAGAATTTTATCATTAAAAAAGCTCATGAAATCATTACTGCTAAGGGCTAAAGGAATAGATGGCTCAAATGAACAATGACTCTCTGTCAGCCTGGCTACAGTGCTGAAGAGGTATCTAGGATTGTTTTTATTTTCTTCGATAAGAGACGAGTAATAGGCAGTGTGGGCCTGCCGTAGAGCTTTCATATATCTATTATGACTATCTTGCCAAATTAAATGAGATTCTATCGTTTTGGTGGAGCGCCAAATTCTTTCACATTTACGTGACGTTAGTTTTAGAGTACGGGTTTCTAAATTGTACCATGGAGCTGATCTCTGTCGTTTGATTGCCTTCTGTTTTAGGGGGGCGATTGAATCCAGAGTAACTCTAAGTGAATCCACCGCACTATCTACAAACTGATCTAGCTGAGAGGGACTAAAGTGATTAGGAGTTTTTCAACTAGGTTAGAGGATGGAACTGAAACAAAGGCAGCTGAAATAGCTTCCTTAAATTTAGCTACAGCATTATCATTTACATTTCTAGAGAGCACTTTTTTATGAAGAGGAGTTAAGGTTGGTAAAAAGAAATCAAAAGTTACTCGGAAATGGTCTGATATCAGAGAATTTTCCAGAAAAACCGACAAACTATTAATTTCAATACCATAGGCTAAAACAAGATCCAGGGTGTGGTTAAATCGATGAGTAGGTTTGTTTACACCCTGGGTGAAGCCAATAGAGTCTAATAGAGACATGAAAGCCGTGCTAAGACTGTCATTAACAACAACCACATGGATATTGAAATCACCTACAACAATTATTCTATCACTGCTAAGAACTATGTGTGATAGAAATTCTGCAATTTCAGATAGAAATTCTGAATATGGGCCAGGAGGGCGGTAAACTATAACAATTAGAATTGGCTGAAAAGTTCTAGAGACTGGATGTGAAAGACTGAGTGCAAGACTTTCAAAAGAGGTATAATTCAGCTTTGGTCGAGGATTAATTACAAGACCAGAATTAAAAATAGCTGCTACTCCACCACCTCGACCAGTGTCTCGAGCTATATGAGCATTCAAATGACTGGGAGGGGTGGATTCATTTAAACTAACATATTCATCCTGAGAAAGCCAGGTTTCAGTTAAACAAAGTAGATCAATATGATTCTCTGATATTAGATCATTTACTAGGAGAGATTTAGATGCTAGGGATCTAATGTTTAGTAGGCCGCATTTAATTGCTAGATTTTTTTGCCAAATCGTATTTGTAGTTTTGATTTTGATTAAATTTTTATGATTCACGCCTCTTTTATTGAGGCTGGAATTGCCAATGACAGGTCTGGGGTGGAGAACAGACACAGTATCTATAGTATAAGTAGGGTTACAGCTATAAGATCTAACTGAGTTACAGTTAGATTTACAGTCACAAGGACAGCTATAGTGGCAGGTAAACAGATCTAAAGGAAGCGCAGAAAAGTGTGTAAGACTGCAGCTCTGCATCCTGGTCTGAACTCTGATGAGTTGTCAGGGTTTGGGACTAATAAACTCTGCTACGTTTCTAGATAATAGAGCTGCACCAACCAGAGTAGGATGGATGCCATCTCTAGCTAGCAGACCAGGCTTTCCCCAAAAGGACTGCCAGTTATCTATGAAGCCCACATCGTTTGCTGGACACCACCTCGATAGCCAGCGGTTGAATGAAGACATGCGGCTATACATGTCATCACTGGTCAAATTAGGGAGAGGACCAGAGAAAACTACGGAGTCCGACATCGTCTTTGCAAAACTACACACCGACTCCACATTAACCTTAGTAATTTCCGACTGGCGAAGTCGGGAGTCATTTGTGCCAACACAAATTACAATTTTATCAAATCTACGTTTAGCCTTTGTCAGCAGCTTTAAGTGAGCCGTGATGTCGCCCGCTCTGGCCCCGGGTATACACCTAACTATGCCCGCTGACTTCGCTAATTTAACGTTTCTGACTATGGAGTCTCCAATTATCAGAGTTTTTGTCTCAGTGGGTGCGTCGCTGAGTGGGGAAAATGAGTTTGAAATGTGAAGTGGTTGGTGGGGAGCCTTGAGCCTCGTTTTCTGACTATGCCTCCCTCGGACAGTAACCCAGCCACTGCCTCCCGGCTGCTCGGGAGCTACCGGGGGAGATTTAACACTATGTCGGCCCGCACCGGCTACAGAAGGCTGGCTAACTACTGCTGCGTAAGATAACTGTGACTCTGACTCAAAGGTGCGGAGCCTGCTCTCTAACTCAGACACCCTCGCCTCCAAAGCTATAAATAAACTACATTTAATACATATACCTTTATCAGTAAAGGAGGACGAGGAGTAACTAGACATCTGGCACACAGGACAAGAGAGAGCAGGAGAGGGAGAGGCAGGGAGAGAAGCCATCGTAGGAGAAGCTAGGAGAAGCTAACTGCTAAGTTAGCCTGAGAGCACGTAGTTTAACGCAAACAAAAGATCTATAGATAGCTCGCAGGGGTGCTTGGTGATTATTTTGATTAGTCAAAGTGTGCAGTGAATGGAGACAAATGTAAGAAAATACACAGGATAAACAATTTAGCTTTAGCTCTATCGATCGGTAAGGTAGTAGCGAGACACAACAGGAAGTGATGCAATACGCTCACCGTAGTATGTCAGGACGTCAGACAACTGCTAACACACAACAAAGTTAACAACTAACAAACTAACCTATTATCTCTAACGTTACCAGTCTTCAAGTGGCTCACAGTAATTTATTTTGTATACTATTTATACCATGTGTATGATCTGACAAATGTCAATGATATGAATAAAGCATAATATAGCAGAGGGTACTCAATACTGAAAGTTTATTTTTCTCTCAACAGTTCCTTCAATTGTTACGGAAAACTCATACCAACTCCCAGAGAAAAAAAACCTCAAGAAAAAAGGCACTTTTAAGAGCCACGTCTGTCTTTGTCCTGTTTGTGCTGTAACATTGTTTTTTGTACAGTAAGTCCATTTGGTGTCTTTTTGTGGTTTTTGTATAGTGTGTAAAATGACCAAACCAAAGTTCAGGCCTTGTCCATTTTGCCAAACATTAATTCAGGCAAGCAAAAAAACCTGCACTGTGTGCTTGAAAAACATTTGTTCTAAAAAAACCTGAAATAAAAAGTAAAATCTTTGGACAGCCAGTGGGGACAAGGTGTCCACAAAAATAGAGATGCTGGAAGGTTAGTGGACTCTGCTCGTGTTGCAGTAAGTAAAAGTGCTAATACTCATGAGTCATGAGTTAATGTTATGTATAGTGAAACAGAATACCAAACATTTCTCAAAATGTTTGTTACTTTAATACTTTTCAATACCACATGTTATACAACAAAACAATCTCTGTTATTTGGGATCCATAGCATCAAAAAGGGACCTTAAAAATCTTATATTTTATGAGACAGGTGTTTAGGACAAGGTTCATTTATAAAAAAAAAAAAAAAAAAGCAAGAAAACAGTTACACACCATCTGAATTGCACAACTGCATTTCTGGTTGTACAATTTAGACAATATGCAAGAGATCGGCACCTTAACAATATTTTGTTCCTGGGACTTATATTTGTGTTGCTGTGGTTATAAAACAGATGTCAATAATGTACGTTTAATCTAACATTTACAGCTGACAGTTTTTTTTATTCATCGAACCTCATAATCAAACAACAGACTCTGTCACTGGCTTCATGATCTCATTCATTTATTTTAACACACAATTAAAGGTATATAATACGGAGTAGCTGCTCTGTGGTAACCATGGACACCAACATCAGAATAGAATGTTTAGTTACTTAGCAGTAGTGTAGGTTAAGTTACAGTTTGTAACTAGTTGAGTTGGTGGAGTTAAAAAATAATATTATCACCATTTTCTGCTTTTATAACTGTTAATAACTGTTAACTGTTAATAACAGTTATAAAATAAATTTCCCACTGGAGGTGGAGATGTCATGGATATCAGTACTGATATTCAGAACATCTCTCCCTCGTTTGATATTGCTTTAATAAGCATTTCCCCAAATATTCTTGTGAAAAAGAGAAACTATAGATTTTTTCATGATTTCTGACAAATGACTCAATGATTATAAATTCGGAAACTACAGGAGGTCGCTTACAGTTGTGTTTAATCCATGTTTAATCACATGTCAAACTGTAAATGCACTTCTATTTTAATATTGCAGTTTAAAAGGCTAGCAGCTAATTTTCAAATGGTTTATTCCATTAACTTGCCTTGAATCACTGTTTTTACTATATGAATATTCTAATAATAGGTAGTAGGTTTAACCTGTTTGCTAACGTTTGGAACTTCTTTGATTTTTTAGGTAATGAAGCTTGAAGCCCTTGGATACAGGCCCGTTTTATTTATGGGGAAACGGGACAATAGGACTCCACATAAGTGGGTGGCAGACATAATAACACATGTTGAACCCAACCCAACTACAAAACTGTTGCTGGAAAAGATGCAGAGGGCTTACGAGTTCATCTTGACAAGGAGAAAGATGTATTTTTTAGAAGTTAACAATATTTTAAATACTTTCTTTGTTTATATGTACAGAATTGAAATCGGAATAAAACTGTTAACATTAACCACTGCAGCACCACAGCCAGAAACCCTTGCAAACCAGCAGCCAGACACCCTTGCAAACCAGCAGCAGCCAGATGCCCTTGCAAACCAGCAGCAGCCAGATGCCCTTGCAAACCAGCAGCCAGACACCCTTGCAAACCAGCAGCAGCCAGATGCCCTAGCAAACCAGCAGCCAGACGCCCTTGCAAACCAGCAGCCAGACGCCCTTGCAAACCAGCAGCAGCCATACACCCTTGCAAACCAGCAGCAGCCATACACCCTTGCAAACCAGCAGCCGCCTGATACGGAGGACCAGGAAGACGAAATGTATATTCTCAACCTGGTCCCTGTGTCTCCCACACTGTCCCCCCTCATGCTGACTCAACCATCGACAGATCCTTTGGCTCAGTCTGTGCAGCAGAGGAAGAGAGGTACAAAAACCCCTCAACGACAAATACCCTTACCCTTTCTTTTCCTTTTCTCCTGTGGCCCCTCCTTACTCTGAAGCCGGGACAGGCCGGGACGGGCTAGAGCAGTGTTTTTCAACCTTTTCTGAGCCAAGGAACACTTTTTTCATTGAAAAAATCTCACGGCACACCACCAGTCGATAATGTTAAAAAAATGAAACTATGTAGCCCATATTAACAATATAAAGTAATTCTTGTGTTTATTTGGTATCAAATAAACACAAATAAAAATATTTCTACTCACTCAGTGTGAAACCTGGGCTTGTTTGGATGAACACAAAGTTGATATCCTGGCAGGAATTGAAGAAAGACACACACAAAGCTCTTCCTCAACAGCTCTCAGTCTCTCTCTGTTTTTAGTTTTTATAGCAGTGAAGCTTGAAAAGCTCACCTCACACAGATATGTCGTGGAAAATGGGAGCAATGTCAAAATAGCTTTGTTTGTCATGTCCTTTCCAACAACTGATGCTGAGCTATAAGGGTCCCTAACCCAGTCAAGGCATTCAGTGAAGGCTGAAGAGAAATAAAATGACATCTTCTCCTCAAAAGTTTTCAAATGTTTAACTATTATCTCACACAATGCAGCAGTGTTAACATCTTGCCATTTCTTGGTGAGTGGAAACATTTCAAGGTTGCCAGTTCTTTTTCTAACTTCGTTCGGTGTTTCACTATGGGAATCGCCTTGGCGTGACCAATCTGGAAGCTCCAATGACACAACGTCTGTCAGAGACAGACAGGTCGAACTGTATTCGGGGCACGCCCCCCTCATATATACAGTCGACCCACCCACCTCAAATCATTCTCGCTTTCTTCCCGTGAAGATCTTACGGGAGCTCCCTCAGCTTATCGAAGCTAAGCTAGTCAGGCACTGCTAAACTGTTCACGGACGTCCCGTTAAGGTCTACGTCGCCGAACGCGGTTCCCGGCTTCAGCTCGGATTTGCTGAGTAAGTCTGTTATAGACGTTTTAGGATATTGCTGACTCGGAACAGTCTCCGCGTCAAGGCGAGCGGTTCTTAGGCTACATCGTATTTGTTTACTGTGCAGTCTAACGAGTTTGAGGCTAACGTGTCACGGCGAGCCTATACCTAGCCTAGCCTAGCCTCGGGTTGTTTGGCTAATTGGGTTGCCGAGTCTGCTAACGTGTTACGACGAGCATACTCCCTCCCGCTTCGCGTCTGGCCCGGGCTAAACTCCGGTCGCTAGCATTACTAGCCGGTAGGCTAACACGTTGCGGTGCGCCTAACCCGACTTATTATTCAGTTCCCCCTTTCTGGTCACTATGTCCGCGACTCCAGCCCCCGCCAAAGGGCCGGAACCGACCTCCAAGGAGGCTGCATCCCGCCTGTGTCCTGCGTCGTGCGGGGCATCTATCTCAGGCAGGGACCCTCACCCGATGTGCATCGTCTGCATGGGCACTAAGCATGCCCAAGCATCCCTGGCTGACCCCCAGTCATGCCCTCACTGCACATCGATGCCAGAAAAGATTTTGGAACGAAGACTGAGAGTAGCAGTGGCCAACAGTCAGGACCCATGCCTGACAACAGCCGCGCCACAGGCTACTACTAGCACCCATCAGCAGCTCGCGGACATGATGGAGGACGAGTCCCCGGATATGCCTCCACTTTTCGAGGACCTCCTCGGTGTGGAACCAGGCATTGATGAGGCAGAGGGCGACGCCAGCTCTGACCTTCTCGACATGGAGGAGATGGAGGATGTGGAGGATGACACCACATTTCCCGTCCAGCAGTCCAGGCCGCCCAGTGCATCTGATGTGGCCTCCCCTGCGGACAGCAACTTGTACGAAGTGTGCAAGCGAGCTGCTTCCAAATTAGGGATCCCATGGCCTGCAGCCATGGATGCTGGAGGGACAGAGAGGGACCTCTATGATGGTAAGAGGCTCCCACCAGCCCAATCTCCTGCCAAACAACTCCTTCCTGCAGTACCAGCTTGCATGAAGGAGATGAGCCGTTACTGGTCTTGCCCATTTAAGAGTAAACTCCCCACCAAAGGTTACTCTCAGCTGGAGATTCACGGGATGAAGGACCTGGGGCTGGCCGAACCCCCAGCGGTGGAGCCTTCAGTGGCTTACCACCTTCACCCGAATCGTCGTTCACTCTCGGCATCCAGCAACATCTCTCTGCCTAATAAAATGGAGCGCGTTACTGCCTCCATTTTCCAGAGGATGTACAAATATGGGGCTCAGTCAGTGTGTTCTCTTAATGCCACGACTCTGCTATCTGCATATCAGGCCGAAATCCTGGAGGAGATGGGCCACCAACTGGACAGCGGGTCACCTAACCTGGGCCTCTGGGATGAGATTTGTGTTGTTAATGACCTCATCCTACGCTCCTCCTGAGGTGCAGTGCAGGGCTGCGGCCGAATTATGGGACTCGCTGTTGCCGGTGAGAGGGCCTTGTGGCTGAACCTCTCGGGTCTGAGTGATGCACAAAAAGCAGACGTTATGGATGCAGCTTTTGATCCGGCTAAGGGTCTTTTCGGTCCCGCTCTGGAGAAAATGAGGGAGACCAGTACTCTCAGAAAACAGGAAGGTGAGGCTTTTGACCTCTGCCTCCCGAGAAAACACACTCCTCGTCCCCCTCCAGCACAGAGGACTGGCTTCGCTGCAGCTGCTGCTGCAGCCAGGGGGAAACAGGGGGGTGCCAGACCACAGAGACAGGCTGCTGGAGAACAAGCCCACCAGCACCCTCGGTCAGGAAATAACAAGCCGTGGGGGAAACACTCCTTTGCGGCTGTGGCGGCTAAAAACCGCCCCTCCAACCCCGGGGATGGGAAGAAAAAGAGGTCTTCCTAACTTCTCCTCATCCTCCTCCTTGCAAGAGAGCAAGGACAGAGGAGCCAAGCCCCAAAGCTCTATGTTCAGAGGCCCGGGCCTTTTCCAGTTCCCCAGGGCTCCTCTTACATTTTGTCTCTCCTCATGTTCAAGAGGTGTTAGAGCAAGGGCAGCAGACTGTACAGTGTCACCAAGCACTTTCATTTCGCAAAGAAATAAAATTAAAGGGTTCAGCCTCGCAACCAGGCCAAGGGCCGAGGGCGAGTTGCAAAAACAAAACAAAAATAAAATTAAACATGTGTCATGCTCCTTCAGTGCCCACAGAGGGAGCTCACGCCCCTCTGCTGGCAGCGCTCCCTCGTCAGGAGCTGGGAGTGACGTCACTAAAGGGAAACCCCCGGGGTCCCCTCTCAGTGCGGGCAGGTCGGTGGCGCGCATGCGCAGTACCACCATGGATTCTGTCAATAGTTTCTCGGGGTTACAGACTACAGTTCACCATGAAACCACCCAGGTTCAACGGTGTGTTAGCTTCAGTAGCCTACGGAGATTCGGCACGTGTCCTGGAGAACGAAATAAAGTCTCTGTTAGACAAACAAGCTATCAGAGCCGTTGCGGACGAAGAAATAGAGGTCGGCTTTTTCTCGCGCTACTTCCTCATTCCGAAGAAGGGGAGCTCGTCTCTCCGTCCTATTTTGGATCTCCGTGTGTTGAACAGACACCTGCGAAAATACACGTTCAGGATGTTAACACACAAAGTACTGTGTCGCTCTATTCGCCCCGGCGATTGGTTTGTGACAATAGATCTGTCAGATGCATATTTTCACATCGCCATTCATCCCACACACAGGAAGTTTCTCAGGTTTGCTTTTCAGGGCAAAGCTTACGAGTACAAAGTCATCCCTTTCGGGCTTTCCTTAGCGCCAAGGGTTTTCAGCAAGTGTGTGGAAGCAGCGCTGTCACCGTTACGGAACAGCGGCATCAGAATATTCTCGTACATAGACGATTACCTAATATGCGCCCACTCGCGCGAACAGGCAATCAGAGACTCCACTACAGTGTTAAATCACCTCATGGATCTCGGGTTCAATATAAACTGGGCGAAGAGCCGAGTGGAACCCATGCAATGTACAGAATATCTGGGTCTCAACCTGAATTCCCTCTCCTATCGTGTCACTCTGTCGGAGGGGAGGCTGACGTCTCTCTCACAGTGCCTCTCCCTTTTTCGGCTGGGGAAAATTGTGACGTTCAGACTCTGCCTGCGTCTGCTCGGTATAATGGCCTCTATGATCTCTGTGGTTCACTTGGGCCTTTTAATGATGAGGGATTTTCAACGCTGGGTAGCATCACTGCGCCTGTGCTCACGACGTCACCTCAATCGCAGAGTGGAGGTGACGCAGGCATGTATCGCCGCTCTCCGCCATTGGAGAGAGAGAGCGACTATTACGGCGGGTGTTCCGCTGGGGGCGGTGTCGTCCAGGGTTACCATGACGACGGACGCGTCTTTGACAGGTTGGGGAGCAACCCTAATGGGCAGAGCAGTGAACGGCGTTTGGAGCCCGGATTTAGCCCAGGCTCATATAAACGTTTTGGAGCTTTGGGCTGTGTTTTTGGCACTAAAACATTTTCTGATGTTTCTTCAGGGACATCATGTTTTAATAAAGACAGACAACACCACGGTAGTGGCTTACATCAACCGGCAGGGGGGCACTCGCTCACTTCAGCTGCACAAATTGGCTCGGGAGATAATTATGTGGAGCAGCACCAGGCTCCTGTCTCTCCGAGCGACACATGTGCCAGGCATTTTGAACAGGGGTGCAGACCTTCTGTCACGGGGGAACCCTCTTTACGGGGAGTGGACTCTCCATCCACAGGTGGTGAAACAAATCTGGCAGAGATACGGCCGGGCGGCCGTAGATCTCTTCGCCTCGCAGGAAAACGCTCAGTGTCCACTGTACTTCTCCCTGTCAGACGTGAGCGCTCCTCTAGGCGTAGACGCACTGGCCCATCCGTGGCCAAGGGTGCTGCTTTATGCATTTCCACCACTCAGCCTGATCTCTCCCACCCTAGACAGAGTGAGAGAACAGGGTCTCTCGCTGATCCTTGTGGCTCCACGCTGGCCATCCAAACATTGGGTGGCAGAAATAATTCTGCTTCTGGACGACGAGCCGTGGCCACTCACACTACGCAGGGACCTGTTGTCCCAGGCGCGAGGGGAAATCTACCACCCGCATCCAGACCGCATAGCACTGTGGGCCTGGCCCGTGAGAGGTTGAACCTGAATGCAGCGGGTCTGCCTGAGCAGGTTATCGACACCATTCAGAGTGCGAGAGCTTCTTCTACTCGTACTCTCTACAATGGTAAATGGCGGGTTTTTGAGGAGTGGTGCAGCTCGAGGAATGTGATTCCTTTTCAGTGTTCTGTAGTTGACTTGCTGTGTTTTCTACAGGATTTGATGGAAAAAGGGAAGGCTTTTTCAACTATAAAGGTTTATTTAGCGGCCATTTCCGCCTGTCATGTTGGATTTGGGGATAAGTCTGCGGGACAACATCCTCTAGTTTGCCGTTTCATGAAAGGGGCTCGTCGGAAACTCCCAGTTTCTAGACCCCTGGTTCCTTTGTGGGATCTGTCAGTAGTGTTGGAGGCCTTATCTCAACACCCTTTTGAGCCTTTAAAGGCAGTAGGGTTGAAGTTTGTTTCATTGAAGGCTGCATTACTGCTGGCTTTAACAACAGTGAAGCGTGTAAGTGATTTACAGGCATTGTCTATTCGACCCTCCTGCTTACAGTTTGCTCCTGGGCTCACTAAAGTCTGCCTGCGGCCTAACCCGGCTTTTGTACCTAAAGTGGTGGATGTGGCATACAGGTGCCCTACAGTGGAGTTGAGGGCTTTTCATCCCCCTCCTTTCTCATCGGAAGAGGAGCGGAGGCTCAACACTTTGTGCCCAGTGCGCGCTCTGCATGTGTTTGTGACCAAAACAGCTTCATTCAGAAAAGATGATCAACTGTTTGTGTCTTGGGCTACTCCTCATAGAGGCAAGCCACTGTCTCGTCAGAGGTTATCCCACTGGATTATAGAAGCCATCTCTCTGGCCTACAGCTCTAAGGGTTTACAGTCCCCTCAGGGCCTGAGGGCACATTCCACTCGGAGCATGGCCACCTCCTGGGCTTTGTTCAGAGGAGTTTCAGTGAAGGATATCTGTGATGCAGCGAGTTGGGCGACGCCGCATACTTTTGTTAGATTTTACAGGCTGGATGTCTCAGGGCCGTCTGTGGCACAGGCAGTACTGGAGACTGTCGCACCAGAGTCAATATGAATTTTGGTGTTCAGCCTTAACAGTAAGCTTCGGGATGCTCATGCAATCCGGGAGTCGTCCATATCTCCCATAGTGAAACACCGAACGAAGTTAGAAAAAGAACTTTGGGTTACTTAACGTAACCTCGGTTCTTTGATAACAGAGTGAGGTGTTTCACCTTCACATCCCTCCTTGCATAGACACGGTAAGAAACCTGTCGTGAATGATTTGAGGTGGGTGGGTCGACTGTATATATGAGGGGGGCGTGCCCCGAATACAGTTAGACCTGTCTGTCTCTGACAGACGTTGTGTTATTGGAGCTTCCAGATTGGTCACGCCAAGGCGATTCCCATAGTGAAACACCTCACTCTGTTATCAAAGAACCGAGGTTACGTTAAGTAACCCAAAGTTTCCACATGTTGCCAGAGGTGCACATTTGAACGGAATCCATTTATTTTATCTGTACTTGTAAGCAGGTTTTCATTTCGGCCTTGCATTCGTGTGTTCAGTTCATTCAGGTGATGAAAAATATCTGCCAGGTATGCCAGCCCTGCACACCACTCATCACTTGCAAGCAGTTTTGCGTCATCGGACCTCTCATTTGTCAGAAAAACTTTAAGTTCCTCCCGCAGCTTCTGCAACGTGGTAGCTCGCTTTAAGGGCTCTCTCATTTACCTTTGTGGTTTTTCTCATGAAAGTTGCCTGTTTCTCCGTGTGTTCACGCAGGCGAACAAAATAGTCAACATTCTTGTTTTGAAGCGAAGGGTGTTTCGTTTGGAGATGGCGTTTAAGCTTATTTGGGACCATAGCACTGTTGGATAGCTTTTCACCACACACCAAGCACAGCGGAGTTTGTGCCGTTGCATCCCCGGTCTAAGTAAATCCAAATGAAAGATAGCTTTCGCTGTATTGCCTCAAAACTTTGCTCGAGCTCACAGTCTTTGCTTTCTTTTGATCTCCACTTATACTAGGGCCTTCATCTGGGTCCGAATTTTGTCCAGGGTCCAGTTCGGAGTGAGCATTTTTCCTTTTCAAAAACTTCTCCATCACTGTTACCGTATATTCTCGCTAGCCATAATGTCACTGTCACCGCCACCTGTCGCATCAATGCGTCACTAATTCTCTTGTCTCGGAGTACAATGCAATTATCTACCTGCTGCCACCTACTGATATGGAAGAGTATTACATGATAACTGCCAGGCACTTGACAGCACAGACACTCGACTTCTTTTTTAGACCAATTAGGTGAAATTTGATCATTTCCCACAGCACACCTGACAATATCTCACGGCACACTAGTGTGCCGCGGAACACTGGTTGAAAAACACTGGGCTAGAGGATGAAATTGAGGTTGTAATTTGTTACACTAACTGGGGTAATAAAGAGATGGTAAGGGAAAATGTTTTAAAAGGGTATTGTTTCCATTATCCATCCAATATACACCCCACCCATCCAATATTATTTATATTTTCACAGTTCTTTGGTTATTTTGCTGCACTATGTTAATAGTAATAGTTCATGCTGATTTCTGAATATTCAGTGTCCGTTTACCCCACATATTTTGATTGCCTGACTTGAGTATTTTGAACTTCTTGAATATTCTACAAAGCATTTTGTGGATGGCATAATGTTTTTTTCTTGCATTTTCATCATGACAGGCTGTGGAAAATGTAGCAGGCAAAAAGTTTTCCTATTTGAAACAATAATTGAAAAAAGAATGAATGAGGTAAGATATGAATTGATACTTTTTCTAGCTAATTTTATGCTTGCTTTTTTCACTGACTTAGGCCCCTTGTCCACCAAGCGTTTTTTTCCCAGCGCCAGTGTCTTTTTTCAGTTGTTTTTAACGGGTAGTGAGCGTTTTCAGCAGAAAGCGGCTGTCTGGATGAAAAGCACAGTGCCCAGCGGCTTTTCAACAAGTGCTCCGCTACTCCCTAGGGAGGTGTTCCGGGCATGTCCCTCCGGGAGGAGGCCTTGGGGTCGACCCAGGACACGCTGGAGAGACTATGGCTCAATCTCATTTCCCTTATTTGCACTGAGTGTCCTCCGAGTTCTCTCCTCTGCTTGCGTCTTAGTCCCGCCCACCAGAGAGGAAACGAAGCCGAGGAGAGAGGACCGAGGAAATCAGCTTTAAGACACATGAGACGTCGTTTCCTCGACAGCGTCACATGACGCGACATCAGCTGATCACGTTCAGCTGTCAATCAGCCGAACAGCTGTTTATGTCCACACAAACACGCACTGTATTATTTCTCATCAAACACACACACACTGTATTATTTCTAATCAAACACACAGTTACAGTGTTTAGTGTCTTTACCTGATAAAAAGAAGAACCTGAAGAACAACCTACAGTCATAACGAAAAGGACAGTTTCTACTGACTAAAAGATTTCATTTTGAATTGTCTATAATTATTTATTATTATTAAACAGTTTTGACTGAACCTAGCCTGTATTTAGACAACGAATTCTGTATTTTATAAACAGATATTTATGTATCAGGATACTGAAAATGATTGATTAGAATCTAAATGATGAAACGTTCAGAAGATAAATAAGTGAGAATATAAAACGGACTCCTCTTCGTCAGACTCTTTTTAATCCCAGCTCATCACAGACCGACTCTTTACAAACTCACTGATGTTCATCATCTGTTTAAATGTCTGACGCTCCGTTTCGCGTCTTTTTAATGTCCGTCTTTTCTCCCGTATTAAACTCTGCTCATGTTGAGAAGTTTCACTGAAGTATGATCCTGTGCAGCGTCCAATCAGTGAGTGATATACGAGAAGGGGGTGTGTCTGTCAGTGAAAAGACTTCCGTGAAGTCAGCTCTCGTGTCTCGTCGGTCATCGCTCCTCGGATCAGCCTCCTCTCTCCTCGATCCTCTCCCCTCCATTCGCTATAAGAGCTTTGGGACGATCCTCAACATGGCGGTTTGGAACTACTTCCGGTTCGGCCGAGGACCGAGGAGACTGCAAATAAGACACTTGGGATGTACCCTATGTCTCTGGGCTGGCCTGGGGAACTCCTCGGGGTCCCACCGGAAAAGCTGGAGGAGGTGTCTGGGTGAGGGAACTCTGGGCGTCTCTGCTTAGACTGCTGCCCGAGTGACCCGGCCCCAGATAAGTGGTAGAAAATGGATGGACGGATTTATGTAATTTTAGTAAGCCTAAAATATGACTGGAACCGGACTTCATCCAGTAGCAACTCCTGGACAAGGCAAAGATATTCCCTATATTCTTGTGTCCTACTGATTGTGTTGTAGCCACATCCTTTTCGCTCCTTGTCTGATCGGAGTGGCTCCATCATTATGAAGGTCATAATCCAAACAAAGTAGGAGGGCAAGAATATTCTGATTGATGCTCATCGTAAAGAGAAAAAACAATTTCAAATATGATAAAACATGCATTAAAAAGTAACAGAGCTTTGGGGTCGCCGGTGGCGCAGCGGCAGTGCGCGCGACCCCACGTATTGAGGCTCAGTCCTCGCGCGCGGGCGGCCCGGGTTCGCGTCCGGCCTGTGGCCCATTTCCCGCATGTCTCTCCCCACTCTCTCCCCCCTTTCCGACTCTATCCACTTTCCTCCCTCTATCATTAAAGGCAAAAAGGCCCAAAACAAATCTTTAAAAAAAAAAAAAAAAAAAGTAACAGAGCTTTGTTGTTCATAATGCGGCCGTTGTCAACAAACTGTTGTCATGGAGACAGGACGGACGTATAGCGCTTTTCTTCTCAGCGCACAAATGCTTTATGCACACCCTCCTGAGTGCACAGCCAGCGCTTTTCTCCCCAGAAAAAACACTAGGTGGACACAGGGCCTTTCTTGACTATTTTTTGGACTTAAAGTGATTTACACATTATATTATGTTCTCTATTATGTTGTTTTAAAACAAATAATTGTTTCTGATCTGTTTCTGTATCTTCACGTTTGTTTAGGGACAAGCAGAGTTTAAAGTGCGCTGGTTGCCCTGCTCCATGTGGTAAATTCAATATTACATTTATACATTATCTTTTTATTTTTCCTTCAGCATTTCATAGGGATGTTTTATTCGGGATGGGGGGGGTTATTTGGACAGAATGATCTGCCCTGGTGTAAAGAGCTAGGCATGAATGCTGTTCAGTTGTGATCCGATATGCCAAATCATATATCTTAAAACACTCCCTTATAAACCACACAACTATTAATGCTAGAATGTTTAGAAATGTAATGAAATCAAACTGTGAATATGCATTGCAACACTTGTATAAAGCAGATAGTTCTTCTTAGAAAATCCTGATTCGACTGAACAGTGTCCAGTGAGTGTGTCTAAAGTGTATAAATAAATACAATATATACAATATGCAGAATAGAAGAGTTTAAACAGCTGTTAAACAGTTTTTTGGACTTAGTTCTGATACTAAGCTATTTCTAATTTGAGGGCAGAAGATCTAGGAGTGAGTGGAGGGGCCTTAATGGATCTATTTTAATGATCAACTTCTTTCTAAGGCATGAGCTCTGGAACATTTCTTGGACAGAGGGTAGGGAGATGCTGTTGATCTTCTCTGCTCCTCTTACTGCCCTCCACTTATTCAACCAAGCCCCTGTAGAAGGCCTTAAGGATTTTATTGTGAAGAAATGCATTTTAGAGTTTTCCTAATCTCTGCTGTCTGCTAAACAGTCCCAGACATGTTCTTGGACCAGTTGAGATGGTCTGTCGGTCACTAATCACTTTTGTACTTGTTTTCCTGCTCCATCTCTCTCTCCTTTCCTCGCTTTACAGTGGAAAAACCTGGGAGGATACAAGAATTTCAAAACCATTCAGCTTCGAAAACATAACTGACAGCGGGACTTACAGTCTCGCTCAATGTAGACAGTAATGACTCTGAGAGTTGTTTTCAGAGAATATTTATGTGGCAATTTTGTTATTTTAACAGAAACCTGTTGTATATGTCTGTTCTGGCTTACTGAGTTTCAGTAAAGTTTTTGCATAAACTCTGTATCTTTTAGTTTTATTTCAGAGGTTCTCAATTTTAACAGCTTTAGTATTTGTCCTTAGCTGGGTTTGTAATGCTTTTCAATTTCCTAGATTTGTATTGGGAAATATCTGCAGGATCACGTTTATTATTATGCGACTTGAAGAGCTCCATAAATACTTAAAATGTAGCTGCTGCTATCATGGGGGACTAGTATTTGTCAACAAAACACAGCTCATTTAAGACATTTCATAAACAGCACCTGAATCAAGGCACCTGAACAACACCTTAACCACAAGTGGTCAATGTGATTGATTTAAAATGTTTTTTCAACACATGATAAAGTTGGTACTGGTTAGAATGTAATCTGTGCTGTAAAGCTGATTATTCTAGGGGTTCCGGAATATCTCTTATCTGACTAAATTCAACAAAGGGGCCCGCTGGAGTCTCTTGGTCTTTACACACCCACCATCTGTTCTGACTCAAATCAACGTTTACGACTCTTCCCCCCCTGTTTTCCAACAGGGCAATCTGTCACAGACGCTCACCACTTTACACCTTAAGAACTCTCTCACCTTTTGGATTTTAAGGAACAACATCTTCAAAGGCTTTAATACACGAACCCCTGGCTGAACCCTGGCTGAAACCAGTCCTTCCCCTTGGGTTATAAATTGCAATGACACTAAGATAACACCTCCACCTGATTTACATGACAAACTCTAATCGCACAAGAATGCCTGACTTCGGGATGAACCCTCATAAAAAGAATGGACCAAATGTCTTCATGTTTAGATGTATGTTAACTAACATGTATTTCATATTTGCAGGTTAAAAGTCTTTCTAAGAACTATTAAACTAACGTTTTCATCTAAACCAGACTCAAAACCGATAATCTACTGCAAAGTTACAAAGAATTGTGTTTAATGTCTTATTTCACTGCATCAGTTCAAAGATCTTCATGGAGCGACACTGCCATCTAGCGGTTCTTTTAAATCAATGTTTTATTCAATAGACTGGACATTAACTTTTACGTTCAAAAATGGTATTCATGGTTTCATATTTTGTGCCTTTTCAGTTCAATGTCTGTATATGTTATTTCATGGTTTACTTAAAACTATCAATGAAAATTGGCAAACTCTACATATGTCACAATTCAATGATAGTCCGTGTTTGGATTCATTTTAAAGGGTATAACGGTACATCTTTACTTTGATCTAAAAATAGCAGTAAAACTCCAGTATGGTGTAGTGTTAAACGGCTAATTCAGATTTTTGGTATCTTATAACAAAGTTATACTTCTGTTCATCCCTCCGCCTAAAGACTCGCGTCAGTGGAAAGGGGCGTGTATCATCTTAGGTGCCTTTTAAACTGAAACGCGCACATCACTCGCCCTCTTCTTTTATGTTCCCTGCTCTCGTACCTGTTAGCCCTTCTCGTATAATTTTTCTTGTTTTGTGCTCCGTTGGATTTTATCGCCAGGACGGAACTTTGGAAACAGCTTTTTTCTTCTGTTTTCCAACTTAAATTTTTCGAGTTATAATTTTTCTTTTAAGGACGTGAGTGCTTCCAGTTTTCCCCATATTCACCAGCCTAAGAAACATTCTGTCGACGCTCGTGAAAGAGCAGTTTAACGGAATTATTTTGCCAATTTTTGGACTTTTTCCTGCTTTTCAAAAAGTGGACGATCTTTTGTTATCAAACCTTTGGACAATATCCTGAGTCCCGCGGGACGACGTGGACACACGACACATCTCTGAGGACCCGTTAACGAACAGAATACGACCAGAATTACTGTGGTAATTCAGGGCTGCAGTGATTGGAGACGGACCTCTCGGTACCCGCTTCCTGACTTCAGTACCACTTGGCGAATTCGTTGGTTCCGCAACAAGTAAGACGCTTAAACAGCCTGTTGTCCACTCAGAAATGCGTGTCATGTGTGTTCACGTTTAAATATCCCAAATTCACGTCAGCCATAATATAGCCCAACTCCCTTTCTCTCTTTTTGCAGTTTAATAAATTTTTGATACGAATCCAATAAGTAATATTGTTAGGAAAACGTTAAACATCGCACCATACTAAATTAGTTAGGATAGTATCTGTCATTCCTGATTTTTCTCTGTGGCATACATCAGTCATCTTTTGGTTTTCTTCACATATATCTGATGCACCTTGAAGATCGTTCCGTTATTCTGTTTTGTTTAATTCCTTCAATAAATGTCACGCATATGGGGGGCGCCGATAGCTCAGCGGCAGCGACAGCGCGCGTACCATGTTGCGAGGCCTTGCTCCTCGCGCGGGCGGCCCGGGCTCGCGTCCGGCCTGTGGCCACCCTCCCGCATGTCTCTCCCCACTCTCTCCCCACTCTATCCACTGTCCTATCAATAAAGGCAAAAAGGCCAAAAATAAACCTTTAAAAAAAATAAATAAATGTCACGCATAATATTCAGAAGTGTGTTCGTATTGATTCATAGTGGTTGAACGTTTTGAGAATTCATAACTTAGATTTGAGACTGATTAAAAATAATGTATTCAATTATACACGAAACGTGTGTATGTCTATGAAATTATAAAACCAGAAGAACTGATTTTGAAAAACCTGATTAATAATATTATAATAAAATGTATAAAACAAACACTTTTTGAACTTTTTACAAGAACCAGTCATCTAAAGTTAGAAAAATACTACTTCGGCTGTATCAAATATGTTCTTTTATCTGTATATATATATATATATATATATATACCGATTTACAAACCTAATATAAACCCAACGCTCCCACTGTGCAAAACCTCCTTGCCGATTTTGTCGTTTCTAGAATAACAGGGAATATATATGAAATTCTCCTGTATTTTATTTTTTTTTCAACGTATATCAGCCCATTGTTATGCAAGAAGGACTTCGGCTTCAATGAGTAATTTACATATTCAATAGATGGAAAACCCTAACCCTAACCTAAGTTGCAACTTTTTGGGGGGAAGCGTAAAAACTACAAATATATTTTTATATGAGACATACGACTTGCCTAAAGGGAAATGACAACTCAGAGACAGGTAACAGTGTAACAAGTCGTTTTAATACACAACTAAATAAACAATGTACGGTGAAAGGTGCAAAGTCCTCGCTCTCCAGTGAGCGGTGAAGGTGCGTGAAATCCCGGTGACAGTTCTCAATTCCCAAACGCGTGAGGTGAAGGCTTGAACTGAAGAGCAGCAGCAGGCAGGCAGGCAGGCAAGCAGGAGTGAATTATTAACTGCTGATGAACAAGGAAACAAACACGAGGAGTTAAGCACAGGAATCTTCAACAAATAAACTTTGTCTAACAAAGTACGGGAGCCAAGATACTAATTACCACTTGTGTTGACAATAATCCGGCAGGGACTGACAGTTGAGCTCAGGCTTATATACTGGGGTTGATGAGAACGAGCTGCACCTGGTACCACACCTGCTCCTGCTGCTGCTGCTACAGACCGGGGGAGGAGACACAGGAGGAACAGACAGACATGGGGAAAACAGACAACACACACAAGTGGGAGGGCACTAACAGAACCAGATCATGACAGTACTCAACGACCACCACCAGGTGGTCCACCCGGCTTACCCGGGTTAGCTCGGTAGAAGTCACGGATGAGAGATTGGTCCAGAATGAGAGCCCTGGAGATCCAGCTCCGCTCTTCTGGACCGTATCCAACCCAGTCCACCAGAAACTGGAAGCCACGACCCCTTCGACGAACGTCCATTATTCTGTTGACCGTGAACACAGCATGGCCGTCGATGAGCCGGGGGGGTGGAGAGGCGACGGCCGGACAGCTCAACTCACAAGATGTAACAGGCTTGAGTTGGGAAATGTGGAAAGTAGGATGAATCCTGAGGGCAGGAGGCAGTCTGAGGCGGACAGCCGAGGGATTCATAATTTCCACAATTTCATAGGGACCAATATAACGAGGAGCCAGTTTCTTAGACGCTGCATTGAGTGGAATGTCTCGAGAGCTTAGCCAAACCTTCTGCCCAGGGACATACGTAGGTGCAGGAGCTCTGCGACGGTCCACCAGTCTCTGGTTGTGCTCTTTTGTCCTCAAGAGAGCCGCCCGAGCCTCCCTCTAGACTCTACGGATCCGCTGAAGGTGGGTTTGCACAGAAGGAACGGCAATATCCTCTTCCTGGGCAGGGAACAGAGGAGGTAAGTAACCCAATGAAAACTTAAAGGGTGCCATCCCTGTGGACGAGGAGGTGAGGGAGTTGTGGGCGTACTCCACCCAGGCCAAGTGCTGGCTCCAGGAGGTGGGTTTCTGGGCGCAGACGCATCTGAGGGTCGCCTCCAGATCCTGGTTAGCTCTCTCAGTCTGACCATTGGTTTGTGGGTGGTAACCTGACAATAAACTGACTGTTTCCCCCAGTGCCTGACAAAATGCCCTCCAAACCTAAGATGTGAACTGTGGTCCCCGGTCCGACACAATGTCCACAGGAATGCCATGTAGTCGGAAGACATGTATAGTTATCAGCTCAGCAGTCTCTGTGGCAGATGGCAGTTTGGAGAGAGCAACGAAATGGGCAGACTTTGAGAACCGGTCAACAATGGTGAGTATGACAGTCTTACCGTCAGAGGGTGGTAGGCCAGTGATGAAATCCAGTGCGATGTGCGACCATGGACGACCAGGCACTGGGAGTGGATGGATGAGACCCACAGGGGGACGATGAGAGGCTTTACTCCGGGAGCACACAGAACAAGCTAACAAAAACTCCTTAACGTCCCTAGCCATAGTAGGCCACCAAAGAGGCAGTTAGCAGGGCCCCCACCAGGATCGGGGTGATTGTTTTGATCCGCCCTCACTACTGACTCAATCTCCCAGGTGACTGCTGCCACCAGGCATGTACAGAGGTGTTTGAGGTAGTGCCAGAGGTGTGAGTACAGTCGTTAAACAGTCAATGCAGGAATGCAAATTGGGCATTGGCATGCTCAGCAACATAAAGGAGCAGTGATTAGCATTAAGTGTCCAAAACAATAAGGTGAAACCAGGAGTGATTAGGGCGATTGCCATTAAAGTACCCAACTATTGAGAAAAGGTAACAGTGAATGGGAACGGGTGAAAAACAGAGCCGACCGGGCCTGTCTTGAGTTCAGTCTTTTAGCAGTCTGTATATACGTCAAGTTCTTATGGTCGGACCAAACTACAAATGGTGTCTCAACACCCTCCAACCAGTGCCGCCACTCCTCCAGAGCTAATTTAACGGCCAGTAGTTCCCGGTTACCAACGTCGTAGTTACATTCTGCTGGAGACAGTTTGCGAGAGAAGAACGCACAAGGATGAAGCTTGTGGTCCCCTGGCGATCTCTGTGACAGGACTGCGCCTACTCCTACATGCATCTACTTCAACAATGAATTGGCGCTTGGGGTCGGGTTGAATGAGAATGGGTGCCGATGAGAACCTCTCCTTGAGGTACCTAAATGCGCTCTCGGCTACGGGAGACCATGAAAAGGGAGTGGAGAGTGAGGTAAGTCTAGAGTGAGAGGGGCTACTACCTGACTGTAGTTTCGGATGAAACGTCGATAAAAGTTGGCGAATCCCAGAAAACGTTGTAGCTGTTTACGAGAAGTTGGTGTGTCCCACTCCATCACCGCCTTGATTTTAGCTGGATCCGTCTTCCCCTGCCCGCTCTCTAAAATGTATCCTAAAAAAGACACAGATGATGAATGGAACTTGCATTTTTCTGCCTGTTCTCCAAAAGTCTCTGTAAAACCATGCGGACATGGACGATGTGCTCTTCCATGTTGCGAGAAAAGATCAGGATGTCGTCCAAGTACACAAAAACTGAGTGGTTCAAGAAGTCTCTGAGCACGTCATTCACCAACGTCTGAAAAAACGGCTGGAACATTGGTTAGCCCGAATGGCATGACCAAATATTCAAAATGTCCGAGAGGTGTGTTGAACGCCGTTTTCCATTCGTCCCCCTTCCGGATGCGAACAAGATGATAGGCAATACGAAGATCTAGTTTAGTGAATATGGTAGCCCCATGGAGGGGTTCGAATGCGGAACTGATGAGTGGTAATGGGTATTTATTCTTTACGGTTATGTGGTTCAGACCTCTGTAGTCGATACAGGGTCGTAATGATTTGTCTTTCTTATCTACGAAGAAAACCCGGCACCGACTGGAGACGACGAGGGTTGAATAATGCCCGAGTTAAGAGACTCTGTGATGTATGTCTCCATGGCCTCACGTTTTGGTGCCGAGATGTTGAATAGTCTACTCGTGGGTAGAGGAGCCACCGGTAGTAAATCAATAGCGCAGTCATACGGTCGATGTGGAGGAAGTGAGAGAGCTCTCTCCTTGTTGAAGACCTCACGAAGATTGTAGTAAACTGAGGGAACCGAGGAAATGTCAGGGGGTACTGAAGGACGTGAACACGAAGGAAGTTTACATGAGGGAGAGGCTGAGGTGAGACAGTTTGCAAGACAGTGATTGCTCCAACTGATTATCCTACCCGCTGCCCAGTCAATGAGGGGATTATGCAGTTGTAGCCAGGGTAGGCCTAACACCATGGGTGCATGGGATGACGGCATGATGTGAAAAGTTAACTGTTCGCGGTGATTACCAGCAAGGAGTAATGGCAATGTTTCAGTCTCAGCTTCGACACGAGCGAGCTGTTGACCATTTAAGGCATCTGAGGGGCTGAGAGATAGGTCGAATCTGGATGTGAGCTTGTTTAACTAGTTCACTGTCTAGAAAATTAGAGTCTGCATCTGAATCAACTAGGGCTAACATGGTTAGGGGTTTACCCTCAACAAAAATACTAGCCTCTAGATTGAGGCATCTACGGGGAGAACAAAGAACAGCGGCTCTACTCACCAGAACCCCGGCTGTGACTGGTGAGTCTAGTAGTTTAACCGGTTTGTTAGTCGATGACCCTCCGCGCCACAATAAATACAAAGCCGACGCTGGAAACGTCTGTTTCTCTCAGCAGGGGTCAGTCGATTCTGCCCAAGCTGCATCGGGACCTCGCTTTGGTTCTCAGAGCATGAGAACTCTCTACTGTGGTTATCGGAGTCTCTGGCTCCACCAGTAGTGGACGAGCAGGAGGGAGCTGGACAAGGATACTGTATCGGAAACTCCTGTCCCTTTTCACGTTGTCTCTCCCGGAGTCGGTTATCTATTTTTATAGCTAAAGTGATTAGTTCCTGCAGATTGCTGGTTTCAGGTCGACCCACTAAGCTATCCTTGACCGCCCCGTTAAGCCCCTTCAAAAATATCCCTTGTAAGGCCCGATCGTCCCAACCAAACTCGGCAGCTAAAGTGCGAAATTCAATAGAAAATTCAGCCACACTTTGAGAGCACTGACGAATCCTGAGCAGCTGATTACTAGCATCCTTGCTAGCCACGGGGTGGTCAAACCTGTGAGGCCTCCAGAGCTGGGTAGAGTGGAGGATAGGTCCCCCCTCCTGGTTCTGGGTGTCTGTGGCAGAGAAAGTGTCCCCTGATGAGAGCTCCAGAGCTGGGCAGAGTGGAGGAGAGGTCCCCCTCCTGGTTCTGGGTGTCTCTGCTGGAGACAGAGTGCCCACTTTTGAGAGCTCCAGAGCTGGGCAGAGTGGAAGAGAGCTCTCCCTCCTGGTGCTCCAGGTCAAAGGTCACTCTGCACCTCCCTGTGAGGCCTCCAGAGCTGGGTAGAGTGGAGGATAGGTCCCCCCTCCTGGTTCTGGGTGTCTGTGGCAGAGAAAGTGTCCCCTTATGAGAGCTCCAGAGCTGGGAAGAGTGGAGGAGAGGTCCCCCTCCTGGTGCTCCAGGTCAAAGCTCACTCTGCACCTCCCTGTGAGGCCTCCAGAGCTGGGTAGAGTGGAGGAGAGGTCCCCCTCCTGGTTCTGGGTCTCTCTGGCAGAGAAAGTGTCCCCTTATGAGAGCTCCAGAGCTGGGTAGAGAGGAGGAGAGCTCTCCCTTCTGGTTCTGGGTGTCTGTGGCAGAGAAAGTGTCCACTTATGAGGCCTCCAGAGCTGGGCAGAGTGGAGGCAGAGTGTGGCTCCTGGTTCTGGGTGTCTCTGGCAGAAAAAGTGTCCCCTTTTGAGAGCTGCATAGCTGGGTAGAGTGGAGGAGAGGTCCCCCTCCTGGTTCTGGGTGTCTCTGCTGGAGACAGAGTGCCCACTTTTGAGAGCTCCAGAGCTGGGCAGAGTGGAAGAGAGCTCTCCCTCCTGGTGCTCCAGGTCAAAGGTCACTCTGCACCTCCCTGTGAGGCCTCCAGAGCTGGGTAGAGTGGAGGATAGGTCCCCCCTCCTGGTTCTGGGTGTCTGTGGCAGAGAAAGTGTCCCCTTATGAGAGCTCCAGAGCTGGGAAGAGTGGAGGAGAGGTCCCCCTCCTGGTGCTCCAGGTCAAAGGTCACTCTGCACCTCCCTGTGAGGCCTCCAGAGCTGGGTAGAGTGGAGGAGAGGTCCCCCTCCTGGTTCTGGGTCTCTCTGGCAGAGAAAGTGTCCCCTTATGAGAGCTCCAGAGCTGGGTAGAGAGGAGGAGAGCTCTCCCTTCTGGTTCTGGGTGTCTGTGGCAGAGAAAGTGTCCACTTATGAGGCCTCCAGAGCTGGGCAGAGTGGAGGCAAAGTGTGGCTCCTGGTTCTGGGTGTCTCTGGCAGAAAAAGTGTCCCCTTTTGAGAGCTGCATAGCTGGGTAGAGTGGAGGAGAGGTCCCCCTCCTGGTTCTGGGTGTCTCTGGCAGAGAAAGTGTCCCCTTTTGAGAGCTCCAGAGTTGGGCAGAGTGGAGGAGAGCTTGACCTCCTGGTGCTCCAGGTCAGAGGTCACTCTGCACCTCCCTGTAGGCCTCCAGAGCTGGGTAGAGTGGAGGAGAGGTCTCCCTCCTGGCTCTGGGTCTCTGCTGGAGACAGAGTGCCCCCTCACAAGAGCTCAAATCCTGGCTAAAATAAAACACAAGTCGGCCTCTTGCTTCTGGGTGTGTGTGAGATCACATCATCACCAGCTCCGCTGAAAAGAGCCACATCTGGTGGCTTGTGGTGGGGGTATAAAATAAAACAATATAGTCCGCCCCAAGGCTCTCTGGCTAAAATAAAGGCTGTGGCAGGCTCCTGGGGGCAGTAGGAAATAAAATAAAGAGTCCGCCTGGAGAAGCTGCATACCTGGGTCAAACTAAAGAAGGGCAATGCCTTCATCTGCTGGACGTTTGGCGGGATCACGCCTCCCCTGAAAAGAGCCTCATCTCTGGCTAAAATAAAGGCTCTGGCAGGCTGGTGGTGGGGGTAAAAAATAAAACAATATAGTCTGCCTCAAGGGGGTCCATCTCTGGCTAAAATAAAGGCTGTGGCAGGCTCCTGGGGGCGGTAGAAAATAAAATAAAGAGTCCGCCTGGAGAAGCGCCATATCTGGGTCAAACTAAAGAAGGGCAATGTCTCCATCTGCTCGACGTTTGGTGGGATTACGCCTCCCCTGAAAAGAGCCTCATCTCTGGCTAAAATAAAGGCTCTGGCAGGCTGGTGGTGGGGGTAAAAACATAAAACAATATAGTCTGCCTCAAGGGGGTCAGTCTCTGGCTAAAATAAAGGCTGTGGCAGGCTCCTGGGGGCGGTAGAAAATAAAATAAAGAGTCCGCCTGGAGAAGCACAATATCTGGGTCAAACTTCAGAAGGGCAATGCCTCCATCTGCTGGACGTTTGGTGGGATTACGCCTCCCCTGAAAAGAGCCTCATCTCTGGCTAAAATAAAGGCTCTGGCAGGCTGGTGGTGGGTGTAAAAAATAAAACAATATAGTCCACCTCAAGGGGGTCCATCTCTGCCTAAAATAAAGGCTGTGGCAGGCTCCTAGGGGCGGTAGAAAGTAAAATAAAAAGTCCGCCTGGAGAAGCTGCATCTCTGGGCAAAAGCAAAGGATAAATCTGTCAACTTGTGGGGGTAAAAAGCCCGCAGATCAGAGCTCCATCTCTGGGTAATGTCTGGCACAGGCCTGGCTGTTTGTGCCAGCGGTGAGTCGGGTAAAGTGCCCGCTGCGTCGGGTAAAGTGCCTGCTGCGTCGGGTAAAGTGCCTGCTGCGTCGGGTAAAGTGCCCGCTGCTGAGAGCTCCATCTCTGGGTAATGTGTGGCACAAGCCTGGCTGCTTGGGCATGTCGTGCGTCTTGGATGAACCCCTGATGCTCCGGAGGATATCAGCGGTAGTGACCGCGGCTTATGCCCGCTGCAGAGTGTGCAAAGGGCGGAAAGAGAGGAAGGCCCCCTCGTGCCATGGAGGTTGTCAGCGGTAGTGCGCACTGCCTATGCCCGCTGCAGATTGCGCAAAGGGCGGATAGAAATAGAGAGGAAGTCCCCCTCGTGCCACGGAGGTTACAAGCGGTAGTGTGCGCGGCTTTTGCCCGCCGCATTGCGCAAAGGGCGGATAGAAATAGAGAGGACGTCCCCCTGATGCCACGGAGGTTACCAGCGGTAGTGCGCGCGGCTTATGCCCGCTGCAAAGGGTGGATAGAAATAGAGAGGAAGTCCTCCTGATGCTCTGGAGGATATTAGCGGTAGTGCGCACTGCCTATGCCCGCTGCAGATTGCGCAAAGGGTGGATAGAAATAGAGAGGAAGTCCCCCTCATGCCACGGAGATTACAAGCGGTAGTGTGCGAGGCTTATGCCCGCTGCAGAGTGCGCAAAGGGCGGATAGAAATAGAGAGGAAGTCCCCCTGATGCTCTGGAGGATATCAGCGGTAGTGCGTGCAGCTTATGCCCGCTGCAGATTGCGCAAAGGGTGGATAGAAATAGAGAGGAAGTCCCCCTCGTGCCACGGAGATTACAAGCGGTAGTGTGCGCGGCTTATGCCCGCTGCAGAGTGCGCAAAGGGCGGATAGAAATAGAGAGGACGTCCCCCTGATGCCACAGAGGTTACCAGCGGTAGTGCGCGCGGCTTATGCCCGCCACAGAGTGTGCAAAGGGCGGATAGAAATAGAGAGGAAGTCCCCCTAGTGTCATGGAGGTTATCAGCGGTAGTGCGCGCAGCTTATGCCCGCTGCAAAGGGTGGATAGAAATAGAGAGGAAGTCCTCCTGATGCTCTGGAGGATATCAGCGGTAGTGCGCACTGCCTATGCCCGCTGCAGATTGCGCAAAGGGTGGATAGAAATAGAGAGGAAGTCCCCCTCGTGCCACGGAGATTACAAGCGGTAGTGTGCGCGGTTTATGCCCGCTGCAGAGTGCGCAAAGGGCGGATAGAAATAGAGAGGAAGTCCCCCTGATGCTCTGGAGGATATCAGCTGTAGTGCGTGCAGCTTATGCCCGCTGCAGATTGCGCAAAGGGTGGATAGAAATAGAGAGGAAGTCCCCCTCGTGCCACAGAGATTACAAGCGGTAGTGTGCGCGGTTTATGCCCGCTGCAGAGTGCGCAAAGGGCGGATAGAAATAGAGAGGAAGTCCCCCTGATGCTCTGGAGGATATCAGCGGTAGTGCGTGCAGCTTATGCCCGTTCCAGAGTGCTTCAAGGGCGGGTTAAAAATCAGGTGGAGGTTCCCTGATGTCACGGAGGTTGCTAGCGGGAGTGTGGGCTTCTTATGCCCACTTCAGGGTGCTCAAAAAGCAGATTACAATCATGTGGAGGTGCTCTGAAGTCACAGAGGTTGTTAGCGGGAGTGTGGGCTGCTTATGCCCGCTTCAGGGTGCTCAAAAAGTGGATTAAAATCATGTGGAGGTCCCCTGAAGTCACAGAGGGTGATAGGGGGAGTGTGCCCGCTGCAGAGTGCTCAAAAAGCGGATTAAAATCATGTGGAGGTCCCCTGAAATCATGGAGGTTGATGGGGAGAGTGTGCCCGCTGCAGAGTGCTCAAAAAGCGAATAAAAATCATGTGGAGTTTCGCTGAAACCACGGTGGTTGATGGGGAGAGTATGCCCGCTGCAGGGGCCTAATGGCTGGGCAGAGAGGAGGCAGAGTGTGCCTGTGATGACTGAGTTGATCCAGGACTTTGCCCAAACTTTTTGGTATAGTTCATAATTAAATGCTCTAGATAAAATAAGTATGATCCATGTCTTAATTTTTCAATAAAATTCTCCAGTAAACCCATTACTTTCTGGGGTGTTATCAAATTTTAAATTCTGAATAACTTTTGATATTTTTTAGTAGATATTGGCTAAGTGAGACTTTTATTCTGTGCATCGTACACTTGCGACAGGTTTAGCTTTTCCAGATATTCCCTAATGCTCAGGAGTTGCCTCATTTTCTGCGCTGTACAGATTGTGGTAATACTCTGCAAACGTATTTCTTTATTCCTCTATTCCTCGTTGAGTGTTTTGTTCTTACTATTCCTAATATTTACAACTGTGGCTCTCGATTGTTGTTTTTTCAGTCGATTTGAGAGAAATCTTAATAATTTTGTTCCCCCGTCATAGTATTTTTGTTTTCCCATCCTGTCGTTTAGTAATATATTCAGTTCATGTATAGCTTCTTTGAGCTTTCTCAGAATCTTTCTTTCCCCTTTAAGTTCATGGGTTTTTTTTAAGTTTATTTATTTCTCCTTCTAAGTAATTTGTTTGTTTCAATCTTTCCTTTTTTTTCTTGAGAAACAGATGATTTCTTCTTTTATTACGGTTTTCAATCCTTCCCAGAGAATCACTGGGTTTCTCTCATTAGTATCATTAACCGGATATTCCTTTATAGCAAAGTTTACTTTTGATTGAAAATATTCCATTTGTAATAATGAGTTAGTAAACCTCAGTAATGTTTGCTTCTTTTCTTCATCCAAACACAGCTTTAATGACATTGGTGCATGGTCTGAAAGGGTAATCTCATATATTTCACATTCATTAATTCTTAATAAGGTATCTTTAAAGTTTAAACATAAAGAAATAGTCTAATCTTGAATATTTGCTGTGTGATTTGGAGTAGTAAGTGTATTATTTTACTTTACGGTTTAAGATTCTCCACACATCAATTATACCTGCCTCCTTCATGGTCCTTCTTAGTACTTTTGCAGATGATTCAGAATAGTGTTTTTTGGAAGAAAAAAAAAAAGGAAAGGAAAACAAAATATCCTATGATAACTTTCAAACTTCCAAGTGTGACAAACTAAATGTTTGCCAAGGTGATTTCCTATTAAAGAGAAAACTAGGGCTAAAAAAATTGCCTAATATCCCCTTGTATGGCCGAGGAAATTTTTCAAGAAATAGTTTGGAAAAGGAATATACCTAAAGGAATATAGTGGTCTTCCAGAAACGTTGCGCAACTGTTATCCCACAAAAGAGGACGTGGCATAAAAATGTAGTCATCCAGATTAGTGGTAGGTGACATGGAAAAATATGTCATGATTTTTTTTTTACTGATCTTTCAGAAAATGCTGCATGTTACCAATAATTTTAACTTATTTCCCTGTATAAGGCACAAATACTGTGCTTATATGTTTAATCTATTTAAACTAGTGTTTTTTGAGGGGGCCGGACATTCCCCCAAAACATTTTTAACACCAGAAATATGTTTTAGTGGAGCAGATAAGTGCAATAATCTTTCAATTTATGATAAAGCGTAATAATTGGAATTAGCAGTCTCCATGGGACATTTGACAAGAAAATTGTCCGAGACATTTGAAATTTCGAGATGGCGGCCATTTTCCAAGATGGCTGCTACCTTAATGGAGGAATCAAGTGATACATTATTTTATTTGGTGATACAAGCAAGAACATTTGCATAAGCAGTCTCCATGGGTCACTTGACAATAAGCCACCTACAGGTACTTGATATTTCATTATGGCGGCCATTTTTCAAGATGACTGCTGCCTGCTATGTACATCTTTAAATGACACATTTTCTCATTGAAATGTATTGGGTTCCTCAAAAGGCTTTGTCAAGAGAGGTTTGACTGTGTTTTGTCTGACGTCTCACCCACAACCTATTCAGTTTGGTAAAACCTATCAGGAGTTTCCTCCCACTGGCAAAGCTCCCAAGGTTTACTAAGGTACACAAGCTCTCTTACCACAACAAGGTAACCGTCACAAAGGGAGAGTTTTTTCCCCATTTTCTTTTTAACTAACAGCCATTCAATTTGTCAAATGAATACTAAGGGGGTGGGAAAACAAAAAAATGAGATTGATAAATTAGCAAAGTTGTGGTGCTTAAGATAACAATAGCTTAAAATAATAATTGAACAATGACTAATACTGAATGACAATAAGTACAGGTCCAGAGACACAAGCTGGCTGACACGGCCACGGAACCATGAGAAACAAAAAAGTATCTTAAACAATACAAAGGAATGAACTGGTGAGGGCGAAGCTGAGCCCGAGGCAGTAGAACAGGGAATTACTCTGGCAAAAGAAACATGCACATAGGTTCTAATAAGGGCAACTACATAGGCATGTGCAACTGAGTCCATATCTGAAGCACTTACACCTTCCAGTACATGCCTTGGTGCAACTACATTTGGTCAACTCCCAACAACTCTCTGCAATAGGTAGAAGTGGAGTCCAGAAGACTTTCCACTCCTCATCTTGTTTCACCCATCCCCAGTCAGATGGGCTTGGCATTTGTGGATGTCGCTTCAATGCCTGCCCCTACACAAATCCAGCCTCATAAGGACGTTTTGCATGCTTTCTTGAGTGCTGCTTGAGTTGGTGGGATCAAGTTAAATTGTCTTTGCTTTCTGGCAAAGAGATCAAGCCTCTTTCACAGTTGTGACATCACTGGACCTGTGATACATGAGCACAGCAAATCTCTCCAAGGCTTGCAGGTCACTGTCCTCCACTGCAGAGGGACGTGAGCTGAGTCTTGCAAATGTGTTTGAGACCTCATCACACACGTCCCATGTTTTCCAGGCAGACTTCTTTGATTTTCCATTGAAGGATGACACAATGTCACAACCTGACGGCATGGAAGACACTGGCCAAGGTGGTGGAGTAGCAGCTATTTTTAATTCTGGTATTGTAATTAATCCCCGACCAAAGCTGAATTATAACTCTTTTTGAAATCTTGCACTCAGTCTTTCACATCCAGTTTCTAGAACTTTTCTGTTAGTTCTAGTTGTTGCAGTTTACCACCCTCCTGGCCCATATTCAAAATTTCTATCTGAATTTGCAGAATTTCTATCAAACATAGTCCTTAGCAGTGATAGAATAATTGTTGTACGTGATTTCAATATCCATGTGGATGTAATTAATGACAGTCTTAGCACAGCTTTCATGTCACTATTAGACTATATTGACTTCACCCAGGGTGTAAACAAACCTATTCATCGATTTAACCACACCCTGGATCTTGTTTTAGCTTATGTAATAACTTGTTGGTTGTTCTGGAAAATTCTCTGATATCAGACCATTTCCTAGTAACCTTTGACTTCTTCTTACCAGCCTTAACTCCTTAATAAAAAAGTGCTCTCTAGAAGTTTATTTGATAGCGCTGTAGCTAAATTTAAGGAAGCTATTTCAGCTGCTTTTGATTCTGTACCATGCCCTTTCCCAGGTGAAAACTCTTATAATCACTTTAGTCCTCTCAGCTGGATCAGTTTGTATATAGTGAATTCACTGAGAGTTACTCTGGATTCAATCACCCCCCTTTAAACAGAAAGCAATCAAACGACGGAGACTAACTCCTTGGAACAACTCAGAAACCCGTATTCTAAAACTAACGTCACGTAAATTCGAAAGAATGTGGCGCTCCACCAAAATGATAGAATCTCATTTAATTTGGCAAGATAGTCATAATAGATACTGTATATGAAAGCTGTACGACAGGCCTGCACTGCCTATTACTCGTCTCTTAGTGAAGAAAATAAAAACAATCCCAGATACCTCTTCAGCACTGTAGCCAGGCTGACAGAGAGTCAGAGCTCCATTGAACCATCTATTCCTTTAGCCCTTAGCAGTAATGATTTCATGAGCTTTTTAAATGATAAAATTCTAAACATTAGAGACAAAATTAGCAACCTACTACCTTTACTCAGTGCAGATTCCTCCTATATTTTGGATACAGCAGAAACAGTTCCAAATTCTGATACTAACCTCGACTGTTTCTCTCCGATTAACCTTCCAGAACGAAATTTGATTATTTCTGCGTCTAAACTGTCAACCTGTCTTTTAGATCCAATCCAAACAAGCTGTTTAAGGAAGTCTTTCCCTTAGTTAGCAGCTCCATACTAGATATGATCACTATATTTTAGTGGCTGGTTATGTACCCCAGTCATTTAAAGTACTTTCTCCACGACAACAGCTTGTTTGAGGAGTTTCAGTCGGGATTTAGAGTGTACCATAGCACTGAGACTGCACTAGTTAGAGTAACAAATGATCTTATGTTAGCCTCAGACAAGGGACTTCTATCTGTGCTTGTCCTATTAGATCTTAGTGCTGCTTTTGACACGATTGACTATCAGATCCCGTTACAGAGTTGGTTTGAATCCTATTTATCAGACAGATCTCAGTTTGTACATGTTCATGATGAGTCCTCTATGTACACCAAAGTTAGCCATGGAGTGCCTCAAGGATCAGTGCTTGGACCAATTCTCTTTACTTTATATATGCTTCCTCGAGATAGTATTATGAGAAAACCCTCCATAAACGTTCATTGCTATGCAGACGATACTCGGCGATACATATCAATGAAGCCAGAAGACACCAACCAGCTACGTAAACTGGAAGCCTGCCTTAAGGACATTAGGACCTGGATGACCAGAAACTTCATGCTCGGACAAGACTGAAGTTATTGTGATTGGACCTAAGAGAGACTTTTTCTGATGATATAACGGCCCCTAGTGTGGCCTCCAGTAACACTGTTAAGAATTTAGGAGTTCTCTTTGATCAGGATGTCTTTTGATTCCCACATGAAACAAATTTCAAGGACAGCTTATTTTCACCTTCATAATATCTCTAAGATCAGGCAGATCTTGTCACAAAATGATGCTGGAAAACTCGTTCATGGATTCATGATTCATGGAGATATGGATCGTTAAGGTGGTGGCCATTTTCCAAGATGACTGCCATCTTGAAATTTCACATTATTTTGGACAATTTTCTTGTCAAGTGACCCATGGAGACTGCTCATGCCAATTTTCATGCTTGTATCATAAATCAAAAGCTTATTGAACTTATTTGCTCCACTACTAGTCGTCTGTTGTGTATTGCTTCATTTTATAATATATTGTAAGGGGCAAGATGAAAGTGACTTCCCCTGTCCCACACAGTTCAAAAGGACGCTTCTTTCCAGCAAATCATTATTTAAGACAATGAATACATTAATTGGTAAGACAAAGGTATTTTTGCACCGCATTCACTGGTATAGAAATGTTAAGGATTAAGGGTCAATATTGAAATTGTAATCAGAATACATTCACTCATAGCAATGTGTGTATTACTAGTCCAAGTTTGAACATGTTTTTATTTAAGCTTTCTTAAATATTCATTTGAAATATATTTTGGCAGTGAGTTTGTGTATGACTAACAGATGTGGCTTTAAAAACTGACCCTGTGTAAATTGTAGGGGGTTAACGGTACACATACTCAGACCGAATCGTTTAGGTACAGGGCCTTTGGTCCGGTCCGCACGCAGACCGATTCAAGTACACACGGAACAAAAATGCTTCAAATCTGTGTTCCTACACGGACCGCAAAGCGGAAGCACACAACAAACGGCATGAGGAATGGCAGCTGCAACAAGTCAGCAGCTAAAGCTAGAGGACCCCCCACTATCTTTTAGGTCTCCTGTGTGGGAACATTTTGGTTTCCTATTTAAGAACAATGGTGGACAAAGGCAAGTTGACAAGACACGAGCAGTGTACCGACACTGTTCAACGGCCATCAGCTACACTGCTGGCAACAATTCTAATTTATTGAAGCGCCTGATAGGGCACCACGTAAACATTAACATAGGACATAGGATACATAACAAAGGAGATAACGGGGCAAAATCAACTCGCTTTAGCATTTAAAATAATAATTTCCAAATAAATCTTGGCAGGCCAAAGCTATTATAACTGCCGTTGGCGTTTTCATTGCTGCGGATTTACGACCTTACTCGGTTCCTTCCCGGCCGTATTTCAACCGTTATAACAACTCTGTATGAGGAAGCTAAAGCTGAGGTTGTGCACGATTTATCCAAGGCTTCAAGCAGTCACACTCACTACTGATCAAATCTTGCAGAAGCGCTTAAGGAGACGGAACTTTGAGAAGCCAGGAACTTCAATACCTGTCACAACAGATAATGCAAGAAATATAGTGAATGCAGTGAGTGAAGCTGGACTGGGCCCCCAAATTGGAAGCTTTGCACATACATTCAATTTAGCATCACAGAAAGCAACAGGACTGAATCAGGTGTCAAGATTGCTTGCTAAGGTCAGAAAAGTTAAGTCAGCTCTAACATAAAAGGCCCTCAAGAAAAAAAGACAGAACCACCTTGTCTGATAAAGATGTGAAAATTGCAGAGAGGGTAATCGAGATCCTTAGGCCACTAAAAACAATCACAACACTGATGAGCACTGAAGCAACATCTTCTGTATCAATGATACTGCCCCTGAAAACAACAATGCTCAAATCAGTGGAACCCAATGAGGAGAACAGTCCAACTGTGAGAGAAGTCAAAGCTGCTATAAGAGATAACCTCGTGGACAGATACTCATCCTGTGTGGACTTCCTCTACAAATGCACAGCTCCTGACTCAAGATTCAAGGCCCTTCCTCATGTGGATGTTTCCTGTTGACAGAGTCTTTCATGGCATCATCACAGAGATTGTAACTATGGAAGAACAGGTAATTAATTTTCTTAATATATTTCATTGCATAATTTAGAACAAATGTAATTTTAAATTAAATTAGGTTTTCATTAATTTTGTTATTTTATTTTGTAGCATAATGAGAACGCTGGCAGTTCATCCCCAAGGACAGAACACCCAGAGGCATCTCACTAATCACCTACTCAGTAAGTCAATCATGACTGAATTGTTTGGTGAGCTCTTCCAGCCTCATGTAGGGCAAAAAACAATTTTGTAGTTGGGGGAGGAAGAGGTTTCCAGATTCAAGGCAGTGGACTGCATCCCACTGGATTCCAACCCACTTGTCTGGTGGAGGACTTATGAGTATTGCCAAGTTAGCAAAGCACTACCTTGCAGTTCCTGCAACCTCTGTTGCTAGCCAGAGTGTATTTTTTACAGCTGGTTTTGCCAGCAGTTACAATGAATTGGAGTTTTCATTTCTTTCTCCCGGTCCACAATGTCCACATTGTCTGGAGAAAGGAGAAAACACTTAAACAGTTAATCTTTCTGGCAAAAAAACATGCAAGTTGAATAAAGCCAAATAGGAATTGAAGCTGGAACCAAACTGTTATTGCTGCCCTTGGACTATGTGGAAAAGTTCCTTTCTCTGAAAAAGAAATTACAATATCTAAGTTTAAAAGCCTATAAGCTTGAACTGTTCATTTTGAACTTTAGACTTCATTTGTTTACAACAACAGAAAATTACCTCACTCTTTTTTCCTTCAACAAAGGGCAGCTAGCATTTTTTCCAGATCCCCAGCATGTTGGCCATACTTAATCTAAATATCAGTAAAATGTATATCCAGAATGTGGAGTTTTATGTCATTGTTTACAAGTTATGTTATTGACATTGTGAAACATGTTTTGTTTGAAAAGTAGGACATTCAAAAAAGTGCTTTGCAAAACCAAAATGTGCCAGGATTTAATATTTTTTTTATTCTAAAAAGCTTTAATTTATACCTTTTATTTATTTGAGATTCGTTTTGTTGAAGGTTGCAGAATAATATATTTTTTTACAATTTTTAATTTAAAAAGAAACATGTCAATACTGCACTGTAGAGACAAAACAATTCTAAATAAATGTTCATAAAAAAGGCATTTGTGTGCCCTTCTGTTCCAAAGCTTCAAAACTCAGGTCCGTACCGTAACGAAACGTTGGTGTACCGTTACACCCTTTGTAAATAGTGGTTTGACCAAGTTGTTTATGAAGTCAAAGATCTACAAAAGTGCAAGTGCATGTTTTTATTTTGAAGGGTAAATCTATAAGGCAAATTAAATATTTTCAATTATTATTCCAAACTGAGAAAAAAACAATCCCAGGCAAAACAATACAACAAAAACAGCAACATCAATAGACAAAAAAAACCAAAAAAAAAAACCTTTTTGTGAAGAACTGTCAAAACAGTCCTTGAGATTCCCATACACTGCAAGAGACCACGGATCGATTAGCTTGTGGTTTCTTAGTGCTTCTTTCTTTGGCTATTAGCCCCACAAGAGACACAAGTTGGTACTTTGATTCAGTGAAAACTGTAATTATTTCTTTAGAAATACCAAATACCTTTATAGAAAAGCAGTTTTTTCCATAAAGTCACCATATTAACCGCAGCCCAACTATCAACCAACTACCCCAAGTTGTCTTTAAAGGTTTTCCAGAGTTTCTAGTTTCCCTGCCATCTCATTACATAATGAGAACTTCGCAAACAAGGCCTTTTTTTCCTTTTGTTGTTTTTATCCTTTCTTATTGAAAGGTTACACTTGGCAGTGTAATTGTCTTTATTTTCTTGATCCTAAAATTCATGACCATAAAAGACCCATTGAAGACATTTCTTCTCATATCTGCTCCTCACCAACATCTGACTACCAAGAAGAGAAAAATGGGCGCTTGCAGTGGAAGGTTTGAGTGAAGGCATTGCCAAGAGTGACCACTCGACCATGGCTCCCTGAGCGGCTACGCTCAACCACCACCCGGGGCATCTGGACCAGCTGGATGGGGCTCTTCCCGTCCTTCAGTGCCTGGGTCAAGTTCAAAACCTGAAGACAGAATTCATAATGTTTACAATACAAAACCAAAGCATTTTAAAGGACTAATGAGATAGAATTGATCATTTTTATTGCTTAGTATACGTGCATTGGTTGGATTTGAGAGTAACTTTCGGGTTCACCAACCCTGATGACTTAAGCATTTATTATGAAAGTATTATATATTTGTAAAAAAAAAAAAAAAAACACAAAAACAAAAACAAAACAAACAAAAAAAAAATAAAAAAAAAAATATATATATATATATAATAAACTGAAATAGTGGGGAATTTGCTATAGGAGAAATTCATGTATAAGAAAAAAATCGACATGCATAAAAACTTCATCACAAAATCATATGGAAATTATTGTTTGATGTTTTCTATGGCAATTATTATGAAACAACACACTCAGCTTTTAGTCCTCTAAAAAACGCCGAGGTAAGGCTAGAGAATAGACTTAAAACAAAGAAATAAAATAAAAGTTAATCAAGTAGACTATGGTAAAGGATGGAAATGCATAGTGCGGCACTATGCTCGCCTAACAAAGCTCCATGAGGGCGAACACGTACAGCTTCCATTAAAAAAATTGAGCTGTTCTTATTGTTGCAGACTGAATTTAATACACTTATGACATGGAAAGCTGAAAAAAATATTTTTAAAGCCAAGCAGGTATACTATGAGCATGGACATAAAGCAGGAAGGCTCCTTGCACATCAACTTAAACAACAGTCAACTGACCAAACTATCCCAGGAATAAATACAGGCGCTGACTCGGTATCTCATAGCCCCCGAATTATTAATGACCAGTTTAAACAATATTATTCTACTCTATACCAATCTGAGGTAGATAGTAACTCGTCTGAGATCCACTCGTTTCTTGACTCGCTCGATATCCCAAAGCTTTCTCCGGATGCTCAGTCACTTCTGGAGCAGCCATTGTCGCTTGGACGGATTCCCCACAGAGTTTTACAAGGAATTCTGCTCAAAACTTGCACCCATCCTGAAATCTGTTTACGATGAATCTTTGACTAATGGAAAATTACCGCAAACGCTTACCCAGGCTACGATCTCGGTCTTACTAAAAAAAGATAAGGATCCTGTACAGTGTAGCTCATACAGGCCTATAAGCCTTCTGTGCTGTGATTATAAAATTTTAACTAAAACCCTTGCACAACGATTAGATCCTATAATTCCCACAATTATTAATGAGGACCAAACAGGCTTCATTCCCGGGCGGCAATCATTTTTTAATATGAGAAGATTATTTAATGTGTTATTTTCCCCCCACTCGACTGTACGTCCTGAAATTATTTTAAGTCTTGACGCTGAAAAGGCGTTCGATAGAATCGAATGGACCTATCTTTTCGCAACCTTAGAAAAATTTGGAATGGGGCCCACTTTTTGTAGGTGGATCAAAGTCCTGTATTCAACACCTATGGCTGCAGTTAGGACAAATGGCCTGATCTCAGAATACTTTTCACTCCACAGAGGTACAAGACAGGGTTGCTGTCTGTCGCCCTTCCTGTTTGACATCGCAATTGAGCCACTGGCAATTGCTATTAGATCTGATTGCAGAATCAAGAGTATATCCAGGGGTGAAACAGACCACAAAATCCTGCTTTATGCTGATGACCTACTTTTACAAATATCCGATCCAAATGAGAGCATGCCCCACCTTCTCCACTGGCTGCGAAAATTCAGTAGCATATCTGGGTATAAAGTTAATTTATCAAAATCTTTACTATTTCCACTGAATAATCTGGCTAAACAAATCACTTATGAAAATTTCCCCTTTAAAATTGAAAATGACAAATTTACTTACCTAGGAATAGAGATAGCAGGTTCAATTAAGGCTATATTTCAACATAACTATCGGTCTATTTTAGATCGTACCAAAACAGACCTGGATAGGTGGTCGAAACTCCTACTCTCACTGGCAGGATGGATAAATGCAGTGAAGATGACTGTAATGCCCAGGTTTCTTTACTTATTTCAAATGATCCCCATTTTTCTTCCCAAATCCTATTTTGCTCAGCTGGACCGCTTTATCTCTTCGTTCATATGGAACAAAAAGAAGAAGGCCAGTCTGGAGAGAGTTAGATCTGATGGTGGTTTGGGTTTACCTAATTTTTTATTTTACTATTGGGCAGCTAATATTGTCAAGCTGACATACTGGATTACCACGTTCGCAGATAGGGAGGGTCCGGTCTGGGCTGAGATGGAGCTGAGAGCTACACCCCCAGTTTCCCCTATTTCAATCTTAACAGCCCCTCTCCCACTGACCATTAAAACACCTTATCGGAACTCTAATTTAGTGGTCCAAAACTCTATTAAGATCTGGGGTCAGTTCAGAAAACATTTTAACTTGACAAATATATGTAGCTTCTCTCCGATAATGTCTAATCATCTTTTTGCACCATCCCAAATAGACCAGGCGTTTGCTGTTTGGCACAGAAGCGGTTTGGTCTACTTTCAAGATCTCTTTACTGATGATGGCTTTGCATCATTTAATTTCCTACGTGAAGACCATAATCTGCCAAAGTCTCATTACTTCAGGCATCTTCAGGTCCAGAGTTTTGCCTCTAAGTTTTTCCCAGGGTACCCATCTCCACCCTCCAAAGATCTACTGCATCTAGTCCTTAATGTAAACCCACTCAATAAAAGAGCAGTATCGAAAATTTATGCATTAATTCTGGATAGCAGCCCTCATACGTGGGATAAAATCAAGGCAGCGTGGGAGGGGGACATTGGAGATATAGTACCAGATGACGTTTGGGAAAACACCATACAGCGTATACACACTTCTTCTTTCTGTATTAGACATGGTCTGATCCAGTTTAAGGTTGTCCACAGGTTGCATTACTCTAATGACAGACTGTCAAAACTTTATTCCAATGTCACACCGAACTGTCCTAGATGTCAATATTCCCCTGTTTCTTTGGGGCACATGTTTTGGTCATGTCCCTCTCTGTGTAGTTTCTGGACCTCAGTCTTCCAATTGCTCTCAGCCATATCTGGCAAAACATTGCAACCTGACCCTTTGATAGCCATCTTCGGTGTAGCTAGGGATGAGCTAAAACTATCTCGCCTCCACAAAAATGCAATTGCCTTTGCATCGTTGCATGCCCGTCGTCTGATACTACTGAACTGGAAGGGGAAGAACCCTCCTGCCTTTGTTCATTGGATTAGAGAAGTAATGTTGGGACTGGCCCTGGAAAAAATTAGGTATGCAATACAAGGATTTAAGGATAGATATGAAAGAGCCTGGTCACAGTTCATAATGTATGTCAAGAGTCTGCCTTTTGCCTGATTCCCTGTTTGCTTATTGATTCATTTTTATTTTTCTCCCTCACTATGACTGCATTCCTATTGCTCTCAATACCAACATGCTGACTGTTGGAAATTCTATTATTTTCAGTGTCAGGGGCCTGGAAATGTTGGTGTTATGCCCATTATATTTAGTTTGAGTCTTTGTATATATTTTGAGTCTTCTGTTGTGTATTTATTTAATTTTTATTGTTTGTTTGTTTTTTTTAGTTTTCGTTTAGGTGTGTGTGTTTCCCTTCTTTTGATGTATTGTTTGCCTGTCGGCAATGTGAGTGTTTAAGTGGACGTGTCTGTGGGGATGCCACCTGGAGTGGGAGGGGGGAGGGGGGCACAGCTTTTGTAAGAAATATTTAACAAATGTCGTTGTTCTGTTCATTTTGTTTTGGAAAAATTATAAATAAAGTTGTTAAAAAAAAAAAAAAAAAAAATTGAGCTGTTTTACTTGGGTAAAAGACAAAAGTAAATGCATATTGTGTCACCAAACATCAGCACAGTCAAAATTAGAAAATCAGAGAAAGCAATATCACCCTAAATTCAAAGGACAGCTTCCAGAATCGGCATCCTAACTCTAGAAAAACTAGTGGCTATTACTACTGTAGAGGCCCTGGCAATGGACAGGGAAGCAGGCAGGGAGGTTAATGAAACGGATTCACTCAATTAGAGCAAAAACATTTTGGCACAGCTAATTCAGTATATTATTGAATGAGCTTAATACCACATACAGTACAAAGTCCAAATAAATACATGATACTTAATGCCTCATAAAATGCTTTCTATCCATTGAGTGAATAGCTTTAATGAGATGGATGTGGGCAATACTACAGATACTGTGAGGGACCATACAGGTCCTTCTAAAAAAATTAGCATATTGTGATAAAGTTCATTCTTTTCCATAATGTAATGATAAAAATTAAACTTTCAAATATTTTAGATTCATTGCACACCAACTGAAATATTTCAGGTCTTTTGTTTTAATACTGATGATTTTGGCATACAGCTCATGAAAACCCAAAATTCCTATCTCAAAAAATTAGCATATCATGAAAAGGTTCTCAAAACAAGCTATTAACCTAATCATCTGAATCAACGAATTAACTCGAAACACCTGCAAAAAATTCCTGAGGCTTTTAAAAACTCCCAGCCTGGTTCATTACTCAAAACTGCAATCATGGGTAAGACTGCCGACCTGACTGCTGTCCAGAAGGCCATCATTGACACCCTCAAGCAAGAGGGTAAGACACAGAAAGAAATTTCTGAACAAATAGGTTGTTCCCAGAGTGCTGTATCAAGACACCTCAGTGGGAAGTCTGTGGGAAGGAAAAAGTGTGGCAGAAAACGCTGCACGACGAGAAGAGGTGACCGGACCCTGAGGAAGATTGTGGAGAAGGGCCGATTCCAGACCTTGGGGGACCTGCGGAAGCAGTGGACTGAGTCTGGAGTAGAAACATCCAGAGCCACCGTGCACAGGCGTGTGCAGGAAATGAAGCAGTCATTTCTGCAAAAGGATTCCCGACCAAGTATTGAGTGCATAACTGAACATAATTATTTGAAGGTTGACTTTTTTTTTTGTATTAAAAACACTTTTCTTTTATTGGTCGGATGAAATATGCTAATTTTTTGAGATTTTTAGTTTTTCTTGACTTTTTTGCCAAAATCATCAATATTAAAACAATATAAGGCTTGAACTACTTCAGTTGTGTGTAATGAATCTAAAATATATGAAAGTCTAATGTTTATCAGTACATTACAGAAAATAATGAACTTTATCACAATATGCACATTTTTTGAGAAGGACCTGTATTTATATATATATATATATATATATATATATATTTCCCCAGAAAGAAATACTGTGTTCCCTAATAACTGGGAGTAAAGTTCTACATAAAACTGAGCAAAAGTTACTCAATAGGAAGATGAGAGAAACCAGTAGGAAGCACAAGGAAACCGTAGAATAAAACGTTATATATCTCCAGGAAACTGTGAGACACTGAAGAAAATCACATACAGTTTATTGTCAATGATGGAAACAGTATATGATGTTACAAAAATTGCCAAAATACTTGATCAATACGGATTTACTTAAAAATTGGCTGCTTATATTCACCACTGTCATGACACAAATAAAAAAAGTTTTAATTTTCTTTAGAATCACTGATTTACAGACATTGTAGTTAAACAATTCCCTAAATGATTCCTTTTTTTGTACATGAAAGAAAATTAAAAAAAAAGAATTGTTGGAAAATAAAATAAAGGGTGTGAGTTTAGGGGAGATAAAGGATTTTCCTTTTCCCCAGAGTTCCTGAAATTTGTTTTTCCTGAAACCTGAAAAAAAAGTGATCTGTTCCATTACATAGTCTTCCATTGATATAATGGCTGAAGCATTTCTTTGTTTTTGCCGTCAGCAATGCTAAGCAATTCTAATACAGATGAAGGATTTCCATTTTTCCCCAACTCAACCCAACTACCGGTCAGTGTACGGTCCTTTCTAAAGCTCAGTTTCCACCGAGCAGTCCGCTTCGGCACACATTTTGCAGCGTTTCCATAGACTAGATTCCCAAATAAGCAACCTGTACCGTCCTACTTTTAAGGACGCTTCCATTGGGGTGCCAAGAATATCGAATAAAAGAATCTTGGCGTGTGACAACAGTAAACACAACCACATCGTGTTTAAATACCCAGCCGATTGTTTACGTGTGTTTGTTTCTCCAAGCGGCACACAGCCTTCACTGAAATGAAGCTTGATTGTGTTTTGTAATAAAGAGTCACATGTCAGAGACAGAGTAGATGAACTGCTGGATGTCTTCCATCGTGGATTTTTTTAGTGTCACATTTTCTCCTTCGTTGAATTTATTAGTTCGTGGTTAGCTGTTAGTTGCAATCATGTGACTATATTGCATAGCTCACGTGGCTATCAGCATCCGGCTTACACGCCGCCTACCAAATAAGGCACGGGTGGCTGTGGAAACACAAACGGGATCAATGTTTACCGAACCAAACCGTACCGGACTGCTGTGTGGAAACGGGGCTTAAGACGATGCAGTGGCCGAGATCCCGGCAGTGACATAGTTGATGACATAGGCGGACTTGTAACGCCCCTATGCATCACTTGTGAAAACATGTTGCAACCACTGATCTAACCCCAAGAAAGAGCCGTGATTATAGAAGTTAAAGTTTTTACTGCATTTGAAAAGAGCTGCAAGCAATACTGGATTTGTCAGTCTAGCGGGGCTCAGCCTTTCCCTCTCTCTGTGAGAAGTGTTCTACTGTATCAACACCTTCATAAAAGTAATCCTAAATGTATATTTTGCCTCTACATTGGAGATGGCTTTCCCTTCTTCCCAGTGCCCCTCCGTTACAGTGGATGAGTAAACACATGAATCAAACCAGCAGGACTGTTTCATTTTTTCTGTGAGGTAAGAATGAAATTTATGTTCGATTAGAAGGTTTTTAACACATTTCTGCATTTGGACTTTTTGAACATTCATGGGATATTTCTAAGATGTGAAACAGACGAGCAGGAAGAAATCCATATTTAGAATTAGATTAAATTCCTGTTTACAATTAAACTGCAGTTTAATTCCAGACTGGAATGGCCACCTGCTTAAAATGTATGCTAAAGCTTTCCAGCACCTTTCCTTCAGGTGATCAGCTTGTACTTAGTATAGGCTTTGGAAAATAATTGCGGCTTCTATATTACTGCAGTGAGGTCTAAGTTGCCAATTCAAGGTTCAAGGTTCAAGGTTCTTTATTTGTCAATTCCAAAATATGTCAGACATACAGTGAAATCGAAATTACGTTTCCCCCTCCCCACGGTGCAATGTAGATAAAAAGGGTACGGTAAATAAAATAAAACAAGGTAAAAAAGATAAATAATATTTACATTAATAAACCTAAATGTGCAAAGTACAAAGTTAAATAAAATGGAGTATAAAACAAGATTATAAGAAAAGTGAAACTTGTGCATGCGTGCAATGTGCAATAAGTGACCAGGGTTCTGTTTCAATGTTCAAACAGGAGGAGGTTCCAATGTTCAGTGTTCATGGGGGCAGAGGGGAGGGAAGGGAGGGAAGAGAGTTCAGCTTCCTGACAGCTTGGTGGAAGAAGCTGTTTCTCAGTCTGGTAGAGCCGGCCCGCAGGCTGCGGTACCGTCTCCCTGATGGCAGGAGGCTGAAGAGGCTGTGTGAGGGGTGGGTGGGGTCACTCACAATGTGGGTTGCTTTGCGGGTGAGGCGGGTGCCGTAGAGGTCCAGAAGAGAGGGGAGCGGGACGCCGATGATCCGTTCAGCCACCTTCACTGTGCGCTGCAGGGTCTTGTGGTTGGCAGCAGTGCAGCTCCCCAGCCACACAGTGATGCAGCTGGTCAGGATGCTCTCGATGGTGCCTCTGTAGAAGGAGCACATGATGGGTGGGGGTGCTTGTGCTCGCTTCAGCTTACGGAGGAAGTAGAGGCGCTGCTGGGACTTCTTGGCGAGTGATGTGGTGTTGGCTGTCCAGGAGAGATCCTCACTGATGTGGACCCCCAGGAACTTGGTGCTGCTCACTCTCTCCACAGCAGCACCGTCGATGGTCAGGGGGAGTTTGGGAGTGGGGGCCCTCCGGAAGTCGACAACAACCTCCTTGGTCTTGTCGATATTCACGGAAGAGGTTGTTGTCTTTGCACCACGTGGCCAGTTGGGCCCACCTCCATCCTGTAGTGTGTCTCATCGTTGTTGGAGATGAGACCGACCACTGTTGTGTCGTCCGCAAACTTCACAATGTGGTTGCTGCTGAAGGATGGAGTGCAGTCGTGGGTCAGCAGCGTGAAGAGCAGGGGGCTGAGCACACAGCCTTGAGGGGCCCCAGTGCTCAGGATGGTGGTTTTTGATGCGTTGCGTTGCCGTCCAGCAGCCAGTTGCACAGGGAAGTGCTGAGCCCCAGCTGGTCCAGTTTGCCGATCAGCTGCTGAGGGATGATGTTGTTGAATGCTGAACTGAAGTCTATGAACAGCATTCTGACGTATGAGTTTTTGGAGTCCAGGTGGGTGAGGGCTGGGTGAAGAGCAGAGCAGAGCAGATTGCATCCTCGGTTGATCTGTTGCCCCGGTATGCAAACTGGTAGGGGTCTAGGGTGGAGGGAAGGGAGGATTTGAAGTGGGCCATGACTAATCTTTCAAAGCACTTCATGATGATTGGGGTCAGTGCAACGGGTCTATAGTCATTTAAAGTGGATGGTTATGGCTTCTTTGGAATGGGTTTGATGGTGGTCGTTTTGAAGCATGTTGGAACAACAGTCTGCCTAAGAGAAGTGTTGAAAATGTTTGTGAAGACACCTTTGAGCTCCTCTGCACAGTCCTTCAGCACACGGCCAGGGATGTTGTCTGGACCTGCAGCCTTGCGAGTGTTGATGTTGGAGAAGGTTCTCTTCACGCTGGCTGCAGTCAAGCACAGGGTCTGGTCGTGGGGAGGAGGGGTGGTCTTCTGTGCGGGCATGCTATTGTTTGCTTCAAACCTGGCAAAGAAGCTGTTTAGGTCGTTCAGCAGAGAGGTGTTGTTGTCACAGGTCTGTGGCTTGGGTTTGTAGTCCGTGATGGTCTGGATATCACGCCACAGGCTCTGCGTGTCTCTGCTGTCCTTGAAGTGTCTGGTTACTTTAAGTGAGTAGCTGTGTTTAGCTTTCCTGATGCCACGGGACAGGTTGGCCCTCGCTGTTCTCAGGCCGACTGCATCCCCAGCTCTGAAGGCGATGTTCCTGGCCCTCAGTAGCCCGTGTACCTCTCCTGTTAGCCATGGCTTCTGGTTAGCCCGAGTGGTGATGGTTCTGGTGGTGGTGACATCATCAATGCATTTGCCGATGTATTAGGTAACGGTGTCAGAGTACTCCTCAATGTCTGTGTGGTTGTTGTAGGTGGCGGCCTGCTTAAACATCTCCCAGTCTGTGGTTTCAAAGCAGTCCTGAAGTGCAGCAGAAGCCCCCTCTGGCCACACACATACCTGCTTCAGAACTGGTTTGGTGACTTTAACCCTGGGTCTGTAAACTGGCATTAGCATTACACTGATGTGGTCAGAGTGGCCAATCTGGGGGCGGGGTGACGCCTTGTAAGCACCTTTAACAGATGTGTAAATCATGTCTAAGGTGTTACCTTCTCTTGTGGGGAAGTTCACGTGTTGTTGGAAGTGGGGTAAAACCGTCTTGAGATTTGCATGGTTAAAATCCCCCGCGATGATGAAAAATCCGTCTGGGTAGGCTGTCTGTTGCTCACTGATGGCGTTGTAAAGTTCCCAAAGTGCATCGACTCTATCCACGTTGTTGTTAGTGGGGGGGATATACACAACGACGAGCAGGGTCGCTAGATAGAAAGGACGGCACTTTACGATCATAAACTCCGCCAGCGGTGAACAGTGTTTACATACCACAGCTGCATCCCAACACCAAGCATCCCTGATGTAGACACAGACTCCACCACCTTTCTTCTTTCCTCCTTTAATAAGGATTCTGTCCGAACGGTAGCATGTGAATTGTTCAAGCTGAACGGCGGAGTCCGGGATGCGTTCGTTCAGCCATGTCTCTGTGAATATGTACGCACAGCCTAACGTCGCGATGCGCAGCTCTCATCAGCTCTATGTGGTCCATTTTATTGTCCAAAGATCTTACATTTGCCAGTAAAAGAGTCGGAAGAGCGGTCCTGTAGAGCATTTTAGCGAGCCTCGCTTTTATGCCTCCACGTTTACCTCTCTTTTGTTTTCGCTCGCACCGTTTGCGTTTATGTCTCCTCTCCAGGGGGTAAACTGGCTCGCGAAGTAATCCCAAAGTTTGAAGCTGTTGTTTTAGGGATTCCGGTAATAAATCCACAGAAATGCCATTACTGTTTGAGTCCAGTAGAAACTTGCGGCTGTAATTGAGTTTTTCCATAGTAAGAAAAACGGGAAAAGTCAAAAGAAAGAAAGTAAGAAAAAAGTGAAAACACCGTTCTATAGGGAGAGCGAGGGGCCGCTGCGACTGCTCGTGCCGCCAGTCAGTCAAAGACTTATTCTACAGCTACTGTACATTCAAATAAATACAAGGGGGAATGCAACTGACAATGTCTTCACATTTTCACCTACTGTAAAGTATTGAGCCCCTCATTAACACCCTAGTTATTTGTACCTACAGCAATTGACCATCTTAATACGCAACACATTCTCCACAATTGTAATTATTGTTATGCACTATAGGGCATTCAATCAGAATTCAAAAGAGGCAGAGGCCTGAGAAATTGTCCTCAAGCAAAGCACGTCAAGAAGTGCCAGAATTCCATAACTATGAGAACAGCATATGCATTATAAATGTTAGAGTAGATTCCTATAACTTTAATCACTCATGATAAATGGATATTTTTGTTAGGTAAAAATATAAATTTGACTTTAGGAATTGATTTACAATGATTTTTTTGAATACAGTTCCTAGTTTGGACTTTTTAAACATTTGTTTTCCTAAGATTTGAAATAGACAAGCAGGAAGAAAGCCTTAGATTGATGTTCTGGGCGAGTCGTTTTCCATTCTTTTACCCAAGTTTACAATTAAACTGCTGTTTTCCAGGTTTCCTGATGCCCAGCCCCCAGTACATTCACATGCCGGCTGCTTCAAACATTTTGAGTAATGCTTACCCAAGATATCAGTACTGAAGTACAATAACCATGCTTCATTCTTTCGTTAGGTAAAAACGTAACTTCAATTTTGGATTTGATTAGGATTATGTTTTACATTTAAATAGTAGATTGAGTATCTTGCATTTAATTTTCGAGACCCTCAGCGAGACAAAGTGTCTGCAGATGCAGAATTGCGCTAAGAAAGACCCGAACCTTGAAAGCAAACCTGCAAACAGAATACAAGTTTCTACAAATACATCAAACATTGATGACGTTTGCCATGTGCCTTTTCATTTAAAGTTTCTCAATTTCCTTATCTGACATAATGATTGATTCTGTGATTGATTCAACAGAACATAATGCTTTCTCAATTAAATGTACTGTAACAGATGTGTAGGCTACACAAAACAGTATTTGTTATTTCAGCCATTAAAACGTGTTTGGCCTGTATTTTTAATTTACCTGCCGCCTTGACCAGTGAATCAAAAAGTGAATTTGGGACTCTGTCAGTAATATGGTGAGTGTCAGCAGCTGTAGAGCAGAGGTGGTTGGCTGTAACAAGCAGGCGTTACCACGGTAACTGCAAAGAAGCAGGTTTGTAGGGACAACCCAAGATGAGTTAAAACTTAATTAAGCAAAAGTATGATTTATTCGATTAATCGATTAATCGACAGGATATTCGATAGAATACTCGATTACAAAAATATTCGATAGCTGCAGCTCTAATGTTTAATGTGATGAAGAAAGTCATAGAATATAATTAATAAGCAGCTGGGATTCATTAATACACATCTGAGGGGGACATCCCGGGATTAGTCTATGGAAATGCCGAAAAAATGCACGCCGTAACGAGACGAACCAAGCCGGACCGCTCGGTGGAAACGAGACTTTGGTCGTATTTGCTGATAATGTAGGTGGTATTTTCTTTCCTCTTGTAGCCCTCTATACAACATTGAAACTATTTTAACCTGGACTCCCCTCTATAAGCATTTAAAAAAATTAAAAGGATTATTTTAAAACCCTTTTTGAGTCTCCATCTTCAAACTATTGTGGTGTATTTGAAGAAATCTAAATTTAGACCAATAGAGCCTTTACAATGTTTGAACATTTCTTAATGTTTCTGAAGTACACTAATACGAGAGGCCTTGTTTTCCCCCCCATTTCTTATACGCAACACCCAGTTTGTTACCTCCAGATTGGATTACTGTAATTCTCATTGTGTGTGTGGCCTCCACGTGCCTGTATGACCTCCCTACAATGTCTGGGCATGCTCCTGATGAGGTGGCAGATGTCTCCTGAGGGATCTCCTCCCAGACCTCAACTAAAGCAACCGCCAACCTCTGGACAGTCTGTGCTGCATTGTGGTGTTGGTGGGTGGAGCAACATGATGTCCCAGATGTGCTCAATTGGAATCAGGTCTGGGGAATGGGCGAGCCAGTCCATAGCATCAATGTCTTCATCTTGCAGGAACTGCTGACACACTCCAGCCACATGAGGTCTAGCATTGTCTTGCATTAGGAGGCCTAGGGCCAACTGCACTAGCATATTGTAGAACTTTCCAGTAATGGCCAGCGTCCAGCGTTAATTTTGTTCAAACAATACTATCTGTAATATTTTCCGTGAAGGAGCATGCAAAGTTTGCTGTAAAGTGCAGAATCTCAGTTGTTTACGTCATGAGCGGTTGCATAGTTTCAGTTTTGTTTTACATGTGAGAGTGATCATGGTCAGGACAGGTACACCTTGTCGGTGAGTAACTGCTAAAACCCTAATATGAGAGGATAATACTGTATTTGATATTTAAGTTCAGTAGGTAATTCTTAGTTTATGTGAATGTTTACAACCTGCTTCTTGGATGGTCTTCTACTGTTAGCGTACGATAGCCTACATGCTACAAAACTACAAGGAGTGTAACTGCAGCAGGCAGGCTAACGAGTGGATGCTAACGTGTACAAAGTTGCAATCAATAAAACTTGAAGATAAGCCGAGTTGTTCCCCAAGTACTTTCCTGACAAACCCTTCCAGAGGGGAGTTTACTAAGCAGAGGAGGTAGCTTAATGAAGATCTGGACACATGGTCTGACAAGGGGTCTAAGGATCTCATCTCAGTACCTAATGGCAGTCAGGCTACCTCTAGCGAGCACATGGAGGGCTGTGCGGCCCCCCAAAGAAATGCCACCGCACAACATTACTGACCCACCATTATTCTGGACGATGTTGCAGGCAGCAGAACGTTCTCCACAACGTCTCCATACTCTTGTCACATGTCCTCAGTGTGAACCTGCTTTCATCTGTGAAGAGCACAGGGCGCCAGTGGCGAATTTGCCAATCTTGGTGTTCTCTGGCAAATGCCAAACGTCTTGCACGTTGTTGGGCTGTAAGCACAACCCCCGCCTGTGGACGTCGGGCCCTCATACTACCCTCATGGAGTCTGTTTCTGACCATTTGAGCAGACGCATGCACATTTGTGGCCTGCTGGAGGTCATTTTGCAGGGCTCTGGCAGAGCTCCTCTTGTTCCTCCTTGCATCTCTCCTGATGTACTGGCCTGTCTCCAGGTAGCACGTCCATGCTCTGGACACTACGCTGACAGACACAGCAAACACAGCAGATCTAAGCTGCCGATAGCTGCGTGAGCTACGTAATAGCGTGATATTATGCAGCGTGACACAGTAGTCTACCCCACTAATAAATTCAACAAAGAAAAATGCGACACAGTAAACAAGCACCAACATCCAGCAATTTATCTACTTTGTCATTGCAGTGTTTTACTCTATATGCATTTAGCAGTGACGATGCGCAAACCCGGAACAAAATGTCAACATCTCTTAAGGTTTTGTTAACCACAGACCCGTTCAAAATCCCCATTGACTTTTAGAGTTAGGAACCCTCGGCGCTAAAATGCAAACTCACTTCCGGGTTTAGGGACTCATTCCTGTCCATTTATACAAAAATGATGGGAGAGACATGCAACATGAAAAAAGGAAATATCCAGTTTAGAATGTAGTGTTGGTGAGAAGAGTATTAGAAGCAATATTAAAATTATTTAGAATGCAGAGGCTGTGAATGTTCAGTAATATTAGTTTAATCATGGTGTTTTTCTTTGAATTATTATTGAATAGAAATAGTTGCTTCATTAATTGGTGTAACTTATACAAAGCCATCTCTGGTAGGCTATTTAGAGCTGGGCAATTTTGTCTCATAATAGAATTAACAATAGGCATGGATTTATTTTACTTGGCAATAAGCTACTGCTCTCTTGAAAATGTGTGCTTGACCTGTGCCTGCCAAATCACACAATATCTTCTGAAAAGCTAACCTGTGGTTAAAATGGGTTTGCCTTCAGATCACCCTGCTCATCACTTAAATGAGCTTGAAAAGCTTTTTGGTTCGCAATTACAGACAAACCAGAAAATGCATACAATTGCACCAGTCCGAGACAAACTGCTAGGCTATCCAAGCAAAAAACTTGAGGTCATATGCAGGGCTTTAAATTTACTTTTTTGATAAGCAGCCAACATGGCTTGTAGATTTTTAAAGTTACCAGTCAACCAGATTTTCTACCAACCAAGGGTTCGTTTAAAGCTGCCTTTTGTGTAGACCTGGCAATCCTTACTGTACAAGGTATTGAAGTAAATTTTTTGGTCGAACACCAGCTACTGACAGCCATTTAAAATTAAAGTCAGTCATTTTCTTCTTCTGTTCCCTTCCTCATTCATCTCTAGAAGTCTCCCACCAATAAATTTTTAAACCAGAAATGTCTTTCTCTACATTCTGATTCATTTATGCACAATTCGAAAGATTTGTTGAAATCTAAATCTAATTAAGTGCACGTGTACATTGTGTACATTTTTATAAAGTGATGCATTCAATTGAAAACATGTAGACTTCTGTTCTTGAGGGTTTTTTTTATGATCAACAAGTTTTATGCATAGGACATTGTTGATTGACAGACACACAGTCTCCATGGTTACTGACTCTCACCTGCCTGCTGCACACTGAACGAGAAGAATAGCTGACTGAAAACACATCAAGTGGCTTGCAAAGAAAACAATCTAGCCAATGGAAATAAGTAAATGTAAGCTGCCGTCTGTGCAGGAAAATATATAAAGCTGCGGTCCGGACCTAGCAGCTCTCCGTTTTTTAATGGCGGACTCTTGACGTTAACGTCTTTTTTCAAAGAGTTTGTTGTGCTGTCAACCAAAGTGCAAACCTTAACTGTGCAGATAACTGTTTCTCAAGCACCGTCGGTTTGAAAAAAATCTAACAAACAGTTGCATATTACCGGGATGGAGTTCTTTCTACGGACTAAATCTTAAGTTTCATTGTTAGCGGAGTAGCAAAAGGGGAGGGGGAGATGTTTCTGTGTGGCAGAATGCTGAATGAGTCAGTCTGTAACGCTTTTGGTTTGGCACACAAGGCACTAGAGCGCTATCTCTTTCTCTGATTGGTTGAAAACCCTCGCTGTACTGTTGCAGTTATATAGTCTATGTTTGTAACGAGCTCAGAATAATAGTGGACATTTCTCCGCATCTCAAAACTCAACAGAAACGTGCACAGTTTTTGTGTAGTTAAGAGAGGCAAATCGTACACGTATTTTGAGTACAAGTTTTTGTGTTTGGACCATACATTTGGACTCAAGACCCTCAGAGAGACTTTTTCTAATGATATAGCTGCCCTTAATGGCATTAGCATGGTAGCAGCACAACCATTAGGAATCTTTTATTTGATGAAGATACAGTATATCCTTTAACTCTCACGTTAAACAAATTTCAAGGACAGCATATTTATAGCTTCATAATATCTCTAAAATCAGGCAGATGCTGTTGCAAAATGATGCAGAAAAACTACAGTAGTTAAAGAGCATATTGCAGGTTAAAAAAAAGTTGAAATTAACACCTCATGTTGTCTGATAAGGGCTGTAGAATAAGTACATCAATTTTCTGTATGTTCTTCAACACATAAGTGCTCTAATTTAGAGGAGAAAGTGGCTGTTTTTAGCGTAGCCGTTTAGAACTCGCTTTTTTTTTTTCAACAACGCGTCATATGACGTAACATAAGGGAGTCGCGTTCTGTTACTCTGCTTTGATCGGCTTTATGCGTACATGTATGAATGAATGAATGAAGCCTTTATTGCCCCTGGGGGAACTTGTCTTGCACCGAGAGCATAAAACACTTTTCAAACAAACATTTAGAAGGCAGCACAAAAGAATTAAAGCACAAAAAACACGCTAAAACATCACATGATTAAAGAGGTGTAATGATACGTGGTAGTGAGTGAGAATAGACAGGATGCCTCCCTGCAATAGTTTGTAATTTGCACGGCGCACATTCGGGTGCATCGTGTAAGTGGCTTGATTATTCATAGTGTGTTTTGGTGAATTATTCCCACTATCTCAGAAACGATCGAACAGACACGTTGAATATTTCGGCATCAGGCGCAAAAGCGTTTCCATATTAATGATTTAAATCTCTGGGTGTTTAACATACATTATATACGCAGACAAACATTTAATGATTTGATCTGCTGGAATCCTCTGTTATATTCTCTAGTTTGTGCGTAATAGACACCGGACAGACTGTATTAATATATGTAGTCATACGATTTATTATAAATCCAACTCTGTTGCAAGAGAGCGTACGTGCGTGTCCGTGTGTGTATTTGTGTGCGCGCGCAGTGGGGAAAGACGGAACGCGCAGTTTGGAAACAAACTGAAACACAAGCTTTACGTCTGTCGGTCCTCTATCCCATTAAAATTGTAAATTTTTTGTAGTAGCCTAATATATGTGCAAAAGCACACATTAAACTGTGGAGTGTGTGTGCTGTTGCGCATGTTTGTGTGGATTACGTTCAGTGGACGTGCGTTGTGAACTCACGTCAGGAGCATCCTGCACAGTATTTTCTATAACAACGTGAGCACCGGGCTGCATTAGGAATAAACAATAAAGACATAGTGCTGCATTAGCACAGGCCGTGTAATCGGGTTTTATGTCTCTCTCTCTCTCTCTCTCACGCACAGCACGGCACCATAATACGTTGTACAGATTTGCCGTTTTTACGAGCAACTCCCATACAATGTAAAGGTGAATGATCGGCACTTGCACCTTCTACAAATATTTTTTTTTTTTTTTTAAGATTTTATTTTTGCCTTTTTTTATGCCTTTTTATGCCTTTATTATAGAGGGAGGAAAGTGGATAGAGTCGGAAGGGGGGAGAGAGTGGGGAGAGACATGCGGGAAATGGGCCACAGGCCGGACGCGAACCCGGGCCGCCCGCGCGTGAGGACTGAGCCTCAATACGTGGGATCGCGCGCACTGCCGCTGCGCCACCGGCGACCCCAGAACTACAACTTTTATTGGGGGTGTCTTGCTAATTGCCTATAATTTCCACCTGTTGTCTATTCCATTTGCACAACAGCAATTGATTGTCAATCAGTGTTGCCTCTTAAGTGGACAGTTTGATTTCACAGAAGTGTGTGTTGTTTAAGTGTTCCCTTTATTTTTTTGAGCAATGTAGCTTTTGAGAAGCTGCTCTCACTCCGGACAGCGGGACAAGTAGGCATCGTTCACCCGATACCTGAGGAGCTAAGGCGGCGGTACAGAGGCTTTAGAGCCGGCGCTAAGCTAAAGGCTAGGCTAGCGGCTAAGCGATGGAGGTACAAGCCCTCGGTTCCGGTGATAGTTATGGGGAACGTAAACCATCTAACCAACAAGACAGACGAGTTGGCTGCTCTCGTGAGGAACAACCGGACATTTAGAGAGTGCAGTTTAATGTGCCTCACAGAAACCTGGCTGACTCAAAACACCCCGGACGCTAACGTGGATCTACCGGGCTTCACTACAGTGAGAGCGGACAGAGACACGAAACGCAGCGGCAAATGGAAAGGAGGAGGACTCGTGCTGTTTATTAACACCAGATGGTGCCACCATGGACATGTTACTGTGAAGGAGGCAACGTGCAGCAAAGACATCGAGCTGCTGGCGGTAGGTCTCCGTCCTTACTACATGCCCAGGGGGTTCTCCCACGCCATTGTTGTTTGTGTTTACATTCCTCCGCGAGCACACGTCGAGACTGCGTGTGACGTCATCCACTCGAACATCTCGAGATTACAAACACTGCACCCTGATGCTTTCATTGCCATCTCAGGGGACTTTAACCACGTTACATTGAACTCTACACTACCGGACTTTCACCAGTTTGTAAGCTGTCCCACCAGGAAGAACAGGACAATAGACCTCCTGTATGCAAACTTGAAGGACGCCTACACTGCCACCCCCTTACCACCTCTGGGGAAGTCCGATCACAACCTGGTCCTACTCAAGCCACAGTACAAGACTAAGATCCAGAGACAACCTGTAACAACACCCACCTTCAGAAAGTGGTCTCCTGAGGCAGAGGAGGCTCTCAGAGACTGTTTTGAGACCACTGACTGGAGTGCCCTGCAAGAGACTCATGGTGATGACATTGAGGGGGTCACACACTGCACGACTGACTACATGAACTTCTGTATGGACGTTGTGGCTCCCACTTAAACTGTGCGCTGCTTCCCGAACAACAAGCCCTGGATCACCAGCGATGTCAAGGAGATCCTCAACAGGAAGAAAAGGGCATTCAAGGGAGGGAGACCAGGCAGAGCTGAAGCGTGTGCAGGGGGAACTCAAGGTCAGACTCCGAGAGGCAAAGGAGGAGTACCGAAGGAAGGTAGAGCAGAAGCTGCAGAAGAACAACATGAGGGAGGTCTGGGAGGGCATGAAAACCATCACAGGCTGCAAGAAGAAAATCAACAACGCAGAAGACGGCGACCCTGAGAGAGCAAACCAGCTCAACTTGTTTTTTAACAGGGTTGACTGCCCCGTCGCTGCAGCCAGTGCCTGTCCCCCCAGCATCTCTCTACACACCCCCTCCCTCCCTCTCACTCCTCCCAACACTTCCACCAGGACAAACACAATCTCCAGAGACAATCCATCCCCCCTCCCCCCCACCATCACCAGAGACCAGGTGAGCAAGGAGCTGAAGAGACTCCCAGGAAGGCAGCAGGCCCGGACAAGGTGTGTCCCAGGATGCTAAAGGCCTGCTCTGCTGACCTGGGGGAGCCACTTCAGCACGTCTTCAACATGAGCCTGCGGCTTGGGAAGGTTCCTGTGCTCTGGAAGACCTTGTGCCTCACCCCGGTCCCCAAGAAGAAAAACCCCAGTGAGCCAGGCGACTTCAGACCAATCGCTCTGACATCAGCGTTATGAAGACCTTTGAATGGCTGCTGCTCCAACACCTCAGACCCCAGGTCCAACACGCACAAGATCCCCTGCAGTTTGCATACCAGGCAAAGGTGGCCGTGGACGATGCCATCCTCTATCTTCTACACAGGGCTTACTCTCATCTGGACAAAGGGAGCAGCGTGATGAGAATCATGTTCTTTGATTTCTCAAGCGCTTTCGACACTATCCATCCCCTCCTACTGAGACAAGCTGACCGAGATGAGGGTGGACTCGCACCTGTTGAGGTGGATTACGGACTACCTCACAGAGAGACCACAGTATGTCAGACTGAAGGACTGCACATCTGACACTGTGGTCAGCAGCACCGGAGCACCACAGGGGACTGTGCTTTACCCCGTCCTGTTCACCCTGTACACCTCTGACTTCCAGTATAACTCTGAGCTCTGCCACATGCAGAAATACTCGGATGACACTGCGATAGTTGGTTGTATCAGGGATGGACAGGAGGAGGAGTACAGGAGCCTGATCGAGGACTTTGTGACGTGGTGCAGTGCCAAACATCTGCAGCTAAACACCTCCAAGACCAAAGAGATGGTGGTGGACTTCCGAAGGAACAAACCACATCAAGAACCTGTTTCCATCAGGGGGGTCGATGTGGAGGTGGTCAGGACCTACGGGTATCTGGGGTTGCAACTGGATGACAAGCTGGACTGGTCGCCTAACATGGACACTACCTGCAGGAAGGGACAGAGTCGTCTGTAATTCCTGATAAGGCTGTGGTCCTTCAACATCTGCAAAAAGCTGCTGCAGATGTTCTACCAGTCTGTGGTGTCCAGTGTCCTCTTCTACGCCGTGGTGTGCTGGGGAGGAAGCTGCAAGAAGAGGGACGCAGCATGCCTGGACAGACTGGTGAGGAGGGCCGGCTCTGTGGTGGGTACAGAGCTGGACTCACTGGTGACAGTGGTAGAGAGGAGGACTCTGGACAAAATGCTCTCCATCATGGACAACACACACCACCCTCTGCACAGCACCTTCACCGGGCAGAGGAGCATCTTCAGTGACAGACTGCTGTCACAGTCGTGCTTCACAGACAGAAGAACTCTTTTGTCCCCGTGGCCATAAGACTGTACAAAACTTCACTGTCACTGCAGGGAAGAAGCACACGGTGAACCCAGGACTAATTTTTTACTTTTTTTCTCTCACTCCTCATCTGCGCTGCTGACCTCAGAGTCAGCCTCCAGTTGGACACTTTAATGTATATTGATAGTCACCTTACTGAGCACTGGTAACTTTAATGATAATCACCCTAATCATGTCTGGTTTCATCCTACTGTTGTGTTATGCTACATCTATAATGGTTGACATGATCACCCTAACTAGGTCAAGTTTCACTCTATTGTCTTTGACACTTCTGCTAATCTGCTCCTCAATAGTTGGGTACTTTAATGACAATCACCCTAATCACTCCTGGTTTCACTCCTTCACTTTAAATGCCCAGTCTGCACCCCTGCATTGACTGTTTAATGACTCACACCTCTGGCACTACCTCAAACACCACTGTATATGCACATGTAACTAGTTTTTAGAAGGTCAGAACTTTGTTTCTAAGGCTCTTTAACTGTTTACAGGTCTCTTTTAATCAGCACGTTTTTCTCTCCTTCACAGGTTATGTACATTATGCTATATAAGTTCAAGTCTAATGCTAATGTTAACTGCTCAGGTTTAACCTGTAATTATGTTTACTCTTAGTCCCTCAGGATCAATAAAGTATCTATCTATCTATCTATCTATCTATCTATCTATCTATCTATTAAGCACATTTTATTTAGCTGCAGCTACCTGCTCCTCTCTCTGCTGCACGCTGAGTCTGACACGCCTACAGACACTTCAGCGCTAATGCACACACATACACACAGAGACGCACACACGAGCACAGCACGTTTAAACTTTTAATGCATCAGCACACATTTGATCCATGATCAGTATGAACCGAGTCACGAACATGTGATCCGGTCAAACGGTCGACTTTTCTCCATTCACTCTCACCGTGTCTACAGCTAACTTAATAATAGAAACGTCCTCTCACAGTCGCTGTAGTCTCAGTCTCCACTCAGACTCTGTGAAACAGCACTGAGTTATAAACACTGCAGGTAGTGCACGCTTAATGCACACAGATGCAAACTAATAATGAACAGACTAATTATAATAGGGTCTAATGTCGTGAAAGATAAATCAAGAGAGAACTTGTTTTGTGGAATAATGTATTCTCTAATGGATTTTAGCTTTTAGTCCGTAATGTTATAATGTTCAGAGGGGAGCAGCGGGGTCTGGGAACTACCTATTTAATAAATAAGGGCAAATATATTTTTAAATTTCTCAAATTTCATGATCTGATAAAATTATTGACTCTGAAATCTGTGATTGACAGAACATAATGCTTTCTCAATTAAATGTACAGCAACAGATGTGTAGGCGAGACAAAAACGGGAAACGTTTTATTCTGTATTTTTCCACCTACTTGCCAACTTGGCCGGTGAGTAAAAAAGTTCATTTGGGATCCTGTCAGTGGTGTGCGTCAGCAGCTATAGAGCAGAAGTGGTTGGTTGCAACAAGTGGGCATTACCATGGTAGCTGCTAAGACTACAAGCAAGTTTGTAGCCCCGCTCATCCAAACAAGTTTGAGAGCCAAAGAGAGTACGAGGTGCATAGCTGTTTTCATTGAAAATTAAAGGAATCTTTTTTACATTTTTAAAAAATAATTGTATCGTGAATCGTTACATCTCTAGTGATAACATTATCGCTCATCACATATTTTGTTCATATCGTGCAAACCTACTGTCAAATATTGTCTATGATTGCTGGTGTGCTTGCTTTCATGAGCTTTCATTTCAAGTAATTACCTTATTAAGGCCAGTGAAGCAAAACATACATCTTTTTTTCTATTTAAGAGTAATTGAGTTTCAAATGTTTATGTCGTTAAGGTTGTTGCATTAAACTGAAAACAAAAAAAGCTGCAAGCTGTCTTATACAAGAGGAAAAATAGGAAAAAGGCCATCAGTGAAAAAAAGAAAAGTAAATATTACATGAATGATCAATCTTACCTGTCCTCTCATAACAGACATCTGTCTCTCAAACATTGTTTTGTCAAAACCTTTATCGTCCTAAAGAGAAAACAAAATATGTAAGTCAGCAGGTTTTCTATGGTCTAAAATAGTGTAACTTTGCATTCATTTAAATATGTCACTAATCAAGTTTTTCACTTTAGAAGAAGATGATAAATGAGATTCCTTCCTGTAGAGAAACATAATCAATTTTAACCTGTATAACCACAGAGAATGTAATAAAAATTATGCGGTGGCTCTTACCTTGAACATTTCATAGAGATCCTCACAGAGGTCCTGAACAAAGTTCATGTCAGACAGACGTGACAGCACTAAGTCTCTGGTCTCCTGGGAGAAAGCCACCTTAGCCTGGGGAAGCCAAGCCCAGTGGAACGGGTCTGATGGAAAGTGGCAAAACAACAGTGGAATTTTGTGAAGCACGTTTTCGCTTAAAAAATTGCCATGTCTTTCTTTGAGCTTAAAAAACAATTGAACAATCCCATACCCAGGTCTGTAGCATGAATACGAAGCTACAGCCAAACAAGCAGGGAGACGGAAGCATAATTGGTTCATAAGACTTGTACAGAGTGCAGACATTGGTCAACGTTTTTATGAGTTGCTACAGATGACGGATTTTCTTAGTTTCTTTTCAGAGCACATGAATTATTAATGTCTGTCAGGATCTAAAGACAATTTCAAACAAAATCTTAAAAAGTGCATATGGAAAGAATGAACAACCGCGCCTAATTATTTTATTGTAAAAATCATTGCTTTGTTCATGTGAATGTAATTATTAATCTTTGTATATCATGAAACAGTAAGTTGTTAAGGACCTGCAGATGCTTAATAAAACACATCATGAACTTCAGACAAGGTTTAAATTTGTAACTGTAGGTGGCAAATTGGCTGGATAGCACCTTCTCCAAAAAAAAAAAAAAAAAAAAAAGGTTAAATAAAATGTCAATTTCTGAAATACAATACAATGTTGATGGTTTTAAAATGGTTAAATATAAAGCTTTAACACTTCAACAAACTTGACTTAAAAGCAATGGTTTTGGCAATCCCTATATAAGATGTAGAATTTCACCATTAGTGATACATCTGCAAATTCCACGAGCTTCTATTAAGACAGAGAGAAAGACGTAAACAGTGTTAAACAGGCCCTTACAGCTTTGCTACTTTAAGTTTTGTTACAGTAGTAGGATGCACCAAGTTTGACACAGAACAGTCAATTATTATGCATTGAATTACTGCATATCTAGTATTGAGAATACTGTGTAAATTTGACATTATTCTGATTATGTTTGACATATAAATCTAACTTCTTGCCACTAGGTGGTGCTATGACACTGCGCCAAGATAAACATTTAGATGTGGCAAGTCTAGAATTCATATGAAGACTTTAGAGATAATTGGCCACTGTGGGGTAGAGTCACAATTACTTCTGTTTTTTTAGTGAAACATTATTATTTTCCATGCAACCATGGACACTACCTTTAATAAAAATGATGTCCTTACATTACAGTATAGACAAGTTCTTAAGGCTGTTCTGGCTACAATTTAGTTGGATATGTCAAACGAATAAGAAAAGTACCGTAAATTCCAGACTATAAGCCGCAAATTTTTTTGTCACGTTTTGAACACTGCAGCTTTTACAAGGATGCGGCTTATTTATGGATTTTTGTTGGGGGATAATGAGCTTCTGCCGCAAAAACATTTGACCTCGTCGCGTTGGATCTTAATATCAGTCATTTTGCGCTTCATGCACGCAGCCCCATCATGGAAAACGCACGAAGAAATGCATATGATGCAGCTTTCAAGTTAACGGCGATCGACCTGGCTGTCAAAGAAAATAATAGAGCTACTGCACGTAAAGTTGACACTGACAGCGACAACGAAAAAGAGACTGAGGAAGTGAGTAATGAAGTCATTCTGAGGACTTTTTCTTGTGAAATGTATTACGGTAATCTTTCTCATCAGCCGTGTTACAGACACTGTTCGAGATTTCCAGTAGGCTTCGTATTTGCGGATGTTATCGGTAACCTACGTATTTAATTAAAAGTTAAAACAATGTTTTTGTGTTACGTCTTTCTGTGTAAATAGCTCTGTGACACCTGCGGCTTATAATCAAGTGCGGCTTATATATGTACAAATACATTTATTTACTTATTTTTAGCCGTTGCAGTTTATATCCAGGTGCACTCAATAGTCCGGAATCTACGGTAGTTTAAACAGCCCCTTAAAAGTTAAAAAGGGTGCCATGGCACTACTTTTCCCAGACCCATAGAAAGTCTGGAAAGTGTTATGGGAGTTTTGGAATATTATGGAATCCTTGGATTTTTTGTGTTGTTTTCTGGTGAGTTGCTGTGGCCATATGACATTTTCTCGTAAGAATTACAAGTAATCAGTACACGATAAACGTCAGTTTAAAAATGTTTTAACCAAATTTGTTAAGAACAACAAGTCTACTGTGACAGCTTGTATAAAAGACCAAGCAAAATTGAAATGGTGTAATGGAGAAAATGTGACCAACATACAAGCTCTCCATTCATCCGGGTGTTTAAAGGGAAAAGCCAGGCCATTGTCAATTGCTGCAATCTTGATACAAGACTCTGAACTTATCTCTGGCCAATCTGTATCCTACAGAGAAAGATAAGAGAAGGAAAAGGGTCAGAAAGGTTTTCATCAAGTATGTCTTTGGTAAAAGCTGTGCATTACACTGTAAATGCATTATGTAGTATGGCCCAAGTTTAATGAGACTATTTATTTTGTGAAGGCACCTTAAGAGTAAATCGATGAAAGTTTACCTTTTCATCTTGTCCTCTTTCTCCTGGCTTCACATACTTGATCAACCAGTTATCATTTCCTCGATCTGAGGAGAAAATAAGAGAAAACAAGATTTTATCAAAACAAAGTAAAATCTGGAATATAAATTGCTCATACACTGCTCAAAAAAATAAAGGGAACACTTAAACAACACAATGTAATTCCAAATCAATCACACTTCTGTGAAATCAAACTGTCCACTTAGGAGGCAACACTGATTGACAATCAATTGCTGTTGTGCAAATGGAATAGACAACAGGTGGAAATTATAGGCAATTAGCAAGACACCCCCAATAAAAGTTGTAGTTCTGGGGTCGCCGGTGGCGCAGCGGCGGTGCGCGCGGTCCCATGTATTGAGGCTCAGTCCTCGCGCGCGGGCGGCCCGGGTTTGCGTCCGGCCTGTGGCCCATTTCCCGCATGTCTCTCCCCACTCTCTCCCCCTTTCCGACTCTATCCACCTTCCTCCCTCTATAATAAAAGGCATAGAAACGCCAAAAATAAATCTTTAATTTAAAAAAAAAAAAAAAAGTGTAGTTCTGCAGGTGATGACCTGAGACCATTTCTCAGCTCCAATGATTTCTGGCTGATGTTTTCGTCCCTTTTTGCTAGCGGTGCTTTCACTATTGTGGTAGCATGAGACGGAGTGCACAACCAACACAAGCGGCTCAGGTAGTGCAGCTCATCCAGGATGGCACATCAATGCGAGCTGTGGGAGGCAGGTTTGCTGTGTCTGTCAGCATAGTGTCCAGAGCATGGAGGCGCTACCAGGAGACAGGCCAGTACATCAGGAGACATGGAGGAGGCCCGTAGGAGGGCAACAACCCAGCAGCAGGACCGCTACCTCTGCCTTTGTGCAAGGAGGAACAGGAGGAGCTCTGCCAGAGCCCTGCAAAATGACCTCCAGCAGGCCACAAATGTGCATGTGTTTGCTCAAGCGGTCAGAAACAGACTCCATGAGGGGGGTATGAGGGCCCGACATCCACAAGTCGTGTTTGTGCTTACAGCCCAATACTGTGCAAGATGTTTGGCATTTATCAGAGAACACCAAGATTGGCAAATTCGCCACTGGTGCCCTGTGCTCTTCACAGCAGGTTCACACTGAGCACATGTGACAGACGTGACAGAGTCTGGAGATGCCGTGGAGAACTTTCCGCGGCCTGCAACATCCTCCAGAATTTAGTTTAGGTCTGGGAGGAGATCCCTCAGGAGACAATCCGCCACCATCTCAGGAACATGCCCAGGCATTATAGGGAGGCCACACACACACACACACACACACACACACACACACACACACAACTGAGCCTCATTTTGACTTGTTTTAAGGACATTACATCAAAGTTGGATTTGCCTGTAGTGTGTTTTTCCACTTTCATTTTGAGTGTTACTCCAAATCTAGACCTCCATTAGTTAATAAATTTGATTTCCATTGATCATTTTTGTGTGATTTTGTTGTCAGCACATTCAACTATGGAAATAACAAAGTAAGAATACTTCACTCGTCCAGATCTAAGATGTGTTGAGTGTTCCCTTTTTTTTTTTTAAGCAGTGTATATAAGATTAAGTGTTCTCTCCGATAATTGACGTTAACAAAAGGAGGCTGAAACTGGCCAGCAAACTTTCTCTCCTTGGCTCCTGACTGTTATATCTCATGTCTATTCATTGAAAATGTTTTGGTTGATGGATGTAGTAGTTCGTTTGTTTTTTCTACATGGTTATGGAATAAAGCAGTTTATATGTAGCTTATGTAGTAGCCAGTCCGACAGTCCTTTGTGGGCTGGTTTGGGTGACTGATACTTCCTTTTTTTTTTGGTTTTGTTAACTCGACCATCAGCTTATTTCTGTTGTGCCCTTTGTTGAAATAAAGAATTAATCAAGTTTCTTAAGTATGTACCACAACAGCTTGCAAGCAACAATAAATGGAGGTGAATTTTCAAACATGCTGCGTGCAGTGTACAATGTACCAGTGTATAGGATTCAGCCAACTTTTTAGATTAAAAAGTATGTATAAAAAGTGCGGCCTATCCACCAGATTTTATGGTAAATAGGACAGCGGTCAAACTTATTTGTAACAGTGAGGAATACAGATTTAACTTCAAACTCTGAAAAATTTGAAGTACTGTGTGCAAACTGGTAACTGTAAGTGCCCACAATGTAAAGTAAAATTAAACTGTCAGCATATACAAAACTGACTATTTGGTAGGAACAGGAACTTCTTAAGATTGTCTGAAGGCTTGTATTTCAGCATTGTTTTTTTATTTGTTATACTTACAAAAAATATAGACAAACCCTCACCTGTGTTTCTGATGACATAGTCCAACACTACCAATCGCTCAAACTGTGACTGGAGCTGTTTCCTGATATTCTCTGGCAGAGGTTCTGCCTCAAAGCGCCGCAGCCAATAGTCCGCTTCATGGTAACCCTCTACAAACAGCTGAAATGAGCCAACCTAAAAGAATGATGACACAACATAAAATGGGATATCACTTCAGATGTCAATGCTGTACCCTAAGTTGTTTTATCCCAACCCCCTTTTTTCACAACATCTTACATCTACAAATAGGGAGATCATGATGAGATGGCTCTCTCAGATGAGAAGAAAAAAGATCAAATTAATCCCAAGCCAAACTGTGCTCATGTTGGTCATCATGAATTACTTTGAGAGGCTGGTTTTACATTACATCAAAGCCAGCTTTTCTCAGACCTTCAAGCCACATTAGTTTGCTAATAGAGAAAACAGATCCACAAAGGACTCCACAGCCAAAGCTCTTCACACTGAACTGAGCCATCTGGAACACCAGAGGAGTTATGCAAGGTTACTTTTTATGGACTACAGCTCAGCCTTCAATACAATCATCCTGGACATTCTTGTTAAAGACAGTTTGACTTGAGCCACCACACTTATGGATTGACATTCTCACAAACCACCCCCAGACTGTGAAACTTGGAATGGAACTTTCCTCCTCCCACACACTTGCCAGCTAAGTTCATTACTGTACTTCCTCTACACATAACTGTAGCCCAGCCAACCCAAGTAACCCTATTGTCCGATTTGCCAACAACACAGCTGTGGTTGGACTATTGATGAGCTACAAACTATGGACATTAATGAGCATTGCATGTCTCTTTCTGTGTGGACAACATCATAACCTCCAAAACAGTCACAATCTCCCTCAAAAAAAAACATGGCCCTCACCTTCCTTGTGATAAAGGCCATGGAGAGGATCAAAAAACAAAACATCATCAGATCAACTGAATCCAAAATAGACCTTCTCCCATGTGTTTATCGTGCAGGTGGAGGCGTTGATGATGCAAAAATATTCATAATAAACATTGTCCACAAACACCTGGAGCAGCCCAACACCTCAGCCAGACTCCTGTTTTCAGAGTTCTCCCCTGCATTCAACACCCTGCAGCCCCACATCCTTGCTGACAAACTCTCAGCTGTTTGCTAAGATAATCCTCTGGATATTGGACTGACCAACAGATGACAGACAGTTCTGGTCAACAACACATCTCAACCGGCTCCCCTCAGGGCTGTGTGCTTTCACCTGTGCTCTTTATCCTTTACACTGATGACTGCAGAACTACACAGCCTGACTGTCATCTGGTTAAGTACGCTGACGACACAGTTCTCCTGTCAGGCCATCTCAGCACCACGGACAAGCTCTTCAGGATATTGTGGAGTGGTGTGACAGCAACCGTTTAGATTTGAACGTGAAGAGGACCAAAGACATGAGGGTGACCTTCTCTCAAAAGCAGAGGGAACCGTCTGCAGCAGCAAACACCATAATAAACAGAAAGCCTTTTGAAGTAGCAGAGAAGTACAAATACTTTGCGACTACTTTGCTGTCCCTGCTGCAGGACACAGAAGAGAAGAGCAACCTTTGTCCCCAAGGCTGTCCAGCTCCTTAACCTTGTCCCCCCCCAACCCCCACAAACAATCAAAAACAGCCACCCGCCCACGACTTAATGCTTTTTATTATGCTTATATTAGTCTCATGCACTACTTTACTTTATTCTGTTTGATATCAGTTCTCATATCTTACCCATCATTGCACTATGGTCACTTGATTCTTTCAGTACTCATCTTTTTTTATGTAACTCTAGTACATATTTAGTCTGTTGTTCTATTAGCTGCCATGCACCACAATCACTTTATCATTTAGTATCGACCTACTTGCACATCTCTAAATATGTGTGAGTGAGTGTGTGCGCACACACACACACACACACACACACACACACACACACACACACACACACACACACACACACACACACACACACACACACACACACACACACACACACACACACACACACACACACACACACACACACACACTTAGAGATGTGTAAGTATTACTGCACAATAGTGTTTACAGCTGATCAATTCTGCATATATGTCTGTTTACATCTTTAGTCCGATTACTGTCCACTTACACCTTATTTTTTGTATTTTAACTCTCAGGGGGTGGATGAGTTTGCTCTTATTAATGAGATCCTGAAAATAACTGCATGGTGTTCAGTGAACAACCTGGCACTGAACATACCAAAGCCCAAGAAAATAATCTTTGACTTCAAAAGGCTCAGCGCAGACCAAACCCGACATCAACAGTGTCAAGGTGGAGAGGGTCCCTCATCTCTGCTGACCTCTCCCTGACTGATAACACCACAAAAGTCACCAAGAAGGCACAGTCACAGTGACATGGAAGTAGCAGATGAAGCAACAGAGTATAACAATGCTATAATGAAAATATGTGCCTTTATATGAATACTACGTGTAGTTCAACAGAACCACAATATCAACAAACGAGCTGAGAACATACTGTCAACCAGAAAACATGATGCAGCCATTTGATTATGTGGCCGGAGGCAATTCAAACAAAATGCATCGACATTCCCACCCTCATCACATACACAGTCCATGCATCATCCTGGCTCACCTATTCCCCTATTTCTATAGTATTTCAGACCCTAAAAGCAGAATTTTTAACATTAAAAAGAGACTTTTCTTCATATTGTGCGCACACAAAACAGAAGGAGTAAGTTACTCTGAACCTGGAGAGTTAACAACCTCTGTTACCTTGGGTGGCAGGCCCACTCGATGGAAGCGTTTTCCCACCTTGGGGACAATCTCCAAGGCATACTTTTTTCCCCTGGATTTTGCTCTGTCAATGGCATTGTAGTGGAACGTCTCACTTGCGAGAAATACAACCTGATAATAAAGGAATGGTTTGTTTGTTTCATATCGCTATATTATGCAATTTATAGTGCAAAATATTTCAACAATCTACATTCACGTTTAAAGGGTGTCCTGAAAGTTCTACTATGAAACAGGAGTTCAAAGAATTTACATTTTAAGTTCACTGACATGTTGTAAATTTAAAAACTTGCATTAGAAAAAGATGTATATTACAGAGGCTAAATTCATGGTTTGTCCAACCTTATTATTTGGCCATACCTTTGTCTTTGGTACCACTCCAAGACCGAGCTTGGTGTCAACCAGTGATGCAGCAGCCTCTGAAAGGTAACCCTGATTAGGCAACAAGCAGCCTCGGCCAAAACAACAGGGACAGCACAGCTAATAAGAAAAGGAGACAATGAGGAAAAAAGTCAATATATAACTTCACTTTTTACTGTTACCAGTGCTGTGACTCGTATGTTTGAAGTCCTCTAAATGTGCACAAAAAAGACAAAATACTTTAAAATGGTATACCTTGTGAAAATATTTGGTCCATTTGGGGTTAAGGTGACCATAAGGTTCCTCTGACTTTGGTTTGAAAACACCAATAATTTTCTAAAGAAAGACGAGAAGCAAATTAACAAAAACTTTAAACATCGGAGTTATAGCTCTCAATACTGACCATCTATCTGACTCTCAACAAACTGTGAACACCTCTTCATTGTTTCATTACTCAGAGTAGCCACTTTGCAAACTCTTCAATTAAGTGTTTCTTGCCGCCTGTCAGTTTGGAAATAACTATGAGCTGCATATAACCGGGATGGAGTTGTTTTTACGAAATAATGTTTGTTTTAATGTTCTGATCCCGCTCGCTGCAGAGCTGAAGGGGAGGGAGAGACCCATCTGTGTGGAAACATGTACCGCAGTATAATAGAATTAACAAACTAGCCCGGTTCTATGATCCTCAACACATTCAAATCCTTAACAATCTAAGACTGTTATATCGCACACCACTAAGCCAGTTTAAAAGCCAATGTCAGTCAAAAGTCCTTAATCTCCTTCAATTTTTCAGGATCTTAAGCCCTTTTCATACTGTTTTTGCAAAAGTGCACTCCCACCCTGGATCAGATTATCACATCTGGCTCCTTTAATGCCTCTGTTGCTAACTAAGACGATACAGAGGAGGAATCACTTAATCCCCCAGTAATGCCTCTGTGACAATCATATTAAAAGTGAATCATCACAGGGGCTGAAATATTGCGCTGTGAAAAAGCAGTCTGAATAGGGCTTGTGTCACTTCTTAACTCCCTCCTTACCCCTTTAAGGTCTTTGACAAAGTAGCTCCCACTTGAACCCTGGGAAATTCTTTCTGGGAATACACCATTCTCAATGGCTTGTTCGGCCATTTGGATAGTATCTGCAAACTCTGGATCATCAGGGAAACGGTTGAAATCCCCACTGTTGGTACCTAGTGGAGGAAAAATATCTGTTTAACACTGTGATTTACTTTGTAGGAAAACAGACTGTGTTAAAATGGCTTTTATAACGCTTTACCATCTTAAGTCATTCAAAATATGGTGTTAAAAAGTTGTTTCAAACCTTTTTTACCAAGGAGTACATTAATTGTATCAAAGAAAAACTAAGCCCAACCCCCAGGAAAAAAGTATCATATCAACAAAGATTTTTACTATTAATAATCTTATCCGTTATCATTTTAACATTTGAAAATCCCAAAAGACTTTTTCTCCAGTTTTTCTGTTGTTCCAATTCTATGAAGCAGGATCAAGCAAAATCCTCGCTTATTTCAGGAGTTATATGAATCCTTACTGAGTTACCATGAATGTTCAACGGGTAAAAACAGACTACTAAAAGATCTTTCTGCCAGGTGAGTTTCCATGCTCACATCACTCATGTCACGTTAAAATAATATCTTAATAAAAAAGATCATAAAACTCAAGCTCAAACATTTGTTAAAAATTAATCATGAATAAAAACCTTAATTATATTGCAATAGGCACACATCTAATGCAACTACATGTGCAGAAATATTATATAAATAAAAGGTAAAACAATCATGATTTTACAAAAAGCCTGATAAATAATTCACATCCCACAAGGACCCACACTACTTTGTCTCTGATTGGCTCTTGAAACAAGACAGGCAGACAGACTAATATTGAGAGATGCCAATAAAGTATAAGCCTGCTCTACTGAAATGGAATGGATAATTTAATAAACAGAATGAAAGAAAAAACAATATTCTTCCTACCTCTATGGCATCTCCTTTATTATATTGAGAAATATTATGACAGTAAAATGGACATTTCATTTTAGTTACTGACCACTGTGGAATTTTAAGTTTTGTTTTACACAAACACACAAGCAAATAGGGCTTGTAAACAAAATAAATACTTTGTAGTTTGTCATCTGTTTCCAGTTGGTCTGCAACACTATTTTAAACATATTTCTGATATTATTGGAGACTACATATCATATATTCACACAGCACTCTGCAGTCCTGCTTGTATAGCCTTTCGACTTATCGGTTTTAAAGAAAACAGCCTCTTGTTGGGTAATATATTACAACACTTACACATTAAAGTATGCACAGACTCAATGTAAATGTGCACCACCTCCATTCAAACACTGCTGTACCTTTCCATAGAAATGCTTATGTGCAGCTGTAACATATTGGACAGGTGTCAGTTTAAACGAATACTTCACCCATTTGCATGAAGCTTTGTATCATTAGAAACATGATAGTGTTGAATGGTTGTGAATCCAGCCCTCATTTTGCCCTGAGACGAGAAAAATATGTTTTTCTTTGCCTGGAAGTTTTCTTCAAGTAATGCAATATGACGCTTTTTGCATCACATGAAGAAAACTTTCAAGCAAAGAAAAACACATTTTTCTCATCTCAGGGCAAAATGAGGGTTGGATTCACGACCATTCAACACTACTACTAAAAGAAAGATCAGCTGACTGAGGCTTCTCTCAAAACTTGGGTTCAGAAAAAAAATCCAACCACCATTGGTGTGAATGTGTGAATCACGCAGGAGTCGCAGGTTCCAGTTATAATGGTTTAATAAAAAATCGTGAAAGGGTGTACATACACAGGAATGTGTAAAATCTCTTGGCTGTGTATGTTTGTGTGTGTGGTTTCTGAAAGGAAATAAACGAGAGAAATAATCAAAGTGTTAAGCTAACGAATTCCTTTCAGTATAATAAACTAAATGACATTATATTCCAACATAACATACTTAACATAAATAATGTTGGAAAGGTGCACTAAACAATTCAATGAAGCAATCAAATAAGCAGAGGCTCATTACAAACTTGAAAACTCTCTACGTCAACTCACGTGATCATAAAGATCCATATAAACATCAAACATCAAGTGGCTAACTCTAACTTTCGATGATTTAGCATTGATTAACTTTTAAATATACTCACATTCAGTGGACGCACACAAAACGTGAAAAAGAACAAAGTAGCACCCTTTCTGTTACATTGTCAACCTTGCAACTAAACTTCAAACTCTCCGGTCTCTCTCCGTCAAAACACTGACAGACACTACGGAGCCGGAACCTACCACTGTTGTAGGGGAGGTTTGGAACAGTCCAACTTGAGCTGGCCTTTTTAACAACTACCATGTTTCTAATAATACACAGCTTCATGTAAATGGGTGAAGTATCCCTTTAATCTGTAATTTAAATGTATAAAGGGTTTTTATTTCTTTCAGTGTTTTGAATGGTGTACGTCTATGTTTCTATTGGAGGCAATAATTAGATTTTGATTTCTGTAGGGGTTTCTTTTTCATTTTAGTGCAGGTAAATAGGCTCTATGCATGGGGGGCTGCAGGTGATAGATCTTATAATCTACTACTTGATGCTTTAATTTCTCTTGAGCTGAATTAAAGGCAAGGTTGGTAATCTTCTCCAGATACTGTATACTCAGGCCCGCCCCTCCCCTAAATGCAGAACACGCGCTGTGTGTAGGGCCCCGCGATCCATGGACCCCATTTTGCGCAAGTGAATGGAATTTCTCTCGGGATGAATAAAGTATTATCGTGCTCTGCAAACGCGCAAAGGATGCGCATGCATATATTGGCTCAGGTTTATAGCCTATCAATCTATGCTTTTATTGTTCCACTTTTGATATAGGCTGTTCATTTGATTTGTTAGTAATTGTAAAAAAAATTTATTATTATGTTATTGGAAGGGGGGCCCCAAAATAAAATCCAGTTTAGGGCCCCCACTGTGTATACTTCTTAAAATTTTGGTTGCAGTTGTCTTCATTATGACACAAATTAATAATTCATGTGCTCTGAAAAAGAAAAATTTGGCATCTGTAGCAGTTGTAAACTTGTAAGCCCACACTCAAAGAATGAGCTGAAATCCACTTCTGGAACAATGGTGCTAGTTTATTTAAGTGAGGGGCACAGCTTTTGAGGGAGTACAGAGGGAAGGGCACAGAGGGATTGCTACTTTCAAAGTCATGCTAGTTTACGAAAATTACCATCCCTGCCTTACAGCATCTACCTTAAGTAGATGCTGTAAGATAAGTGCGTTGGAATTTTTCACTCTCATCGTGTCTGCAGCTAGCATGACAATGTCAACGTCCTTTCACAGTCACTGTAGTCTGAACGTCTCCACTCAAGCCACATCCACACATATACGGATATTTATAAAAACCTGTTTTTTCCCCCCTCCGTTTGCAAAAAAAAATCCTGTCCACACCAACTGTTTTTCAAAAAATATCTCAGTCCACATCAAAATGCAAAAACAAGATGATGCAATGTAATCTGTGGAATTGGTGGCCGGCTGTTTAATTACTACATGGATCCCGTCTATAACGCCCAAGCACTGCGGCAGACCATGGGCACGGTAAAACGCTATGACAACTTCTTCTGCTTGGGGTCAGTGGGTGTGGACTGTAGCTGTTTCCATTCAATTCAATTCAATGTTCGTGAAGCTTTTTTACGGCCCTCATGGGCGCTTTCATCTTGGAATTTTGACGTCATTTGCAACCAGAGTCTGTGCAGTAGAGTCCAGCGGGAGGAGCCCTGGAAACACACCCCGCCCATTTGGCGTACTGCTGCGATGGCTTACGCAGCCCAGCTACGCCAAGAACTTAAGAAATTCATCTACCGACCATAGGTGAGTACAAAACCACCATATATTTCAAGTCAAATATCTAAACGTAGTTAATTCCAAATTAAGAAAATCACACTTTTTATATTAATTACTGAATTAAAATGTTTTTTCTTTGTGTCCTGCATGTTTTGTATATTGCTACTGGATGGCTTGAATTTCCTTCAGGATCTATCTATCTATCTAAACTCTGTGGGTTATTAAACCATTTATTTTTGGCAAAAAAACAACTAAACAATTTTAAGCTAAGTTAGCAACAAACTGTGTAGGATCTAACGTATGCTACTGAAAATGGTATATGATAGAAAATAGTGATAAAATATGCACATAGTACTTAAGTCACATCTGCTATCACTAGTTACTTCAGTTCTATGTACAGGTAGATGAACATTTATGTAAATAATGTGTGAGAGTATATGTGTTTCTGTGCATTACTGTGGAGTTGGTAAATGAATCAGTTTCACTAAGGTTTCTGTTTGTATGGACCTTTTCTCTGGTTCTTTTCCTTGTCTAAGTTGCGTATCTCATTGTAATTTATTAGGGTGGTTGCCTGAAAGGCAAACCACACTACTACTATTGTCGATATTATTAGTGTGAATGCTCAAGCATTCACACTATTGTTATCCAAATCTTTATTATACCGATACTTCTACTTCCGTACGTTTTTTGCTTCGCTTCTACTCTTCAGCCGTTTGTGCTACTTTCACCGTTCAACTATCATTCTGTTCAGCTTTTTCTGCTCAAGTGTGCTATGACTTTTCACGTTTGTACTACTTTTACTTTTTAAATTATTTCACTTTTTCCACCAAATTCTGCCCCATTGAAATGAATGGGAAATGTTTCACTCAGAAGGTTGAGTGTTCGATCCCCAGCTCCTGCGATCAACACTACTTTTCAACCATTTGTGCTACTTTCACCGTTCAACTATCATACTGTTCAGCTTTTTCTGCTCATTATGGCTATGACTTTTCAAGTTTTTACTACAGTTTTTTCTGCTATTTCCTCTTCTTCTGCTTCTTGTATTTCTGCTTTTGCTACATCTTCTTCTTCTGCAGATGCTTTTACTTCTTCTGCTTCTTGTTTTAGTTTTGCTACTGTCTTTGCGTGTGAATGCATGTGAAGCATTCACACGCATTTTCCGCAGGGAAATGCAATTTTTCTAGTTATTCTTCGCCTTATTATATCCTCAAAACGGGCCGCGCTACTCCTCCCACAGCGTTTGCGCCACACACACAAGAAAGGTATCAAAACGACCGGCTCGGCCCCAAAAAGTGTGCTATTACTTTGTGGAAACCTCGGGCACACGGTTTGGACACAAATCCAGTTTAAGTGACAAAAATTTGGCCAAAATTCTCCCATTCAAAGTAGATGGCAAAATTTGAAATCCTAGAGTGTAACTGCCAAAAAGTTCAGTTTTGGAGACATAATTGTAAATCGCCATCCTGAAGTCATTGTTGCTCGCATATACAAACAAAATACATCAAAATAAAGCTCTGAGTGTCCTCTCACTCATAAAGCAAAAAGTAAAAACATAAAATGTTTCAGTCTCCCAGGGGAGGAATTTGTTTGACAGTCACGCACCACATACACACACATTGGCCTCTCACTCTAACTGACCTCCAGAATTTCACAGTTTTCACTCATGTTTTAAAATTGCGACTGTGGTCCCAGTCTGAATGTTAAATACAAATAAAATACATCAAAACGTGCGCCTATTTGTTCTGTCGCTCACAGTCCAAACGGATCTGTGATATCATGTTTAGTTTTCGAGATATTTGAGGTTTTGCGAGCAGTGGTAAGCCCATTCAAATACATTGATGGAATGTTCTGGCAGGTCAAAGCTGAATGTCAACCAATCACTGAGCAGCAGGTATTCAGAGTTAAGAGTGATGACATCATCGTTTCAGTGTGACGGAGTTCTGTCTTAGCTGTTAGATGGCACCATTCTTACTTCTGTCCCACACATGCACGCACACACAGACACTCACGCACACACGGCAACCACCCTCACAATTTCTGCAGGAATTGTCTAGTTAGGGTGGTTGCCTGAAAGGCAAACCACACTACTGCTATTGTCGATATTATTAGTGTGAATGCTCAAGCATTCACACTATTGTTATCCAAATCTTTATTATTATTATTCCACTTCCGTGCGTTTTTTGCTTCGCTTCTGCTCTTCAACCGTTTCTGCTACTTTCACCGTTCAACTATCATACTGTTCAGCTTTTTCTGCTCATTATGGCTATGACTTTTCGCGTTTTTACTACTTTTACTTTTTAAGTTATTTCACTTTTTCCAGAAAATTCTGCCCCATTGAAATGAATGGGAAACGTTTCAGCTTTTCAACCTTCTTCTCAGCCTTATAACTTCTGCTCTGTTCAACGTAGAGACTTCCTTTTTGCTTTAAAACGTTCACACGTTCTTCTGCTACTTTTGCTACATTTACATTGGTTTGCTATCTTTTATACTTTTTAAACTATACCTACAAATGTTTGGTGATGTTTTTTACAGTTTTCTCCCTTTTTGAATGGGTGTCTATGTGGTGGAATGTTCAGAGCTAGAGTGCGTGACATCATCGCTTAGAGTGCGGCAGAGATGTGAGATTATTTCAAAATCTCGCGAACAAATTGCTCTAGCGACCACAATTTTCACACCACATGACTAAATTTACCCTCAAAACGTAGGAAAACTTGTCCTCTCGCTCACATTAAAATTTCAGGACAAACGGAGCTACGGTTTGGACACAGTGAGCTTCAAAGCGGCAGGTGGTCCAAAAAACTCTCCATCTGCGATAATGTTAAAAGAAACGAAAAATGTCAAATGAAAGAAAAATTGACTAAGTTTTTACATCGCTGTAGTTCCAACATTTCTTGGATGCCAGACATAAAAATTACATCAACGCGTTCAGCTATCTCTCCTCTTGCTCATAAAATCATCATTCAGCCGCGAACTCTTCATTTTACCCCTTAAAATGAGCACTGAATAGGGAGATGTTCCCCCATTTTCTCAGTCGAAGCTGCCAGCTGAATGCAGTTGCTCTTGATTGCACTTACACACACAAACACCCTCCCCTCCACACACGCACACACATGCATTGAACTTTATACTGTAAATGCTTTTCTTCATGATTGGCGGCTGTGGCTCAGTTGGTAGAGTCAATCGGAAGGTTGAGGGTTCGATCCCCAGCTCCTGCGAGTGACATGTCTGATGTGTCCTGTTCTTGTACAGATACTTTCAATTTCTTCTACTTCCTTTTACTACTGTTTTTCTTCTTCCACTTTTCTTCTGCTATTTCCTCTTCTTCTACCTCTTGTTCTTCTGCTTTTACTTCTTTTTCTGCTTCCACTTCTTTTACTACATTTTCTTCTATCACTATTTCTTGTTCTTGTACAGATACTTTCACTTTCTTCTACTTCCTTTTCTCCTTTTACTACTGTTTTTCTTCTTCCACTTTTCTTCTGCTATTTCCTCTTCTTCTACCTCTTGTTCTTCTGCTATTTCCTCTTCTTCCACTTTTCTTCTGCTATTTCCTCTTCTTCCACTTTTCTTCTGCTATTTCCTCTTCTTCTACCTCTTGTTCTTCTGCTTTTACTTCTTTTTCTGCTTCCACTTTTCTTCTGCTATTTGATCTTCTTCCACTTTTCTTCTGCTATTTCCTCTTCTTCCACTTTTCTTCTGCTATTTCCTCTTCTTCCACTTTTCTTCTGCTATTTCCTCTTCTTCTACCTCTTGTTCTTCTGCTTTTACTTCTTTTTCTGCTTCCACTTTTCTTCTGCTATTTGATCTTCTTCCACTTTTCTTCTGCTATTTCCTCTTCTTCCACTTTTCTTCTGCTATTTCCTCTTCTTCCACTTTTCTTCTGCTATTTCCTCTTCTTCTACTTGTTCCACTTTTTCTTCATTTTCTGCTAATTCTCCTCTACTTCTGCTAGTTCTTCTTCATTCAGCAGCGTTTCTGCAACATTTCAGCAGGAAGCATTCACACGCATTTTCCGCAGGGAAATGCAAATTTTCTAGTTATTCTTATTATATCCTAAAAACGGGCCGCGCTACTCCTCCCACAGCGTTTGCGCCACACACACAAGAAAGGTATCAAAACGAGCGGCTCGGCCCCAAAATGTGTGCCATTACTTTGTGGAAACCTCGGGCACACGGTTTGGACACAAATCGAGTTTAAGTGACAAAAATTTGGCCAAAATTGCCCCATTGAAAATGAATGGCAAAATTTGAAATCCTAGAGTGTAACTGCCAAAAACTTCAGTTTTGGAAACATATTTGTAAATCGCCATCCTGAAGTCACTGTTGCTCGCATATATAAACAAAATACATCAAAATAAAGCTCTGAGTGTACTCTCACTCATAATGCAAAAAATAAAGAAATAAAATGTTTCAGTCTCCCAGGGGAGGAATTTGTTTGACAGTCACACACCACATACACACACATTGGGCTCTCACTCTACCTAACCTCCAGAATTTCACAATTTTCACTCATGTTTTAAAATTGCCACTGTGGTCCCAGTCTGAATGTTACATACAAATAAAATATATCAAAACGTGCGCCTATTTGTGCTGTCGCTCACAGTCCAAACGGATCAGTGATATCATGTTTAGTTTTTAAGATATTTGAGGCTTTGCGAGCAGGGGTAAGCCCATTCAAAGACTTTGGTTGACATTCAGCTTTGATCTGCCAAACTGCCAGAACATTCTATCAATCAGTGAGCAGCAGGTATTCAGAGAGTGATGACATCATCATTTGAGTGGGACCATAGCAGTGGGACAGAGTTCTGTCTTAGCTGTTAGCTGACTACAGTTAAACAGTTTTACTGCAGTATAACTCAGAAACACAGACGGCAACCACCCTCACAATTTCTGCTGGAATTGTCTAGTTGTTTTTTATTATCCTCATTTTAGACACAAGGAAGAAGAAAGATGGCTGATACAAATACCAGAAGTAAGTGTAGCAATCAGGGTTGTGTAAACGTTATGTATCCTATTGAGATGTATGAGGTTAATTATTAAAAAAAATGCTAAATGTTTCATACATCTTTCATACTGTACCCCTGTCATCTCACCTGATTGTCTCCCTTACTTTTTTCTCCTCACAGCAAACACCTTTGGACTATGGAAGTAAGAGAACATGCAAACTCCTCACAGAGACTCCTGTCGGACAGAGATTCAAACCAGGAACCTCCTCACTTTTATACCTGAATCACCGTTCAGACAGTGTGTTATAAATAAAATAAAGTATTCATTGATTTGAACCTTTTCTCTCCTATTTTAAGCTATAAACAATATGACTTCTCATGTTCTTCTAGGGTAATGACAGAAGTCACAGTCAGGCAACAAATAGCTTTAAAAGTACTTCAACACTTGAGTATTTAACATTTAATGCAGGTTAGTGTTAAAGAAAGCATACACATGAAGAGAGTGGAGTGGTATGATACAGACGACTGAGAAGGCAATTACATTTATATTGTATTCAATCATATAAGAAACACATTAGTCTTGTAACTTACTTTAACAAATATAGATTTTGCTTAAAAACAGTGTGGTATTTTAAGTTACTTTCTTTCACTTGGTTGTTTAGTTAGATGGAGGTAGTATTTAAGTAAGGTTTTTGTGTGTTATACAGGTTTGAAAGAGGCAAATGAGTACACAGTATTTTAAAGCTATAGCAGATTAATCTAAAAATAACAAAGAAAATGTGGCTTATAAGAAAAACGTCTGTCTTAAAGGGATACTTCAACCATTTGCATGAAGCTGTGTATCATTAGAAACATGGTAGTGGTGTTGAATGGTCGTGAATCCAGCCCTCATTTTGCCCTGAGACGAGGAAAATATGTTTTTCTTTGCTTGAAAGTTTTCTTCATGTGATGCAAAAAGCGTCATATTGCACACGAATACAAGTAAACAGTTTTTTTTTTTTTTTTGTTTTTTTAAATCTCCACCCTGGAATGCGTTCTTCAAAGTATTTGTTGACAGACAGACAGACAGACAGACAGACAGACAGACAGACAGACAGACAGACAGACAGACAGACAGACAGACAGACAGACAGACAGACAGACAGACAGACAGACAGACAGACAGACAGACAGACAAAAACTCCATTGTCAATAGTCATGTAGAATGAGAATAGGATGCGGATGGGAGGCCAAAAGGGAGAGAAAATACTATGTTTTCCAAAAAATCCAGATAGGTGAGGATGTGGCCTCAGACTCTGTGAAACAGTGCAGTGCTGCAGGTAGTGCATGCTGAATGCACCCGCAGGCAGCAGAGATATGTTGTCAAAGATTAATCAAGAGATAACTTTAAATGACTATAGACCCGTTGCACTGACCACCATCATCATGAAGTGCTTTGAAAGATTAGTCATGGCCCACATCAAATTCTCCCTTCCCTCCACCCTAGACCCCTACCAGTTTGCATACCGGGGCAACAGATCAACTGAGGATGCAATCTGCTCTGCTCTTCACCCAGCCCTCATCCACCTGGACTCCAAAAACTCATACGTCAGAATGCTGTTCATAGACTTCAGTTCAGCATTCAACATCATCATCCCTCAGCAGCTGATCGGCAAACTGGACCAGCTGGGGCTCAGCACTTCTCTGTGCAACTGGCTGCTGGACATCCTCAGCGAGAGGCCTCAGACTGTGCGGGTTGGCGGCAACGCATCAAAAACCACCATCCTGAGCACTGGGGCCCCCCAAGGCTGTGTGCTCAGCCCCCTGCTCTTCACGCTGCTGACCCACGACTGCACTCCATCCTTCAGCAGCAACCACATTGTGAAGTTTGCGGACGACACAACAGTGGTCGGTCTCATCTCCAACAACGATGAGACGCACTACAGGATGGAGGTGGGCCAACTGACCACGTGGTGCAAAGACAACAACCTCTTCCTGAATATCGACAAGACCAAGGAGGTTGTCGTCGACTTCCGGAGGGCCCCCACTCCCAAACCCCCCCTGACCATCGACGGTGCTGCTGTGGAGAGAGTGAGCAGCACCAAGTTCCTGGGGGTCCACATCAGTGAGGATCTCTCCTGGACAGCCAACACCACATCACTCGCCAAGAAGTCCCAGCAGCGCCTCTACTTCCTCCGTAAGCTGAAGAGAGCACGAGCACCCCCACCCATGTGCTCCTTCTACAGAGGCACCATCGAGAGCATCCTGACCAGCTGCATCACTGTGTGGCTGGGGAGCTGCACTGCTGCCAACCACAAGACCCTGCAGCGCACAGTGAAGGCGGCTGAACGGATCATCGGTGTCCCGCTCCCCTCTCTTCTGGACCTCTACGGCACCCGCCTCACCCGCAAAGCAACCCGCATTGTGAGTGACCCCACCCACCCCTCACACAGCCTCCTGCCATCAGGGAGACGGTACCGCAGCCTGCGGGCCGGCTCTACCAGACTGAGAAACAGCTTCTTCCACCAAGCTGTCAGGAAGCTGAACTCTCTTCCCTCCCTTCCCTCCCCTCTGCCCCCATGAACACTGAACATTGGAACCTCCTCCTGTTTGAACATTGAAACAGAACCCTGGTCACTTATTGCACATTGCACGCATGCACAAGTTTCACTTTTCTTATAATCTTGTTTTATACTCCATTTTATTTAACTTTGTACTTTTTGCACATTTAGGTTTATTAATGTAAATATTATTTATCTTTTTTACCTTGGTTTATTTTATTTACCGTACCTTTTTTATCTACATTGCACCGTGGGGAGGGGGGGAAACGTAATTTCGATTTCACTGTATGTCTGACATATTTTGGAATTGACAAATAAAGAACCTTGAACAGAGCAGAGAAGGTTGGTTGTAACAAGCAGACGTTATCATGGCAGCTGTGATGACCAAACCATACAAACAAGCAAATTTAAGTAATCCTTTTCAGTCAGAATTTTCTTCAGTCTCATTTTGTAAAATAAATCATGCAAGAATCATATCGTAAACCCAATATCACCCAATATATCAATATAACATATCTAGAGCTGCAGCTATCTAATATTTTAGTAATCGAGTATTCTATCGAATATCCTGTTGATTAATCGAGTAATCGAATAAATCATACTTCGGCTTAATTAAGTTTTAACTCGTCTTGGGTCGTCCCTACAAACCTGCTTCTTTGCAGTTACCGTGGTAACGCCTGCTTGTTACAGCCAACCACCTCTGCTCTACAGCTGCTGACACTCACCATATTACTGACAGGGTCCCAAATAAACTTTTTGATTCACTGGTCAAGGCGGCAGGTAAATTAAAAATACAGGCCAAACACGTTTTAATGGCTGAAATAACAAATACTGTTTTGTGTAGCCTACACATCTGTTACAGTATTTAATTGAGAAAGCATTATGTTCTGTTGAATCAATCACAGAATCAATCATTATGTCAGATCAGGAGATTGAGAAACTTTAAATATATATTTGCTAAATTATTATTCCACAAACAAGTTCTCTCTTGATTTAGCTTTGAAGACATTAGAGATTTAATATAATCAGCCTGTTCATTATTAAAAGTGTATCTCTGTCTGCTCCTGCAGCGCGTGCATTCAGCACGCTCACAGACTACAGAGACCATAGACATACAGTATGTCTATGACAGAGACTGTGAGAGGACGTTGCTATCGTTATGTTAGCTGCAAACACGGAGAGAGTGAACGGAGAAAAGCCGACCGTTTGACCGGATCACGTGTTCCCGACTGGGTCGTATGGATCACGGATCAACTGTGTGCTGACTAAAAGTTAAAAGGGGCGCGCCGCACTCGCGTGTGCGCGCGTGTGCGTGTTGAAGTGTCTGTGTGTCAGAGAGAGGAGCAGGTAGCTGCAGCTACATTAAACGTGTTTTATACTCATACCAAAGTTTTGATGACGCAAAAAAAAAAAAAAAAAAACTTAACGAAGCCTCGAGGCAGCGAAAATTCCTCTATGAATTTTTGTAATCGAGTTATTCGAGGAATCGTTTCAGCTCTAAACATATCACAAGTTGAGTGAATCATTACATCCTATTTACATGTATAAAAAGATATTTGTAATATGTAAATTATCAGTGAATGAGTAAGTAAATAAATAAATAAACAGTTGTGGTGGCTCATCAATGTACAAGTGTTTGTATTCTGCGCCAAGGTTTTACGATACGATTATGGAACTCTTATCTCTCTCTCTATTTTTTGCCCTCTCCATGCTTTCATATCATATTACTGCATGTCACTATCTTTAAATTCAAGTTATTAACCACTTCTTTTTCTGGGAGTTTCTGAGCTCTCTTAGGTTCCTTGGGACTGTTGGTGAACAGTGAACAAACAACCACCTATAACCCCTCTCTCTCTCTCTAAATCTTTATTTGTATAATCTTGTTTTTTCCTTATCATATCCTTCCTTTTGCATCTTTTCCCATCTCCCCCATCCCATTTTCAAGCCAAGCACAGTTTTAGCTGTTCCGTCATTAGCCCGGGTCTGCTGAAGATGTCTGCCTGTTAAAGGGAATTTTTTTCTTGCCTATGACGGATCAAGCTGGGCTCTTGCAGTATAGCAATAAGCAGGGTCTTTTACCTGCTCTTTTGTAATGTAAGCAGACAAAGAGTAAGGTCCTCTACCTGCTTTTTATTAAGTGTCTCGAGATAACACCTGTTATTAGAGTTGCAGCTATTGAATATTTTAGTAACCCAGTATGCTATCCAATATCCCAATCGATTGATTGAGTAATCGCATAAATCATACTTTTGCTTCATTAAGGTTTAACTTGTCCCTACAAACCTGCTTTTAGTCTTTGCAGCTACCATGGCAAGGCCTGCTTGTTACAACCAACCACCTCTGCCGACATTCACCATATTACTGACAGGGTCCCAAATTAAATTTTTGATTCACTGATCAAGGTGGCAGGTACATGAAAAATTCAGGCCAAACATGTTTTAACGGCTGAAATAACAGTGTTTTTGTGTCGCCTACATATCTGTTATAGTACATTTGAGAAAGCATAATGTTCTGTTGAATCAATCACAGATTGAAGTCATAGATTCATTCCTGTTAGCTACATTAAATGTGTTTAATATTCATAGCAAAGTTTTGATGACGCAAAAAAAACCTAAACTAAACGAGGCCTTGAGGCAGCAGAAATTCCTCAATTTTTGTAGTCGAATTACTCGAGGAATCGTTTATGAATACATTTATGAAAATAAAGTCCTATATTTACAAGTGTGATATAGAAATTTTATTTTTTGTTTTTCTTTAAGGTCCTCCGTCATATGTTGTTATTTTAGGTTTTACTTTTATTGGGGAGACATGGCCTATCTTGGGGTTTCCAATACTCTTTTTGAGCACCATTTATATAGACAGTTCTTGCACTGTGATCATTTTCATGAACCATTTTTATGTTTTAAGTGATCTTTTTGTGAGCATGTGTATGGATTTATCAAACAGCGCTTATTCTTTTCTTAACTAAATCTTTGGGGACTGTGCAACACAACAAGACTTTTTCTGCTTTTAAAACTTTTTCTAACACAAAAGGCGAGCGGCGAGTGACATCAGCAGCAAGCAGCTGCAGAAACATCAAAACCAGGGCATAAGATGCTTTAGTCTTGACCTGATAGGAGCGTGGCAACTCAGATGCATTAACAGGAGGGATGTCCGGACAGCAGACCTTGTGCGACCCCATTTTATGAATAAATAAAACAGGTATTTTTAAAAACCTGGAAATATAGGCAACCATATATGTACCAGGGCAGTCTATCTATCTATCATTTGTGTATGGGAAACACTGACGTGAGTACAGCTTTTTGTTAATGCAGAAGGAAATTGGAGCAATTTAATTGCCATCACTTAGAAATCAAGCTCCATTTCCACCAAGCAGTTCAGTACGGCATGCATTATGTGGCATTTTCACCCTAAAAAGTGGAGCTAAACACTGCAGTCCTTTGATTGGTCGAAATAATAGTCGCTTTCAATGTGACAGTGGCAACCATAACCCCGCGTTGTTTGAATACACAGTTGATTGTTTATTAAGCTGTGTTTGTCCTCGTGGCACGCAGTCTTCTCTTAAACGAAGCTTGATTGGGTTTTTGAAAGAAAGAGCCCCATGCCAATGACAAAGTAGATGAATCGGACCACTTGGTGGAAACAGGGCTTTAGATCACATGGAGGAGTATGTGTATCGAGATCAAGATATTTTCCAGGATTAACCATGCAGGCCTAGTTGCTGTGTCCTTGAACGAGTTGCCAGGATGGTCATGCCCTAAAGCTTTGATCTAATATGTCTGCAGAACCCGACATCAGGCTCTGGCCAGGTTCAGAGGAGCAGGTAAGCATGTCCAGGTATTACCCTAACAACTGTGTTACTTGAGTTTAAAAGACATCCAACCAGGAGGGATCTAGAAAGTTAGTCAGTAACAGTTCTGTCTGATAAGTGAAGCATTCAAAATCAAACAGCTTGTTTACGGATATCATTTGATACATGTTTTTTTTGTTCACAAAGCTTCAGGGTTACAGGACAGTCCAAGATGTAAAAAAATAATAAACAAGTGCACTCAACACACTGGTCATAACGTCTTTGAAGAGTGAAAAGAGTACAGCCTATATGGTCGCTATATATTTACACAATTGATGACAAATAAATTGTTTACATCATCTTACTATATTATTCACTCTTCATTGGTTAGAAATGTTCACTATAATAAGCTTGGATTAAAATTGTTCATTTTGAGGGTCTTGAACCTCAGTAGGGGAGTAAGAAAATAAGGTGTGTAGCTTTTATGTTAAGCCTGGTTCACACGGCACGATAATTATGCTGATTTTGGACTCCCCGATTGTCATAAAATAATCTTATAAGATCATCCTGCCGTGTGTGGTGTGTTCAGACTGCTCTCGTCTGGTTGGAAGAATGTCGGGACCGCTCCGATCTCAAATCGGGGATATTCATCATGTTGGATTGTTTTGGCCCGATTTCCCATGATGTGTGGTGTCCTCCGAGGGGAAAACCAGCATGAGCCTGTTGACTGTGACGCGTAGCCAATCAAAAAGTGAGGTGACGTAGTGGCGAGGAAACACTGGCAGCAAAACAACAACTACTCACCTCCATATCATCATGTAGCAAGTACAGATCATACTCTCATAGTCTCCCCTCAATTGACCGACGCCTCTTTTTAAAACATGTTTTTTCATATAAAAACACAGCAGAAACGATCCCTATTGCATCATCTTCGCCCGTTTGTTGACTCTGGAATCACGTTTGATCTCGAGAGGTTTTGCAAGATTTCCTGTCTGATCGTGGGACGTTCGCGAGTGAAATCGGTTTGTGTGTAGTGTGTTGATGTAGCCGTGTGGCTGCACACCACACACTGTACGACCAAAACTGTAAAACCTCCAATTATTTATCGTGTGTGTGGTCTGTCAGAAATCGACCGACAATTTTAAAATCCTGCCGTGTGAACCAGCCTTTAGGTTATTGTGATATAAGGTCTACTATTTTATACTACACTTTATACTATTTCAAATAGCCTTGGCTACAATTAATGCACACACAGGGTCTGCCTTTTTAAATGGAAGTCTGCTGCTAGTCTCCGTCATCTCTCTTTCTTTAACTTCTGTTGGTGGTTCTCCATTTTCCATCTGCAGCTGTCTGTATCACAGTCTGCCATGTGAAAAAAGTAAAGGTGCGTAAACAACAGGACTTACAATCATATTGAAGAGAAACGAGCATTATCTTTTAAGTCGCTGTTTGTGTCTATTCAAGGTCTAACCTCTTATACTTAATCCTGTTTGGAACAATTCAAAAACACTTGTGAGTATTATATTTTGTGGAGAAACCATTGTGGTAGGGTTTGAAATATGGTGTCCGAGATCCCCTGATTGACACTTGAAACCTGCCTAAAGCCTCAACAGCAACATTTCGGGGGTCTCTGGTAATAAAAAAAACTGAATTGCAGGGAACACATTTGTAGGGAATAAATAGTAGGCGATTGAATTGCAACATGATATAGGCTACTGAATTGCAATAGTTTACTTATTGTATCGCCATACTTCACAGTACAGTACAAATCAAATCAGTAGGCCTACCCAACAAAAGACGATTTGTCTTAGCTCTAATATAAAGCAAAATTAAAAGAGAAATGTGAGAACTTCTTAAACCCACTTACATTCAAACATGCATGTCATCATTAAGAGGCTACGGTTTCCCCAGTTGAAGTTTTCAAATGGTCAATGTGTTACACACGTAGAGGCGGGGCTTGAGTAGCCTACCTAGATGGTTTGCTCTCGTCAGTTGGAAGATTTTAGCAATTCTCAGAAAGGCTGCACAACAACTTTATCTAGCCAGCCTCCTTTAATCAATTGAAAATTTGAAATGTTTTACCATACCATCGGACAGGAGAAAGTGGACAAAATAACTATGATCGAGCGTTTTTACCGCTGTAATTCTGTAACTTACTCACTATAGATAGCTTTAACATTAAGCTTACCTGGGGAGGCCAATGTGTCTTTATCCGACGACGAGTTGTGTCGGTTTCGCTTACTCCTCTTCTCTTGAACAATCCGAGGAGACGCCGTGTTCCCTGTTGAACACGGTAGTAACAGCGCCTCTTCCCCGGAACCGTCATTCTCAAGCTCGGTTAAGACACTTTCACAAGATTCCGAAATACGAACGGCTACTCCAGGGTTAACTGAAAGTCCTAAACCAATCCTAGTTCCATCGAATAAAACCTGTGCAGGTCCCGAGAAGTGAAAGTTACATTCAGAGGCAGGAACCGCCGTTGCTTCAGAGTCAAGCGTTGGCTCGCTTGTCTCTGTCAGGTCGCACTCAGACATCATCGTCGCTTAGTTCTAAATAGGCCTACGTTACGTTGAATGTCCCATAAAAACGTAATTATTCCCACAAGTAGGTTGCCAAAACAATAAGAGCAGCTGCTTTTTCTTACCGGTGTGGAGGTGGGTCGTCAACTAATCCTTCGACTTCCACTTATTCTCCTTTTACGGAAGCTTGCATACATCACGTTGGTGCATTACCGCCACCTTCTGTTGCGGAGTTTTGGCAACAGATGCCCAAAAGTTTATAGGTGCGTTCGGATTGTCCCTCCAATCTATTTTCACTATTCTTTATCCTTTTTTTCCCCGGAAGAGTTTAAGTGGCGGCCATGATTAGAGCACTCCGAATTCTCTAAAAGCCAAGGAAAGGTAGGCCAATGCTTCTTTTATAACCTCCATTAGCACAGGAAACGGAGGACCATCTTTTACCAAAGGAGATGAGAAAGTGTCACCCCACAATTCCTCCTAAGGACTCGCACGTTAACAAAAACTAACAATATGTTAGGAGAAATGTGGAGACAATCTGCAATTGGGTTATATATTCATTCAATATATAATTAGTTATTGTCTGTGTATTCCATTTTCGTTCTTATATCTTTTGTGTGTTTAGAAGGGGAACATTATTTTTATACATTCTTGTATCATGTTTAATATAGATGTTTGCAGTTACTTGTTGTTGATTGAATTTACTGGTATAGTTTGGTTGTTAGGATTATATTTCACTGCTAAAAAGGCACAGGAAAAAGATTTTTAGATTAACTTTTTGTTGTCCATTTTCTGAACATTGTATTTCCAAAACTGCAGACCTATATCACTAACCTCCGCTATCGTTGCATTATTATTATATCGCTTAGTAGAAATGCGGTCTGATTGTCAAAACAATGCGATCGCCTTTTCCTAATGCCCAGTTCACACGGCAGGATAATAAGGCCGATTTTGGCCCAGATTCACCTCCCGATAATCTTAAGGGTGCCCCAATCATCGTAAAATAATTTTATTAGATAATCCTGTCATGTGTGGTGTATTAATACTGCTCTCGTCTGCTCGGAAGAATGTTGGGAGCACTCCGTTCCAATCCAAAAATCAAAACACGTTCAGTCTCGAGAGTTATTGCGAGATTTCCCATCTGATCAGGGGATGTTTGTGAGTGAAATCGGTTTGTGTGTGGTGCGTTGATGTTGCCATGTGGCTGCACACCATGCACTGTACGACCAAAACTGTGAAAACTCTGTTTATTTATCCCCATGTGTGGTCTCTAAGGTTTGGGAAATCGGCCAACAATTTTAAAATCCTGCCATGTGAACCGAACATTAGTCCTTTATGAAATCTCCTTAACCCCAAGACATTTTCACAGGGTCATGGATAGTGAAAGTAGCTCCTCGCTTGATCCTGGGATTAAATAAATGTTTGCCATGACACTTATATGGCATATTTGATTGGCTTTATGATTCCCCATCAACAAATAAATATTTTGTTTATACAGTTGTGCTCATAAGTATTCACACCCATACTAAAATTAACTAATTCTCAATTCTTTTCTACAATTAAGCTTGGATGTTGCGGATACACTTATACTAAGGGAGACACAGTTGTTACTCAACAATCCAGAACACATTTTAATTGGGCTGATGAGGATTATTAGGGACCGAAGCACTGACCAGTGCGAAGGACCCTATTGTTTTTCAAATGATTATTAGGGACCGAAGCACTGACCAGTGCAAAGGACCCTATTGTTTTCCTTACGATTATTTTTTAGGGACCGAAGCACTGACCAGTGCGAAGGACCCTATTGTTTTTCAAATGATTATTTTTGTCGTTTTCTTTTTAGGGACCGAAGCACTGACCAGTGCGAAGGACCCTATTGTTTTCCTTACGATTATTAGGGACCGAAGCACTGACCAGTGCGAAGGACCCTATTGTTCTTCAAATGATTATTAGGGACCGAAGCACTGACCAGTGCGAAGGACCCTATTGTTAGGGACCGAAGCACTGACCAGTGCGAAGGACCCTATTGTTAGGGACCGAAGCACTGACCAGTGCGAAGGACCCTATTGTAACCCTAATGATTTTTTTATTTTTTTTCCTTCCGCCACTTCGGAGCCACTTTTGACGGCTTGAACGTGAATGAAAACTCATCAAAATCTCCAATGTCATCGGGTCTGGCGAAAAATTTGATATTCTCGTCATTTCGTAAAAAAGAATTCGCAAAATGACTCAATGGCGCCCCCTTCAAATTTTCAAAAGGGCCTCCCCATTGAGGTTTTTTCATCGTACGTGCACGACAATTTTTATGCACATTAAGCATGCGAGATCTCACATAAAATCCTCTTACACCCATAGTCAAAACCAAACAGGAAGTCCGCCATATTTTTTTTCAATGGCGAAAATTCGCATTTCACGAGTTAGCTATTTGAACGAACTCCTCCAAAAGCGTTTATCCCATTGATACAATGAGAATGTCAGTGTGTTCTCGTCATGTTGAAGATCTCTTGTTGTGCTCTGCACGTTATTTCCTCAAAGGGCGTGGCCATACGGACGCGTTGTTCGTCACAAACAGGAAGTAGTTTGTTACGGGCCTTAATATAGTCATACATTCATCAAACATCATACACATGATCCCAGTGTAAAAATAAAACTAGACATGTTGGCATAAAAAGTGGGCGTGGCTAATTTACTCAGTGGCGCCCCCTTGAAATTTTCAAAAAGGCCTCCCCATTGAGGTTTTTTTGTCCTACATACACAAATTTTCATTGGGCATATTAGGAGCTACATAAAATCCTCTCACACCCATCGTCATAACCAAACAGGAAGTCCGCCATATTTTTTTGACTGCAACAAAAATGGCCGAAATTCCTTTTTCACAGGTTAGCTATTTGAACAAACTCCTCCAACAGCGTTTATCCGATCATCATAAACTCAGTGTCAGTGTATTCTAGACATGTTGAAGATCTCTCGTTGTGCTCCGCACGTTATTTCCTTTAAGGGCGTGCCGATGGAGTACCGTCAAACATTGATGTCTCGGCGCACCCCTATTTTACCTTTCTGAAAGGCCTCCCCATAGAAGTTTTTTTCTCTGACATGCATGACAATTTTTTTTTATGTTAATAGTGTCAGGAACTACAATAAATCTTCTTGCACACATAGTTAAAACTAAACTGGAAGTCCGCCATATTTTTTTTTAATGGTGAAAATTCAGGTTTTACAGGTTACCTATTTGAACGAACTCCTATAAAAGCGTTTATCCGATTGACAAAAAGTCAGTGTCTGTGTGATCTTGACATGTTGAAGATCTCTCGTTGTGCTCTGCACGTTATTTCGTTAAAGGGCGTGGTCGTATGTACGCGTTGTTCGTCACAAACAGGAAGTAGTTTGTTATAGTACTTAATATAGGCGTAGAGTCATCAAACATAACACACATGATCCCAGCAGAAAAATTAAACTTGTCATGTTGTTTCAATAAGTGGGCGTGGCTAACTGACTCAGTGGCGCCCCCTTCAAATTTTCAAAAGGTCCTCCCCATTGAGGATTTTTCATCGTACGTGTACGACAATTTTTATGCACATTAGGCATGCGAGATCTCACATAAAATCCTCTTACGCCCATAGTCAAAACCAAACAGGAAGTCCGCCATATTTTTTTTCAATGGCGAAAATTCGCGTTTTACAGGTTAGCTATTTGAACGAACTCCTCCAAAAGCAATTATCCGATTGACACAATGAGAATGTCAGTGTGTTCTCGACATGTTGAAGTTCTCTCGTTGTGCTCTGCACGTTATTTCCTCAAAGGGCGTGGCCATACGGACGCGTTGTTCGTCACAAAGAGGAAGTAGTTTGTTATGGGCCTTAATATAGTCATACACTCACCAACCATCAGACACATGATCCCAGTGGAAAAATAAAAGTACACAAGTTGGTATAAAAAGTGGGCGTGACTACATGCCTCAGTGGCGCCACCTTGAAATTTTCAAAAAGGCCTCCCTATTGAGGTTTTTTTGTCCTACATACACAATTTTTTTTATGCTCATTGGGCATGTCAGGACCTACATAAAATCCTCTTACACCTATAGTCATAAGCAAACAGGAAGTCCGCCATATTTTTTTGAATGCAACAAAAATGGCCGAAATTCACGTTTCACAGGTTAGCTATTTGAACGAACTCCTACAACAGCGTTTATCCGATCATCGTAAACTCAGTGTCAGTGTATTCTAGACATGTTGAAGATCTCTCGTTGTGCTCCGCACGTTATTTCGTTTAAGGGCGTGGCCATGGCGTACCATCAAACATTGATGTCTTGGCGCACCCCTATTTTACCTTTCTGAAAGGCCTCCCCATAGAGGTTTTTTTCTTTGACATGCATGACAATTTTTTTGTACATTCATAATGTCAGGACCTACAATAAAACCTCTTACACCCATAGTCAAAACTAAAAAGGAAATCCGCCATATTTTTTTTTAATGGCGAAAATTCTCATTTTAAAGGTTACCTATTTGAACGAACTCCTATAAAAGCGTTTATCTGATTGACAAAAAGTCAGTGTTTGTGTGATCTTGACATGTTGAAGATCTCTCGTTGTGCTCCGCACGTTATTTCGTCAAAGGGCGTGGTCATACGGACTTGATGTTCGTCACAAACAGGAAGTAGTTTGTTTCAGTGTTTAATATAGGCGTAAAGTCATCAAACATAATACACATGATCCCAGTAGAAAAATTTAACTTGTCATGTTGTCATAATATGTGGGCGTGGCTAAATGACTCAGTGGCGCCCCCATGAAATTTTAAAAATGGCCTCCCCATAGGGGTTTCTTTGTCCTACATGTATGAAATTTTTTATGCTCATTGGGCATGTCAGGAGCTACATAAAATCCTCTTACACCCATGGTCATAACCAAACAAGAAGTCCGCCATATTTTTTTTTGAATGGTTCAAATTCACGTTTCACAGGTTAGCTATTTGAACGAACTCCTCCAAAAGTGTTTATCCGATGGACGCAAATTAAGTATCTGCTTGTTCTTGACATGTTGAAGATCTCTCGTTGTGCTCCGCACGTTATTTCGTCAAAGGGCGTGGTCATACGGACGCGTTGTTCGTCACAAACAGGAAGTAGTTTGTTAGGGGTCTTAATATAGTCATACATTCATCAAACATCACACACATGATCCCAGTGGAAAAATGAAACTAGACATGTTGGCACAAAAAGTGGGCGTGGCTAAATGAGTCAGTGGCGCCCCCTCGAGATTTTCAAAAAGGCCTCCCTATTGAGATTTTTTTGTCCTACATACACAATTTTTTTTATGCTCATTGGGCATGTCAGGAGCTACATAAAGTCCTCTTACACCCATGGTCATAACCAAACAGGAAGTCCGCCATAATTTATTGAATGCAATAAAAACTGCTAAAATTCCTCTTTCACAGGTTAGCTATTTGAACGAACTCCTACAACAGCGTTTATCCGATCATCGTAAACTCAGTGTCAGTGTATTCTAGACATGTTGAAGATCTCTCGTTGTGCTCCGCACGTTATTTCGTTTAAGGGCGTGGCCACGGCGTACCATCAAACATTGATGTCTCGGCGCACCCCTATTTTACCTTTCTGAAAGGCCTCCCCATAGAGGTTTTTTTCTTTTACATGCATGACAATTTTTTTCTATATTCATAATGTCAGGACCTACAATAAATCCTCTTAAACCCATAGTCAATACTAAACAGGAAGTCCGCCATATTTTTTTTAATGGCGAAAGTTCGCGTTTCACAGGTTAGCTATTTGAACGAACTCCTCCAAAAGCAATTATCCGATTGACACAATGAGAATGTCAGTGTGTTCTCGACATGTTGAAGATCTCTCGTTGTGCTCTGCACATTATTTCCTCAAAGGTCGTGGTCATACGGACGCGTTGTTCGTCACAAACAGGAAGTAGTTTGTTATGGGTCTTAATATAGGTGTAGAGTCACCAAACATCAGACACATGATCCCTGTTGAAAAATTAAACTTGTCATGTTGTTATGATAAGTGGGCGTGGCTAAATGACTTAGTGGCGCCCCCATGAAATATTAAAAATGGCCTCCCCATAGAGGTTTCTTTGTCCTACATGCATGAGATTTTTTATGCTCATTGGGCATGTCAGGAGCTACATAAAATCCTCTTACACCCATAGTCAAAACCCAACAGGAAGTCCGCCATATTTCTTTTGAATGGCGAAAACTCGCGTTTCACAGGTTAGCTATTTGAACGAACTCCTACAAAAGTGTTTAACCAATTGACGCATATTAAGTATCTGCTTGTTCTTGACATGTTGAAGATCTCTCGTTGTGCTCCGCATGTTATTTCCTCAAAGGGCGTGGTCATACGGACGTGATGTTCGTGACAAACAGGAAGCAGTTTGTTATGGGTCTTAATATTGGTGTAGAGTCACCAAACATCAGACACATGATCCCTGTAGAAAAATTAAACTTGTCATGTTGTTATAATAAGTGGGCGTGGCTAAATGACTCAGTGGCGCCCCCATGAAATCTTAAAAATGGCCTCCCTATAGAGGTTTTTTTGTCCTACATGCATAGGATTTTTTATGCTCATTGGGCATTTCAGAAGCTACATAAAATCCTCTTACACCCATGGTCAAAACCAAACAGGAAGTCCGCCATATTTTTTTTGAATGGCTGAAATTCGCGGTTTACAGGTTAGCTATCTGAACTCCTCCAAAAGCAATTATCTGATCATCGCAAACTCAATCTTAGTGTGTTCTAGACATGTTGAAGATCTCTCGTTGTGCTCTGCACGTTATTTCCTCAAAGGGAGTGTTCATACCAGTGGGTGTGGACTGTAGCTGTTTCCGTTCTACGTTCGTGAAGCTTTTTTACGGCCCTCATGGGCGCTGTCATCTTTGAATTTTGCAACCAGAGTCTGCGCAGTAGGGTCCGGCGGGAGGAGCCCTGGCAACACGCCCCGCCCACTTTGCGTACCGCTCTGATAGCTTACGCAGCCCAACTACGCCAAGAACTTATGAATCTTTACGGAGAGAAATTCATCTACCGACCATAAACGTGAGTACAAAACCACCATATATTTCAAGTCAAATATCTAAACGTAGTTCATTCAGGAATTAAGAAAATCACACTTTTTATATTAATTATTGAATTTAAACGTTTTTTCGTGTCCTGTATGTCTTGTTTATTGCTACTGGATGCCTTGAATTTCCCTCAGGATCCATCTATCTATCTATCTATCGATCTATCTATCTGTCGATCTATCTATCTGTCTGTCTATCTGTCTATCTTTCTATCTGTCTATCTTCTTTAACTGTGGGTTATTAAACCTTTTATTTTTGGCAAAAAACGAACAAACTATTTTTAGCTAAGTTAGCAACATAAGCTGTGTACAGATCTAACATATGCTGGTGAAAATATGTTATATGATAGAAAGTAGCGGTGTACATAGTACTAAAGTCATATCTGCTGTCAGTAGTTACTTCAGTTCTATGTACATTTACAGAGTTTATGTGTTTCTGTGCATAACTGTGGAGTTGGTAAATGAATCTGTTTCATTAAGGTTTCTGCTTGTATGGACCTTTTCTCTGGTTCTTTTCCTTGTCTAAGATGTTTATTTCATTGTTTTTTTATCATCCTCATTTTAGACACAAGGAAGAAGAAAGATGGCTGATACAGATACCCCTGCCAACTCACCTGATGGTCTCCCTTACTTTGTTCTCCTCTCGGTGAACACCTTTGGACTGTGGAGGGAAGAGAACATGCAAACTCCTCACAGAGAGACTCCTGTCAGACAGGGATTCAAACCAGTAACCTCCTCACTTTTATAACTGAACCACTGTTCAGCCAATGTGTTATAAATAAAATTAAGTATTTATTGATTTAAACCTTTTCTCTCCTGTTTTAAGCTGTAAAAACATAGAATGTCTCATGTTCGTGTAGGGCAATGACAGAAGTCACAGCTGGGAAACAAATAGCTTTAAAAGTACATCAACACTCGAGTGCTGAACATTTAATGCAGGTTAGTGTTAAAGACAGTAGAGTGGTATGATACAGACACGACTGAGAAGGCAATTACATTATTATATTTTATTCAATCACGTGAAATGTAACACTAGTCTTGTAACTTTAACAAATACAGATTGTGCTTAAAAACAGTGTGGTATTTTAAAGAGCATATTGCAGGTTAAAAAATTTTTTTAATTAATATTTTATATAGTCTGTTAATGGCTGTAAAATAAGTAGGTTATTTTTTTAATATGTTCTACAACACATAAGTGCTCTAATTTAGAGGAGAAAGTGGCTGTTTTAGCATAGCCGTTTAGAACGTGCTTTTTTTTCAACAACGCGTCATATGACGTAACATGAGGGAGTCCCGTTCTCTGACTCTGCTTTGATCGGCTTCATGCGTCTGTGTATGAATGAATGAATGAAGCCTTTATTGCCCCTGGGGGAACTTGTCTTGCACCGAGAGCATCAAACACCTTACAAACAAACATTTAGAACAAAAGAATTAAAGCACAAAAAACACACTAAAACATGATTAAAGAGGTGTAATGATACGTGGTAGTGAGTGAGAACAGACAGGATGCCTCCCTGCAATAGTTTGTAATTTGCGCTGCGCACATTCAGGTGCACAGTGTAAGTGGCTTGATTATTCAAAGTGTTTTTTGGTGAATTATTCCCACAACCTCAGAAACGATCGAACAGACACATTGAATATTTCGGCATCAGACACAAAAACGTTTCCTTATTAATGATTTAAATCTCTGGCTGTTTAACATCAAATATTATATACGCAGACAAACATTTAATGATTTGATCTGCTGGAGTCCTCTGTTATATTCTCTAGTGTGAGCGTAATAGACACCGGACAGTCTGTTTTAATATATGTAGTCATACTATTTATTATAAATCCAACTCTGTTACAAGAGAGCGCACGCGCGTGTGTGTGTGTGCGCAGTGGGGAAAGACGGAACGCGCAGTTTGGAAACGAAACGAAACACAACCTTTACTTCTGTCGGTCCTTTATCCCATTAAAACTTTAAACTTTTTGTAGTAGCCTAATATGTGTGCACACCTTAAACTGTGGAGTGTGTGTGTGTGTGTGTTTGTGTGTGCGCAGTGGGGAAAGACGGAACGCGCGGTTTGGAAACAAACAGAAACACAAGCTTTACGTCGGTCCTCTATTCCATTAAAACTTTAAACTTTTTGTAGTAGCCTAATATATGTGCACGCATTAAACTGTGGAGTGTGTGCGCTGTTGTGCATGTTTGTGTGGATTACGTGCGCTGTGAACTCACGTCAGGAGAATCCTGCAGCATACACTGTATTTTCTATAACAACGTGAGCACTGAGCTGCATGAGGAATAAACAATAAAGACATGGTGCTGCATTTGCACAGGCCGTGTAATCGGGTTCTATGTCTGTCTGTCTGTCTGTCTGTCTGTCTGTCTCTCTCTCTCGCGCGCGCACAGCGCGGCACCGTAATACGTTGTACAGATTTGCCGTTTTTACAAGCAACTCCCATACAATGTAAAGGTGAATGATCGGCACTTGCACCTTCTACAAATAGTTTTTTAATTGATTGAATGTGATTACAAACTTTACATATGCTGATGTGAACACAGCACTTGCCCATATATGGCGAGCTGACACCAGTCACTCAGCAGGACGCCTGCTCCGGGTCTCTCCTCACACCACAACTTCACTTCTCTCCTGAGGCCGTTATTCCTCTAATCCTGCCTGTTTCTGCTCTCTATCACATCTAACAGGTTCAGAATAATAAGCCAGTGGACCATTATATGTAAAGGAATACATATTTTCTTCCTATTTATTGACGGGAGTGACACTCGGATCCATGATTTTCTATGTTAAACAGACGGGGATTCAGCGGGACTCCCTTATGTTACGTCACAGCCGAATGCGGAAGTAAAAAGCAAAGACGTGCGAACACGTACTAAAACGTCTCCAGGAGACCCTGTGGGTTATTAATTTCAGAATTTCTTTAAAAACAGTATTGTTAACGTATTTTCCTATGATTAGTTAAGTTTTGTCTTTAACCTGCAATATGCTCTTTAAGCTACTTTCTTTCACTTGATTGTTCAGTTAGATGAATGTAGTATTTAAGGTTTTTGTGGGTTATACAGGTTTGAAAGAGGCAAATGAATGCACAGTATTTTAAAGTTAAAGCAGATTAATCTAAAAATAACAAAAACAAAACGTGGCTTATAAGAAAAACCTTGGTATTAAACAGCCTCTCTTTTCTTCCGTTCATCTTTTGAATGAATAGTCAAACATTGCTCAGGACGTGCGAGCTGCGTCCTCTGTGGCTCAGGCGCGACAATCGGCCCACTGTTTCACAACAGACCGCCGTCCAGTGTAAGATCAGACCAAACATCCTGGTAAGATAAGCAGTGGTCAGGTCCTGCAATCCTCCGAGGATGAGCTGGAAGAGAGAGAGAGAGAGACAACATGAGAAAAAGGAAATCCTCAGTTTAATGTATAATATGTTGGTGAAAACAGGGAAATACCTATTAAAAGACATAAAATCTTCATTAATGATTATAGATGCAAAATAAAAAAACATTAATATATCATTTTGTGAGAAACGTAATCTTTCTGCCTTCTGTTATTGAGCCTGTCTGTCTCCTCCTAACCACCATCACAAGCAGCCTGTTTTGTAGTCTGTGTCAGGTTTTGTGAAGTTATAACACCATTTATTAATAAGCGTCATTAAATGTACAACATGATCAACTTGTGATTATTAGATTGGTATTGTGTGTGTAAGCTCATGCTGAATATTTGACAGATTTAAGCAGTATGATGCTCGGTTAATATTATATTACACCACCGCTGATTGTTTGTGTTCACGTTTCTGTCAGTCTCTTAAATCAGACAGAAGTTTTATTAAATCAGAGCTTACTTTAGTTTTATCCTGATATCTAGAGAAATATTCTCCCTCATTATACAGTATTATAAATATCAGGCTGCATGGTGACATGTTAATCTCTGTATAACACACTCTTTACACAGACTGTGAACATGTACACATCAGTAATGATACAGGACAGATTTACAGTATTTAGCTTATTTTTTGTCCTTGATACTTTTTTAAAAACCTTACCAGACATATTTATTATTTACTGAAACATAACTGTACAGTCAATGAACAGCATCTATGAGCTGATTTTAATTAAGATGTTTTGGTTTTTAATACAATTCCACTCACAACAACGATATAACAATATCAAGAAACATATCATGTCAGTTATTAGGTTTGCTCATATTAAAAAGTAAAATAAAAAGATAAATCATGCCTGATAACTAACCTAGCTTAGACTGCTAATATGTTAGCTCGCTCGATAGCGCTTTAAGCAATGACACATAAATCAAACTTTATTACTTACTGTAAAAACTGCAAAGCTCCCTTAGAGTCCACAGGTCCGTGACATTAGTTTACTGCAGAAAAAACAGCTTTCACCACCTCAAAAAAGACGAAAAGACTGAACAGAAAAGCTCCATGTCGTCCCGGCTTCACTTCACAACGTAACTACTTATTTACAAGAGCTCTACGCATGATCCGTGGCTGTCAATCATCGCCATGTATGACGTAAAATCCCGTTTTTTAACCTCAAATAACTTATTTAAAACAAACTTCACAGAAAAATGAGCACTTGAACACCATGTAGGGTGATAATATCTAATGATCACAGCAGAGTTTAGGTCTGGAAAAAAATTATGTGACGAGTATTTTAACTTAACAGTTTGACCCAAGTCCCGTCTGTTACCATTGAGGAGGCGGGGTTTATGACCTATACTGCAGCCAGTCAGTAGGGGGCGATCTAAAAAAAAAAAGCTTCACTTCACAGGGGACCTTGTCCCGTCCATTATTTTTACAGTCTATGGTTCATACGGACGCGTTGTTCGTCACAAACAGGAAGTAGTTTGTAACGGGCCTTAATATAGTCATACATTCATCAAACATCACACACATGATCCCAGTGGAAAAATAAAACTAGACATGTTGGCATAAAAAGTGGGCGTGGCTAAATGACTCAGTGGCGCCCTCTTGAAATTTTCAAAAAGGCCTCCCCATAGAGTTTTTTTTGTCCTACATACACAATTTTTTTTATGCTCATTGGGCATGTCAGGAGATACATAAAAGCCTCTTACGCCTATCGTCATAACCAAACAGGAAAACTGCCAGATTTTTTTTAATGCAAGAAAAATGGCTGAAATTCCTTTTTCACAGGTTAGCTATTTGAACGAACTCCTACAACAGCGTTTATCCGATCATCGTGAACTCAGTGTCAGTGTGTTCTGGACATGTTGAAAATCTCTCGTTGTGCTCCGCACGTTATTTCGTCAAAGGGCGTGGCCACGGCGTACCATCAAACATTGATGTCTCGGCGCACCCATATTTTACCTTTCTGAAAGGCCTCCCCATAGAGGTTTTTTTCTTTTACATGCATGACAATTTTTTGGTACGTTCATAATGTCAGGACCTACAAAAAATCCTCTCACACCCATAGTCAATACTAAACAGGAAGTCCGCCATTTTTTTTTTTAATGGCGAAAATTCGCGTTTCACAGGTTAGCTATTTGAACGAACTCCTCCAAAAGCAATTATCCGATTGACACGATGACAATGTCAGTGTGATCTTGACATGTTGAAGATCTCTCGTTGTGCTCTGCATGTTATTTCGTTAAAGGGTGTGGTCGTACATACGCGTTGTTTGTCACAAACAGGAAGTAGTTTGTTACAGTGCTTAATAAAGGTGTAGAGTCACCAAACATCAGACACATGATCCCTGGGGAAAAGTTAAACTTGTCATATTGTTATAGTAAGTGTGCGTGGCTAAATGACTCAGTGGCGCCCCCATGAAATCTTAAAAATGGCCTCCCCATAGAGGTTTCTTTGTCCTACATGCATGAGATTTTTTTATGCTCATTGGGCATGACAGGCGCTACATAAAATCCTCTTACACCCATGGTCAAAACCCAACAGGAAGTCCTCCATATTTTTTTTGAATGGCTAAAATTCGCGGTTTACAGGTTAGCTATCTGAACGAACTCCTCCAAAAGCGTTTATCCGATCATCGCAAACTCAATCTTAGTGTGTTCTAGACATGTTGAAGATCTCTCGTTGTGCTCTGCACGTTATTTCGTCAAGGGGCGTGGCCACGGCGTACCATCAAACTTTGATGTCTCGGCGCACTCCAATTTTTTAACCTTCGATGACTGTAAGGCCTGCTGCTTGGCCTCGTGTCGCGGCTGCACTCCCGCGGTCGTACTCTCTCGGTCGCGACACTCGCTGACATGCACAGGGTGCTTCGGTCCCTTCATCACCGCTTGCGGTTTTAATTAGGGACCGAAGCACTGACCAGTGCGAAGGACCCTATTGTTCTTCAAATGATTATTATTTATTTTTGTTTTTTTCTCCGGTCCGTCTCTTTGACGCCCTTTTTCACTGCCTGAACGTGAATGAAAACTCATCAAAATCTCCAACATCATCGGGTCTGGCGAAAAATTTGATATTCTCGTCATTTCATAAACATTTTTCGCAAGATGACTCAGTGGCGCCCCCTTCAAATTTTCAAAAGGGCCTCCCCATTGAGGTTTTTTCATCGTACGTGCACGAAAATTTTTATGCACATTAAGCATGCGAGATCTCACATAAAAGCCTCTTACACCCATAGTCAAAACCAAACAGGAAGTCCGCCATATTTTTTTTCAATGGCGAAAATTCGCGTTTCACAGGTTAGCTATTTGAACGAACTCCTCCAAAAGCAATTATCCGATTGACACAATGAGAATGTCAGTGTGTTCTCGACATGTTGAAGATCTCTCGTTGTGCTCTGCACGTTATTTCCTCAAAAGGCGTGGTCATACGGACGCGTTGTTCGTCACAAACAGGAAGTAGTTTGTTTCGGGCCTTAATATAGTCATACATTCACCAAACATCACACAAATGATCCTAGTGGAAAAATAAAACTTAGACAGTTGGTATAATAAGTGGGCGTGGCTAAATGACTCAGTGGCGCCCCCTTGAAATTTTCAAAAAGCCCTCCCCATTGAGGTTTTTTTGGTGTACATGCATGAATTTTTTTATGCTCATTAAGCATGTCAGGAGCTACATAAAATCCTCTTACACCCATTGTCATAACCAATCAGGAAGTCCGCCATATTTTTTTGAATGCAACAAAAATGGCAGAATTTCACGTTTCACAGGTTAGCTATTTGAACGAACTCCTACAACAGCGTGTATCCGATCATCGTAAACTCAGTGTCAGTGTATTCTAGACATGTAGAAGATCTCTCGTTGTGCTCCGCACGTTATTTCGTTTAAGGGCGTGGCCATGGCGTACCATCAAACATTGATGTCTCGGCTCACCCCTATTTTACCTTTCTGAAAGACCTCCCCATAGAGGTTTTCTTCTCTGACATGCATGACAATTTTTTGGGATGTTAATAATGTCAGGAACTACAATAAATCCTCTTGCACACATAGTCAAAACTAAACCGGAAGTCCGCCATATTTTTTTTTAATGGCGAAAATTCGCGTTTCACAGGTTACCTATTTGAACGAACTCCTACAAAAGCGTTTATCCGATTGACACAACGTCAAGGTCTGTGTGTTCTAGACATGTTGAAGATCTCTCGTTGTGCTCTGCACGTTACTTTCTCAAAGGGCGTGGCCATACGGACGTGATGTTCATCACAAACAGGAAGTAGTTTGTTATGGGCCTTAATATAGGTGTAGAGTCACCAAACATCAGACACATAATCCCTGTAGAACAATTAAACTTGTCATGTTGTTATGATAAGTGGGCGTGGCTAAATGACTCAGTGGCGCCCCCATGAAATCTTAAAAATGGCCTCCCTATAGAGGTTTCTTGGTCCTACATGCATGGGATTTTTTATGCTCATTGGGCATGTCGGAAGCTACATAAAATCCTCTTCCACCCATGGTCAAAACCCAACAGGAAGTCCGCCATATTTTTTTTGAATGGCTGAAATTCGCGGTTTACAGGTTAGCTATCTGAACGAACTCCTCCAAAAGCGTTTATCCCATTGACACAATGAGAATGTCAGTGTGTTCTCGACATATTGAAGATCTCTCGTTGTGCTCTGCACGTTATTTTGTCAAGGGGCGTGGCCACGGCGTACCATCAAACTTTGATGTCTCGGCGCACTCCAATTTTTTAACCTTCGATGACTGTGAGGCCTGCTGCTTGGCCACGTGTCGCGGCTGCACTCCCGCGGTCGCACTCTCGCGGTCGCGACACGCGCCGACATGCGCGGGGTGCTTCGGTCCCTTCATCACCGCTTGCGGTTTTAATTTCTTCTTCCTCTTTGGAGCCACTTTTGACGACTTGAACGTGAATGAAAACTCATCAAAATCTCCAATGTCATCGGGTCTGGTGAAAAATTTGATATTTTCGTCATTTCATAAAAAACATTCGCTAAATGACTCAGTGGCGCCACCTTCAAATTTTCAAAAGGGCCTCCCCATTGAGGTTTTTTCATCGTACGTGCACGACAATTTTTATGCACATTAAGCATGCGAGATCTCACATAAAATCCTCTTACACCCATAGTCAAAACCAAACAGGAAGTCCGCCATATTTTTTTTTAATGGCAAAAATTCGCGTTTCACAGGTTAGCTATTTGAACGAACTCCTCCAAAAGAGTTTATCCGATTGACACAATGAGAATGTCAGTGTGTTCTCGACTTGTTGAAGATCTCTCGTTGTGCTCTGCACGTTATTTCGTCAAAGGGCGTGGCCATACGGACGCGTTGTTCTTCACAAACAGGACGTAGTTTGTTATGGGTCTTAATATAGTCATACATTCATCAAACATCACACACATGATCCCAGTAGAAAAATTAAACTTGTCATGTTGTTATAATAAGTGGGCGTGGCTAAATGACTCAGTGGCGCCCCCTTGAAATTTTCAAAAAGGCCTCCCCATTGAGGTTTTTTTGTCCTACGTGCATGAAATTTTTTATGCTCATTGGGCATGTCAGGAGATACATAAAAGCCTCTTATGCCCATAGTCATAACCAAACAGGAAGTCCGCCATATTTTTTTTAATGCAAGAAAAATGGCTGAAATTCCTTTTTCACAGGTTAGCTATTTGAACGAACTCCTACAACAGCGTTTATCCGATCATTGTAAACTCAATGTCAGTGTATTCTAGACATGTTGAAGATCTCTCGTTGTGCTCCGCACCTTATTTCGTTTAAGGGCGTGGCCATGGCGTACCATCAAACATTGATGTCTCGGCACACCCATATTTTACCTTTCTGAAAGACCTCCCCATAGAGGTTTTATTCTCTGACATGCATGACAATTTTTTTGTATGTTAATAATGTCAGGAACTACAATAAATCCTCTTGCACACATAGTCAAAACTAAACAGGAAGTCCGCCATATTTCCTTTTTAATGGCGAAAATTCGCGTTTCACAGGTTACCTATTTGAACGAACTCCTACAAAAGCCTTTATCCGATTGACACAACGTCAAAGTCTGTGTGTTCTAGACATGTTGAAGATCTCTCGTTGTGCTCTGCACGTTATTTCCTCAAAGGTCGTGGTCATACGGACGCGTTGTTCGTCACAAACAGGAAGTACTTTGTTATGGGTCTTAATATAGGTGTAGAGTCACCAAACATCAGACACATGTTCCCTGTAGAACAATTAAACTTGTCATGTTGTTATGATAAGTGGGCGTGGCTAAATGACTCAGTGGCGCCCCCATGAAATCTTAAAAATGGCCTCCCCATACAGGTTTCTTTGTCCTACATGCATGAGATTTTTTGAGCTCATTGGGCATGTCAGGAGCTACATAAAATCCTCTTACACCCTTGGTCAAAACTACACAGGAAGTCCACCATATTTTTTTTAATGCAAGAAAAACGGCCGAAATTCTTTTTTCACAGGTTAGCTATTTGAACGAACTGCTACAACAGCATTTATCCGATCATTGTAAACTCTGTGTCAGTATGTTCTAGACATGTTGAAGATCTCTCGTTGTGCTCCGCACGTTATTTCGTTAAAGGGCGTGGCAACTGCATACCATCAAACTTTCATGCCTAGGCGCACCGCTTTTTCACCTTCAAAAATAAGGCAATGCTTCCATCTTGTGGTTAAAACCGGAAATCACCGTAAAAAACTGAAGTGGCTGTAATTCTTTTATATGTAGCACAGCGTATTTGGCTCAATTTTAAACCTACAGCGGATATATAGATATCTATTGAAAGTCTGTGAAGTCCTGAATCCAATGCTACCAACAATGACCTGGTATCATGTCAAGAACAGGGGTTAATAATGCCCTAGATTCATGATACGTTCAATAGGCACTTTTGCTCCTTTACACAAATCAAAGCGTAAGGCCTACTGCTTGGCCACGTGTCGCGGCTGCACTCCCGCGGTCGCACTCTCGCGGTCGCGACACGCGCCGACATGCGCAGGGTGCTTCGGTCCCTTCATCACCGCTTGCGGTTTTAATTAGGGACCGAAGCACTGACCAGTGCGAAGGACCCTATTGTTTTTCAAGTGATTATTTTTTAGGGACCGAAGCACTGACCAGTGCGAAGGACCCTATTGTTTTCCTTACGATTATTTTTTTTTTTTCCTTCCGCCACTTCGGAGCCACTTTTGACGGCTTGAACATGAATGAAAACTCATCAAAATCTCCAATGTCATCGGGTCTGGCGAAAAATTTGATATTCTCGTCATTTCGTAACAAAAATTCGCTAAATGACTCAGTGGCGCCACCTTCAAATTTTCAAAAGGGCCTCCCCATTGAGGTTTTTTCATCGTACGTGCATGACCATTTTTAGGCACATTAAGCATGCGAGATCTCACATAAAATCCTCTTACGCCCATAGTCAAAACCAAACAGGAAGTCCGCCATATTTTTTTTCAATGGCGAAAATTCGCGTTTTACAGGTTAGCTATTTGAACGAACTCCTCCAAAAGCAATTATCCGATTGACACAATGAGAATTTCAGTTTGTTCTCGACATGTTGAAGATCTCTCGTTGTGCTCTGCACGTTATTTCCTCAAAGGGCGTGGTCATACGGATGCGTTGTTCGTCACAAACAGGAAGTAGTTTGTTATGGGCCTTAATAGAAGCGTACACTCACCAAACATCATACACATGATTGCAGTGGAAAAATAAAAGTACACAAGTTGGTATAAAAAGTGGGCGTGGCTAAATGACTCAGTGGCGCCCCCTTGAAATTTTCAAAAAGCCCTCCCTATTGAGGTTTTATGGTCCTACGAGCATGATTTTTTTTTATGCTTATTGGGCATGTCCGGTCCTACATAAAATCCTCTTACACCTATAGTCATAACCAATCAGGAAGTCCGCCATATTTTTTTTAATGCAACAAAAATGGCCAAAATTCACGTTTCACAGGTTACCTATTTGAACGAACTCCTACAACAGCGTTTATCCGATCATTGTAAACTCAATGTCAGTGTATTCTAGACATGTTGAAGATCTCTCGTTGTGCTCCGCACGTTATTTCGTTCAAGGGCGTGGCGATGGCGTACCATCAAACATTGATGTCTCGGCTCACCCCTATTTTTCCTTTCTGAAAGGCCTCCCCATAGAGGTTTTCTTCTCTGACATGAATGACAATTTTTTTGTATCTTAATAATGTCAGGAACTACAATAAATCCTCTTGCACACATAGTCAAAACTAAACAGGAAGTCCGCCATATTTTTTTTTAATGGCAAAAATTCGCGTTTCACAGGTTACCTATTTGAACGAACTCCTACAAAAGCAATTATCCGATTGACACAACGTCAAGGTCTGTGTGTTCTAGACATGTTGAAGATCTCTCGTTGTGCTCTGCACATTATTTCCTCAAAGGTCGTGGTCATACGGACGCGTTGTTCGTCACAAACAGGAAGTAGTTTGTTATGGGTCTTAATATAGGTGTAGAGTCACCAAACATCAGACACATGATCCCTGTAGAAAAATTAAACTTGTCATGTTGTTATGATAAGTGGGCGTGGCTAAATGACTCAGTGGCGCCCCCATGAAATCTTAAAAATGGCCTCCCCATAGAGGTTTCTTTGTCCTACATACATGGGATTTTTTATGCCCATTGGGCATGTCAGAAGCTACATAAAATCCTCTGACAACCATGGTCAAAACCCAACAGGAAGTCCGCCATATTTTTTTTGAATGGCTGAAATTCGCGGTTTACAGGTTAGATATTTGAACGAACTCCTACAACAGCGTTTATCCGATCATCGTGAACTCAGTGTCAGTGTGTTCTGGACATGTTGAAGATCTCTCGTTGTGCTCCGCACGTTATTTCGTCAAAGGGCGTGGCCACGGCGTACCATCAAACTTTGATGTCTCGGCACACTCCTATTTTTTAACCTTCCATGACTGTAAAGGCCTGCTGCTTGGCCACGTGTCGCGGCTGCACTCCCGCGGTCGCATTCTCGCGGTCGCGACACGCGCCGACATGCGCGGGGTGCTTCGGTCCCTTCATCACCGCTTGCGGTTTTAATTTTTATTTATTTTTTTTCCTTCCGCCACTTCGGAGCCACTTTTGACGGCTTGAACGTGAATGAAAACTCATCAAAATCTCCAACATCATCGGGTCTGGCGAAAAATTTGATATTTTTGCAGATTCGTAATAAAAATTCGCAAAATGACTCAGTGGCGCCCCCTTCAAATTTTCAAAAGGGCCTCCCCATTGAGGTTTTTTCATCGTAGGTGCACGACAATTTTTAGGCACATTAAGCATGCGAGATCTCACATAAAATCCTCTTACACACATAGTGAAAACCAAACAGGAAGTCCGCCATATTTTTTTTCAATGGCGAAAATTCGCGTTTCACAGGTTAGCTATTTGAACGAACTCCTCCAAAAGCGTTTATCCCATTGACACAATGAGAATGTCAGTGTGTTCTCGACATGTTGAAGATCTCTCGTTGTGCTCTGCACGTTATTTCCTCAAAGGGCGTGGTCATACGGACGCGTTGTTCGTCACAAACAGGAAGTAGTTTGTTACGGGCCTCAATATAGTCATACATTCATCAAACATCATACACATGATCCCAGTGGAAAAATAAAACTAGACATGTTGGCATAAAAAGTGGACGTGGCTAATTTACTCAGTGGCGCCCCCTTGAAATTTTCAAAAAGGCCTCCCCATTGAGGTTTTTTTGTTCTACATACACAAATTTTTTTATGCTCATTGGGCATGTCAGGACCTACATAAAATCCTCTTACACCTATAGTCATAACCAAACAGGAAGTCCGCCATATTTTTTTGAATGCAACAAAAATGGCCGAAATTCACATTTCACAGGTTAGCTATTTGAACGAACTCCTACAACAGCGTTTATCCGATCATCGTGAACTCAGTGTCAGTGTGTTCTGGACATGTTGAAGATCTCTCGTTGTGCTCCGCACGTTATTTCGTCAAAGGGCGTGGCCACGGCATACCATCAAACTTTGATGTCTCGGCGCACTCCAATTTTTTAACCTTCGATGACTGTAAGGCCTGCTGCTTGGCCACGGGTCACAACTGCACTCCCGCGGTCGCACACTCGCGGTCGCGACACACGCCGACATGCGTGGGGTGCTTCGGTCCCTTCATCACCGCTTGCGGTTTTAATTATTAGGGACCGAAGCACTGACCAGTGCGAAGGACCCTATTGTAACCCTAATGATTATTATGGACCGAAGCACTGACCAGTGCGAAGGACCCTATTGTTTTTCAAATGATTATTATTATTATTTTTTTTATTTTTTTTCTCCGGTCCGTCTCTTTGGAGCCACTTTTGACGGCTTGAACGTGAATGAAAACTCATCAAAATCTCCAATGTCATCGGGTCTGGCGAAAAATTTGATATTTTCGTCATTTCGTAAAACAGCTTCGCAAAATGACTCAGTGGCGCCCCCTTCAAATTTTCAAAAGGGCCTCCCCATTGAGGTTTTTTCATCGTACATGCACGAGAATTTTTATGCACATTAAGCATGCAAGATCTCACATAAAATCCTCTTACGCCCATAGTCAAAACCAAACAGGAAGTCCGCCATATTTTTTTTCAAGGGCGAAAATTCGCGTTTTACAGGTTAGCTATTTGAACGAACTCCTCCAAAAGCAATTATCTGATTGACACAATGAGAATGTCAGTGTGTTCTCGACATGTTGAAGATCTCTCGTTGTGCTCTGCACGTTATTTCCTCAAAGGGCGTGGCCATACGGACGCGTTGTTCGTCACAAACAGGAAGTAGTTTGTTACGGGCCTTAATATAGTCATACATTCATCAAACATCACACACATGATCCCAGTGGAAAAATAAAACTAGACATGTTGGCATAAAAAGTGGGCGTGGCTAATTTACTCAGTGGCGCCCCCTTGAAATTTTCAAAAAGGCCTCCCCATTGAGGTTTTTTTGTTCTACATACACAAATTTTTTTATGCTCATTGGGCATGTCAGGACCTACATAAAATCCTCTTACACCTATAGTCATAACCAAACAGGAAGTCCGCCATATTTTTTTGAATGCAACAAAAATGGCCGAAATTCACATTTCACAGGTTAGCTATTTGAACGAACTCCTACAACAGCGTTTATCCGATCATCGTGAACTCAGTGTCAGTGTGTTCTGGACATGTTGAAGATCTCTCGTTGTGCTCCGCACGTTATTTCGTCAAAGGGCGTGGCCACGGCATACCATCAAACTTTGATGTCTCGGCGCACTCCAATTTTTTAACCTTCGATGACTGTAAGGCCTGCTGCTTGGCCACGGGTCACAACTGCACTCCCGCGGTCGCACACTCGCGGTCGCGACACACGCCGACATGCGTGGGGTGCTTCGGTCCCTTCATCACCGCTTGCGGTTTTAATTATTAGGGACCGAAGCACTGACCAGTGCGAAGGACCCTATTGTAACCCTAATGATTATTAGGGACCGAAGCACTGACCAGTGCGAAGGACCCTATTGTTTTTCAAATGATTATTATTATTATTTTTTTTTTTTTTTTTCTCCGGTCCGTCTCTTTGGAGCCACTTTTGACGGCTTGAACGTGAATGAAAACTCATCAAAATCTCCAATGTCATCGGGTCTGGCGAAAAATTTGATATTTTCATCATTTCGTAAAACAGCTTCGCAAAATGACTCAGTGGCGCCCCCTTCAAATTTTCAAAAGGGCCTCCCCATTGAGGTTTTTTCATCGTACATGCACGGGAATTTTTATGCACATTAAGCATGCAAGATCTCACATAAAATCCTCTTACGCCCATAGTCAAAACCAAACATGAAGTCCGCCATATTTTTTTTGAATGGCTGAAATTCGCGGTTCACAGGTTAGATATTTGAACGAACTCCTCCAAAAGCGTTTATCCGATCATCGTAAACTCAGTGTCAGTGTGTTCTGGACATGTTGAAGATCTCTCGTTGTGCTCCGCACGTTATTTCGTCTAAGGGCGTGGCCACGGCGTACCATCAAACTTTGATGTCTCGGCACACTCCAATTTCTAAACCTTCGATGACTGTAAGGCCTACTGCTTGGCCACGTGTCGCGGCTGCACTCCCGCGGTCGCACTCTCACGGTCGCGACACGCGCCGACATGCGTGGGGTGCTTCGGTCCCTTCATCACCGCTTGCGGTTTTAATTTTTTTTTTTTTCCTTCCGCCACTTCGGAGCCACTTTTGACGGCTTGAACGTGAATGAAAACTCATCAAAATCTCCAATGTCATCGGATCTGGCGAAAAATTTGAGATTCTCGTCATTTCATAAAATAAATTCGCAAAATGACTCAATGGCGCCCCCTTCAAATTTTCAAAAGGGCCTCCCCATTGAGGTTTTTTCATCGTACGTGCACGACAATTTTTATGCACATTAAGCATGCGAGATCTCACATAAAATCCTCTTACACCCATAGTCAAAACCAAACAGGAAGTCCGCCATATTTTTTTTCAATGGCGAAAATTCGCGTTTCACAGGTTAGCTATTTGAACGAACTCCTCCAAAAGCGTTTATCCCATTGATACAATGAGAATGTCAGTATGTTCACGACATGTTGAAGATCTCTCGTTGTGCTCTGCACGTTATTTCCTCAAAGGGCGTGGTCATACGGACGCGTTGTTCTTCACAAACAGGAAGTAGTTTGTTATGGGCCTCAATATAGTCATACATTCATCAAACATCATACACATGATCCCAGTGGAAAAATAAAACTAGACATGTTGGCATAAAAAGTGGGCGTAGCTAATTTACTCAGTGGCGCCCCCTTGACATTTTCAAAAAGGCCTCCCTATAGAGGTTTTTTTGGCCTACGTGCATGAAATCTTTTATGCTCATTGGGCATGTCAGGAGATACATAAAAGCCTCTTACACCCATGGTCATAACCAAACAGGAAGTCCGCCATATTTTTTTGAATGCAACAAAAATGGCCGAAATTCACGTTTCACAGGTTAGCTATTTGAACGAACTCCTACAACAGCGTTTATCCGATCATCGTAAACTCAGTGTCAGTGTATTCTAGACATGTTGAAGATCTCTCGTTGTGCTCCGCACGTTATTTCGTTTAAGGGCGTGGCCATGGCGTACCATCAAACATTGATGTCTCGGCGCACCCCTATTTTACCTTTATGAAAGGCCTCCCCATAGAGGTTTTTTTCTTTTACATGCATGACAATTTTTTTGTGCATTCATAATGTCAGGACCTACAATAAATCCTCTTACACCCATAGTCAAAACTAAACAGGAAATCCGCCATATTTTTTTTTTAATGGCGAAAAATCTCGTTTTAAAGGTTACCTATTTGAACGAACTCCTATAAAAACGTTTATCTGATTGACAAAAAGTCAGTGTTTGTGTGATCTTGACATGTTGAAGATCTCTCGTTGTGCTCCGCACGTTATTTCGTCAAAGGGCGTGGTCATACGGACTTGATGTTCGTCACAAACAGGAAGTAGGTTGTTACAGTGTTTAATATAGGCGTAGAGTCATCAAACATAACTCACATGATCCCTGTAGAAAAATTAAACTTGTCATGTTGTTATAATAAGGGGGCGTGGCTAAATGACTCAGTGGCGCCCCCATGAAATCTTAAAAATGGCCTCCCCATAGAGCTTTCTTTGTCCTACATGCATGGTATTTTTTATGCTCATTGGGCATGTCAGGTGCTACATAAAATCCTCTTACACCCATGGTCAAAAACAAACAGGAAGTCCGCCATATTTTTTTTGAATGGCTGAAATTCGCGGTTTACAGGTTAGCTATCTGAACGAACTCCTCCAAAAGCGTTTATCCGATCATAGCAAACTCAATCTTAGTGTGTTCTAGACATGTTGAAGATCTCTCGTTGTGCTCTGCACGTTATTTCCTCAAAGGGCGTGGTCATACGGACGCGTTGTTCGTCACAAACAGGAAGTAGTTTGTAACGGGCCGTAATATAGTCATACATTCATCAAACATCACAAACATGATTCCAGTGGAAAAATAAAACTAGACATGTTGGCATAAAAAGTGGGCGTGGCTAAATGACTCAGTGGCGCCCCCTTGAAATTTTCAAAAAGGCCTCCCTATAGAGGTTTTTTTGGCCTACGTGCATGAAATCTTTTATGCTCATTGGGCATGTCAGGATATACATAAAAGACTCTTACACCCATGGTCATAACCAAACAGGAAGTCCGCCATATTTTTTTTAATGCAAGAAAAATTGCTGAAATTCCTTTTTCACAGGTTAGCTATTTAAACGAACTCCTACAACAGCGTTTATCCGATCATCGTGAACTCAGTGTCAGTGTGTTCTGGACATATTGAAGATCTCTCATTGTGCTCTGCACGATATTTCGTCAAAGGGCGTGGCCACGGCGTACCATCAAACTTTGATGTCTCGGCACACTCCAATTTTTTAACCTTCGATGACTGTAAGGCCTGCTGCTTGGCCACGTGTCGCGGCTGCACTCCCGCGGTCACACTCTCGCGGTCGCGACACGCGCCGACATGCGTGGGGTGCTTCGGTCCCTTCATCACCGCTTGCGGTTTTAATTTTTTTTTTTTTTTTCCTTCCGCCAGTTTGGAGCCACTTTTGACGGCTTGAACGTGAATGAAAACTCATCAAAATCTCCAACGTCATCGGGTCTGGCGAAAAATGTGATATTCTCGTCATTTCATAAAAAGAATTCGCAAAATGACTCAGTGGCGCCCCCTTCAAATTTTCAAAAGGTCCTCTCCATTGAGGTTTTTTCATCGTACGTGCACGACAATTTTTAGGCACATTAAGCATGCGAGATCTCACATAAAATCCTCTTACACCCATGGTCAAAACCAAACAGGAAGTCCGCCATATTTTTTTTCAATGGCGAAAATTCGCGTTTCACAGGTTAGCTATTTGAACGAACTCCTCCAAAAGCAATTATCCGATTGACACAATGACAATGTCAGTGTGTTCTCGACATGTTGAAGATCTCTCGTTGTGCTCTGCACGTTATTTCCTCAAAGGGCGTGGTCATACGGACGCGTTGTTCGTCACAAACAGGAAGTAGTTTGTTTCGAGCCTTAATATAGTCATACATTCATCAAACATCACACACATGATCCCAGTGGAAAAAGGAAACTAGACATGTTGGCACAAAAAGTGGGCGTGGCTAAATGACTCAGTGGCGCCCTCTTGAAATTTTCAAAAAGGCCTCCCCATAGAGTTTTTTTTGTCCTACATACACAATTTTTTTTATGCTCATTGGGCATAGGAGCTACATAAAATCCTCTTACAGCCATTGTCATAACCAAACAGGAAGTCCGCCATATTTTTTTGAATTTAATAAAAATGGCTAAAATTCCTCTTTCACAGGTTAGCTATTTGAACGAACTCCTCCAACAGCGTTTATCTGATCATCGTGAACTCAGTGTCAGTGTATTCCAGACATGTTGAAGATCTCTCGTTGTGCTCCGCACGTTATTTCGTTTAAGGGCATGGCCATGGCGTACCATCAAACATTGATGTATCGCCGCACCCCTATTTTACCTTTCTGAAAGACCTCCCCATAGAGGTTTTCTTCTCTGACATGCATGACAATTTTTTTGTATGTTATTAATGTCAGGAACTACAATAAATCCTCTTGCACACATAGTCAAAACTAAACCGGAAGTCCGCCATATTTTTTTTTAATGGCGAAAATTCGCGTTTCACAGGTTACCTATTTGAACGAACTCCTACAAAAGCCTATATCTGATTGACACAACGTCAAGGTCTGTGTGTTCTCGACATGTTGAAGATCTCTCGTTGTGCTCTGCACGTTATTTCGTCAAAGGGCTTGGGCTTACGGACGTGATGTTCGTCACAAACAGGAAGTAGTTTGTTACAGTGCTTAATATAGGCGTAGAGTCATCAAACATTACACGCATGATCCCTGTAGAAAAATTAAACTTGTCATGTTGTTATGATAAGTGGGCGTGGCTAAATGACTCAGTGGCGCCCCCTTTAAATTTTCAAAAAGGCCTCCACATTGAGGTTTTTTTGTCCTACATACACGATTTTTTTTATGCTCATTGGGCATGTCAGGTGCTACATAAAATCCTCTTACACCTATCGTCATAACCAAACAGGAAGTCCGCCATTTTTTTTTGAATGCAACAAAAATGGCCGAAGTTCACGTTTCACAGGTTAGATATTTGAACGAACTCCAACAACAGCGTTTATCCGATCATCGTAATCTCAGTGTCAGTGTATTCTAGACATGTTGAAGATCTCTCGTTGTGCTCCGCACGTTATTTCCTCAAAGGTCATGGTCGTACGGACGCGTTGTTCGTCACAAACAGGAAGTAGTTTGTTATGGGTCCTATTATAGGTGTAGAGTCACCAAACATCAGACACATGATCCTTGTTGAAGAATTAAACTTGTCATGTTGTTATAATAAGTGGGCGTGGCTAAATGACTCAGTGGCGCCCCCATGAAATCTTAAAAATGGCCTCCCCATTGGGGTTTCTTTGTCCTACATGCATGAGATTCTTTATGCTCATTGGGCATGTCAGGACCTACATTAAATCCTCTTACACCCATAGTCAAAACTTCACAGGAAGTCCACCATATTTTTTTTAATGCAAGAAAAACGGCCGAAATTCCTTTTTCACAGGTTAGCTATTTGAACGAACTCCTACAACAGCATTTATCCGATCATTGTAAACTCTGTGTCAGTGTATTCCAGACATGTTGAAGATCTCTCGTTGTGCTCCGCACGTTATTTCGTTAAAGGGCGTGGCAACTGCATACCATCAAACTTTCATGCCTAGGCGCACCGCATTTTCACCTTCAAAAATAAGGCAATGCTTCCATCTTGTGGTTAAAACCGGAAATCACTGTAAAAAACTGAAGTGGCTGTAATTCCTTTATATGTAGCACGGCGTATCTGGCTCAATTTTAAACCTACAGTGGATATATAGATATCTATTGAAAGTCTGTGAAGTCCTGAATCCAATGCTACCAAAAATGACATGGTATCATGTCAGGAACAGGGGTTAATAATGCCCTAGATTCATGATACGTTCAATAGGCACTTCTGCTCCTTTACACAAATCAAAGCGTAAGGCCTGCTGCTTGGCCACGTGTCGCGGCTGCATTCCCGCGGTCGCACTCTCGCGGTCGCGACACACGCCGACATGCGCGGGATGCTTCGGTCCCTTCATCACCGCTTGCGGTTTTAATTTTTTTTTTCTTCTTCCTCTTTGACGCCCTTTTTCACTGCCTGAACGTGAATGAAAACTCACCAAAATCTCCAACGTCATTGGGTCTGGCGAAAAATTTGATATTCTCGTCATTTCGTAAAAAAGAATTCGCAAAATGACTCAATGGCGCCCCCTTCAAATTTTCAAAAGGGCCTCCCCATTGAGGTTTTTTCATCGTACGTGCACGACAATTTCTAGGCACATTCAGCATGCGAGATCTCACATAAAATCCTCTCACACCCATAGTCAAAACCAAACAGGAAGTCTGCCTTTTTTTTTGTCAATGGCGAAAATTCGCGTTTCACAGGTTAGCTATTTCAACGAACTCCTCCAAAAGCAATTATCCGATTGACACAATGAGAATGTCAGTGTGTTCTCGACATGTTGAAGATCTCTCGTTGTGCTCTGCACGTTATTTCCTCAAAGGGCGTGGTCATACGGACGCGTTGTTCGTCACAAACAGGAAGTAGTTTGTTACGGGCCTTAATATAGTCATACATTCATCAAACATCATACACATGATCCCAGTGGAAAAACAAAACTAGACATGTTGGTATAAAAAGTGGGCGTGGCTAAATGACTCAGTGGCGCCACCTTGAAATTTTCAAAAAGGCCTCCCCATTGAGCTTTTTTGTCCTACGTGCATGAATTTTTTTATGCTCCTTAAGCATTTCAGGAGCTACATAAAATCCTCTTACACCTATCGTCATAACCAAACAGGAAGTCCGCCATATCTTTTTGAATTCAACAAAAATGGCCGAAATTCCTTTTTCACAGGTTAGCTATTTGAACGAACTCCTCCAACAGCGTTTATCCGATCATCGTAAACTCAGTGTCAGTGTGTTCTGGACATGTTGAAGATCTTTCGTTGTGCTCCGCACGTTATTTCGTTTAAGGGCGTGGCCATGGCGTACCATCAAACATTGATGTCTCGGCGCACCCCTATTTTTCCTTTCTGAAAGGCCTCCCCATAGAGGTTTTTTTCTCTGACATGCATGACAATTTTTTTTTATGTTAATAGTGTCAGGAACTACAATAAATCCTCTTGCACACATAGTCAAAACTAAACAGGAAGTCCGCCATATTTTTTTTTAATGGTGAAAATTCGCTT